>NC_136073.1:372754472-372801972 GCF_964261635.1 Lissotriton helveticus | reverse complement strand
ATATAAACTTGTTATATCCAGGGTAATCAATACATAGGATGGTTGCCAGTCCAATACTTCCACCTTCTCTATAAAGTCTGTAGTGTCTCTGATGTATGAACTTAGAGACAATACAAAACTGAACAGATGGTGGTCTAAAAATTTAGAGAGATTCTCCGTCAGTCCTCCCACAGAGGAGATGATAGGTCTCCCCGGGGGGTCAGTGATGTCTTTGTGCACCTTGGGTAAATGATAGAAACAAGGTAGGGTAGGGTTGGTGGTCTTTAGAAAAAGGTATTCATCCAGATCTAGCATCTGCTTGTCAAGCCATTTCTTAAGCAAAACATGAAGATCATTGATGCTTGCAAGATAATCTTGTTTCTTTATTTGGGCATAGCATGAAACGTCCTGTAATTGACGCATCGCCTCTGCTACATATTTTGGCCTGGACATGACGACGATGTTGCCTCCCTTGTCCGAGGGTTTACACACAATGGTCTTGTCTTCCATTAAGGTCTTGATGGCTGATTTTTGTTCCTTGGTGGTATTGAATTCTGTTCTCTGTTTGCTATGTGTAGTTCTCATGGCCATCAGGTCCCTGATGACCGCATCAGAGAAGATGTCAATTGAATCCACCGCAGTTTGAGGAACAAATTTGGAAGCCAGTTTGAAGTCACTCTTGGGTGCCGTCTGTTCAATGTCTACACTCGCCAATCTTTGCGTTAATGTATTGGCAGCTGTGCCAGTTTCCATGTCACACTCACGCCTCAAGTTATGTAGTACTTCACAGGCGGTAAGATCATTCACGGTTAAAAGGTCCGTATCCTTTCTGCTCTGTCTCAATTGCTTGACTTCTTGAGCTGTAGGTTTCGTTTTGTGAAACTTGTGTAACTTGACCTTTCGAATAAATTTAAACAGATCAATAAGCGTCTGCGTATACTCCATGTTCTTATTTGGACAGAATGTCAGTCCTAACTTTAAAACAGACTCTTCTGCTGGAGTTAGATGTCTTTGGGATAAATTTACAATGGTGAGTTGCTCCGAGGTTCCTACCATCTTCCCCTCCTCTGGCTCCTGGTAACCCTCGTGTTGGTTTTGGTTTGGGTGTTGCCTCTGCCTCTTCCCCTTCCAGCCCCCACGTCGGGTTTGTCTCCTGCTTCTGGAGGTTTGTTCTTGCCGTCTCTTAGCCAGCTCTCTTGTATGACCTTGACTCCTGCTGAAAAGGGGTCTTGTTAGCCAGAGGTTCAGGGGCGGTCGCCCTGCCTGTTGCTTCATCTCCAGACAATTCACTGGCAGTGACGTCGGAGTCTGATGTTTCCATTCTGGTTTCTCCAGTCGCTATTGGTATTTGATTTTTCCTTGCCACCTCCTTCCGTGGCTGATCATACTTTTTAGAGAACGTCAGGACTCTTCCCATCGCATAATCCCATACGTCACGGTCAAATTTTTCCTGTTTTCTATTTTTGATTTTAGTTTCATATTTCTGGAGTCTTTTCTTCATATTAGTCCTGAGGAGATCTTGTTCCTCTTTATCAGTGTTCTGTGAGATTAAACTTCCCAATTCTTCAATTTCCTTAACAGTTTTGTCGCGATCACTCCATGCAAATTGGATTAAAATTTCCAACATGCCCTTGCATGAATTGGCTATATGAGTAGCCCAGGTTTCTAGTAGGAGGGGGTCGGGGTTCTCATACGCAGGGACAGTAAATATTCTCAATCCTCGAGGAACCCTCTGCACCTCGATATAACCCTGCAGTGAGGTACCCTCCCACCATTTGCGGAGTTCGCGTTCATATAGCTTTTCCAGCTTGTGAAATTGAGATGTCAAGGCATTAGACATGATCACATTAGTTGCCGGTGGTGGTTTAGAGACATCTGGGTTTTTATTTCTGAAGATGTCACCCGCTGCATCCCTCCGCTCCGACATGTTAAACATGTTCAAAGTATTGCAGTTCGAGTTGGTGCCTGGTCCCAGGATCCGACTCACACCCCCGCTGATATACTACTGCCGGCTCTCGCTTAACCGTCAAATGCCAAGTTCGAGAAACACTTGAGGGGTCGCGTGTATGAAAAAGCAGGCTTACCGCGTTTCAGAAGATAGCCGGCTGGCGCAGTCCCTTAGTTACTCGATCCGGAGTCAAATTCCGCATGGGGAGAAGTTCATCATTCCCGCTCCATTTAAATGCTGTTTTAAAGTTAGGACTGACATTCTGTCCAAATAAGAACATGGAGTACACGCAGACGCGTATTGATCTGTTTAAATTTATTCGAAAGGTCAAGTTACACAAGTTTCACAAAACGAAACCTACAGCTCAAGAAGTCAAGCAATTGAGACAGAGCAGAAAGGATACGGACCTTTTAACCGTAAATGATCTTACCGCCTGTGAAGTACTACATAACTTGAGGCGTGAGTGTGACATGGAAACTGGCACAGCTGCCAATACATTAACGCAAAGATTGGCGAGTGTAGACATTGAACAGACGGCACACAAGAGTGACTTCAAACTGGCTTCCAAATTTGTTCCTCAAACTGCGGTGGATTCAATTGACATCTTCTCTGATGCGGTCATCAGGGACCTGATGGCCATGAGAACTACACATAGCAAACAGAGAACAGAATTCAATACCACCAAGGAACAAAAATCAGCCATCAAGACCTTAATGGAAGACAAGACCATTGTGTGTAAACCCTCGGACAAGGGAGGCAACATCGTCATCATGTCCAGGCCAAAATATGTAGCAGAGGCGATGCGTCAATTACAGGACGTTTCATGCTATGCCCAAATAAAGAAACAAGATTATCTTGCAAGCATCAATGATCTTCATGTTTTGCTTAAGAAATGGCTTGACAAGCAGACGCTAGATCTGGATGAATACCTTTTTCTAAAGACCACCAACCCTACCCTACCTTGTTTCTATCATTTACCCAAGGTGCACAAAGACATCACTGACCCCCCGGGGAGACCTATCATCTCCTCTGTGGGAGGACTGACGGAGAATCTCTGTAAATTTTTAGACCACCATCTGTTCAGTTTTGTATTGTCTCTAAGTTCATACATCAGAGACACTACAGACTTTATAGAGAAGGTGGAACTATTGGACTGGCAACCATCCTATGTATTGATTACCCTGGATATAACAAGTTTATATACCTGTATAGATCATGACCAGGGCCTACACGCGGTGGAGCATTTCCTTAATAAGAGAGAACTTAAGTATGCAATGCACAACAAGATGCTTTTAGAATTAATTGCATTTTGCTTACATAATAATATCTTTCTCTTTCAAGATACTATGTATCGTCAATTGTCTGGTACGGCCATGCGCTCCTGCTTCGCTCCCAGCTACGCAAATTTATTCGTGGGCTGGTGGGAGGAGCAGGTAGCCTGGGCCCCCAGGCTTTCCACCTGGAACACCAAGGTGGTGTTATGGAGCAGGTACATTGACGACCTGTTCCTGGTGTGGAACGGATCCATTGAAGAAGCTAACCAATACATACAAATTCTCAATGACAATGACCATCATCTGAGATTCACAGGTGAAATTAGTAAGGTAAAGGTCCATTATTTGGACCTGGAAGTGAGTGTCAGTAATGGACGCATTTGCACACAATTGTACCGCAAACCTACTGCTGGTAACAGCGTGTTACACGCGTCTAGCAGCCATCCCCGCAAACTTATTAATAACATTCCGTACAGGGAATTTTTGCGGCTCAAACGCAATTGCAGTCAGAATGAACATTTTGAGAAGGCAGCCAAGGAATGTACAGAGAGATTTGTGATGAGAGGATACAATCCCCAGCTTCTGAGAGAGACTCTGAACAAAGTCAGAGATGTACCTCGCACCAGTCTTTTTGTTAAGAAACCTAGCCGGACCACTGAAGGAAAATTCTGCATGATAACACCTTATGCTGCGGATTCCTACAAATTACGATCAATCCTGTCCAAACATTGGCATATTTTAAAATCAGACCAAATTATTGGGTCTGATATGCCTGACACCCCTCTTATAACATACAGAAAGGCGAGATCACTGCGTGACCAGGTAGTCCATAGTTTTTTACAACCAACTGTAAAACAAAGGGGCACATTGAAGGATGCGAAAGGTTTTTTTCCCTGCGGGAAATGCGAGGCCTGTTCAGCAAGTAAAAGAACATTGAGTTATGAGGTCCCGGGTTGTAAAGAAGGAAGGAAGATCAGTAAATTTATGTCCTGCCATACTGACCACGCAGTCTACTGCCTATTATGCCCTTGCATGTTAAGGTATGTAGGCAGTACCATCAATCCTGTTAAGTTGAGGGTGCTGGAACATATGCGGGCCATCACCAATAAGGACTTTTCCTATCCGGTGGCCCGTCATTTTTCCATCAGACACAATAGCGACAGGAACCTTCTGAGGTACTTCTGTCTGGATCAAGTCGAAGAAAATCCGAGAGGAGGCAATAGATTGCTCGCACTGAGACTTGAGTCCCGATATATTATAGATTTAGAGACTAGGGCCCCCAAAGGTTTGAATATGGGAGAAGAACTGGCCTCACACTTGGGTTGATGAGATAGATCATGGTACTTTGACTATGAAACAAAGTGAAAATATGTGTTTGAGATTAAATGAACTTTTGAGACTTTGGGTTTAGATCTGGAGTTGACAAATCTAGCGACAATCGCTCTGAGTTTTGATGCATTAAAAGTTGTTACACCTTCATTCCAGCAGTCCTAAGGGGCTGCTATTGCCGATCCACGGCAAGATTTGCCCTATGTTCTCGTGCATAATATGTGATTTGACTAAGGGGCGGGAGTTGTGTTCTGTCATTCTAGCCACAACGTTTGGATGTAAATTGTTTCCAAATATGTTTAATATGTGGGTGATTATCTAGATGACGATTATGCCGATACACGGCGAGATTTATGGTGTATTCAATTTGTTTGCAATGTTATGCTGCCCTTGTATTTGCACATTCAAAGATGGCGCATGATGAGACACCTATGGGCTAGTCCGTTGTCTATGTTGAATGTTGTGACAAACATAGATAATGGCGCTGTATTCAGTTTCTCTGATGTGAATACCGACGTAGGGAGTGTTCTCCCGAAACGCGTCTATTCTGAATTAATAAACCCCCTGCTGAAACCTACTGCCGTGCTTGAGAGTGCTGCTTTCCTGAAACCCGGCTGGGCAACTTTGGGAATTCGGAGCTTGCACATATGAACAAGTTACTTACCTTCGGTAACGATATATCTGTAAGAAACAGTAGTTAGTATTAGATTCCTTACCTTAGAATATCCCCAGGCGTCAGTCTGGATCCGGAAACTTTTGCGTAGCAGTACCCCTGCGCGTCGGTAGGCGTCGTCTGCAGGCGTCCCCTGCGGCTCCGCGTCGTCGGCGTCGTGCGCCGTGATGACGTCGCTGGAGTATATAGACGCCGCCTCCGCGCGCTGACGTCAGTTCTTTGCACACAGCTTTTCCGCGCCAGAACACGCAGAGCCATGTGAGAACCAACACTGGTGCCATTTGAAACTAGGGCCCTGAAAGGGATGTCCCTAACCCTAGGTATCAGTTCGCAGAACGGGGAGGATGGGCGGGGCGGTAAGGAATCTAATACTAACTACTGTTTCTTACAGATATATCGTTACCGAAGGTAAGTAACTTGTTCATCTGAAAGAAACAGGTTAGTATTAGATTCCTTACCTTAGAATAGATACCCCAGCAATACCAACCCCGGTGGTGGGTCTGCGAACCAATACAACCTACACCAGAAAGTCCTGGAGGACCGAACGGCCAAAGAAGCCATCCCTCCGGACTTGACTGTCCAGGCAGTAGTGCCTCGCAAAGGTGTGCAGCGAGGCCCACGTGGCCGCCTGGCAAATGTCCTGCAAAGGGACTCCCCGGCCCAGGGCAGTAGTAGCCGCCGTGGCCCGAGTGGAATGGGCCCTCAGCCCAACAGGAGGCTCCTTCCGAGCCAAAGAGTAGCATGCTTTGATGCACAGGACGACCCACCGAGAGATGGTCCGTTTCTGTACCGCCCTTCCCTTCTTCTCACCCACGTAGCCAACAAACAGTTGGTCATCCACCCGGAACTGGCGTGTGCGATCCATATAGAATGAAAGCGCACGTTTTGGGTCCAGACGATGGAGCCGCTCTTCATCCTTTGAAGGATGCGGAGGCGGGAAGAAGGAGGGCAAGGTGATGGACTGCCCAATGTGAAAAGCAGAGACTACCTTGGGCAGGAAAGAAGGTCTGGTCCGAAGAACCACCTTATCAGGATGAACAGACAAGAAAGGAGGTTGAACAGAAAGAGCCTGGAGCTCACTCACTCTCCTGGCAGAGGTGATGGCTACCAGGAAGGCCGTCTTTAAGGTGAGAAGACGGAGAGGACAGGAATGAAGGGGCTCAAAGGGAGCGCACATCAGGAAAGTCAAAACCAGGTTCAAGTCCCACTGAGGCATCACGAACGGAGCTGGAGGATACATGTGCGTGATGCCCTTTAAGAATCTTAACACAATAGGGGACTTGAACAAAGATGGCTGATCAGGTAGCCTCAAGAAGGCGGAAAGGGCAGAAAGATAGCCCTTGATAGTGCCCAGAGCAGAGCCCTGCTGGGCAAGGGAAAGGAGGAAGAGGAGAACCTCAGATAGAGGGGCAGAAAGGGGATCCACAGCCTTCGCTGTGCACCATGCCACAAATCTGTTCCACCGGCAGGCGTATACCGACTTTGTGGAGGGACGCCTGGCTGCCAGAATGACATCACAGACTTCAGGAGGCAAGTCAAATGGCCTCAACTGTCGCCGCTCAATCTCCACGCATGGAGGTGGAGACTGGACAGGTTCGGGTGGAGGACCGTCCCCTGCTGCTGCGACAGAAGGTCCTCCTGAAGGGGCAGGCGGATCGAGGGACCGACTGTCATGCTGAGTAGCTCGGGATACCAGTACCTTCGAGCCCAGTCCGGAGCCACAAGGATAACTTGGGCCCGGTCGCGCCTGATCTTCTTCAGCACTCTGGGCAGAAGTGGTATAGGCGGAAAGGCGTACAACAGACCGCAACTCCACTCGCGCCGAAAGGCGTCGCCGAGCGAGTGCCGTCTTGGAAACTCCAACGCGCAGAACTGATGACATTGCGCGTTCTCTTCTGTGGCGAATAGATCTAACCAAGGCTCTCCCCATTGCTGAAAGAGGCCTCTCGCCACATCCGAGTTCAGACGCCATTCGTGATCCACCGAGCACCGACGGCTGAGTTCGTCCGCCCTGGCGTTCAGAGAACCTGCCAGGTGTTGAACCGTCAGAGTCACGCCCTGACGCTCCAGCCATTGCCAGAGGCGCAGAGCCTCTTGGCAAAGGGTCCACGACCCCACACCGCCCTGTTTGTTGCAGTACCACATGGCGGTGGTGTTGTCCGTGAACACCTGCACCACACTCCCGTTGACAAAGGGGAGGAATGCCTTCAGTGCCAGGCGAATCGCCCGCAGCTCCAACATGTTGATATGGAGCCGGGACTCCGCCGGAGACCAGAGGCCTCTGATCTCCGCCTCTCCCAAGTGGCCACCCCAGCCTTGGAGGGACGCGTCCGTCACAACCACGTGCTCCGGCTGGGGAAGGGAGAGGGATCTGCCCCTGACCCAATCGCGGTCTGTAAGCCACCACTGCAACTGTCTCGCAGTGCCCTCCGAGATCAGGACATGGTCGGATAGGTTGCCCAGATGCTGGGCCCACTGAAACTTCAGGTCCCACTGCAGAGCCCGCATCCGCCATCTGGCGTGATGCACCAGAAGGATGCAGGAGGCCATCAGCCCCAGAAGCCGCAGCGTCAACCTGACCGAAACCCGGGATAACGGCTGAAAGATGGGAATCAGAGCCTGAATATCCCGGACCCGCCGTTCCGGGGGATAAACCCGAAACTGCGCCGAGTCGAGAACCGCTCCGATGAAAAGGAGCTTTTGAGAGGGACACAGGTGTGATTTCGGCACATTGATGGAAAACCCCAACTCGTGCAGGAGGTCTGCCGTCATCTGAAGGTGGTGGACGACTGTCTGGGGCGAGCCCGCCTTCAACAGCCAGTCGTTGAGGTAGGGGAAGACTGAAACCCCTAACCGGCGCAGATGAGCTGCGACCACCGCCATCACTTTCGTGAACACCCGTGGGGCGCTGGTAAGGCCGAATGCGAGCACGATAAACTGAAAATGCTCGTGGCCTACCGTGAACCGCAGGTAACGCCGGTGGGCCGGCAGGACGGGGATGTGAAAGTACGCATCCTGCAAGTCCAACGCTACCATCCAGTCTTGTGGGTCTAGAGCAGCCAAGACCTGAGCCAAAGTCAACATCTTGAACTTCTCCTTCCGGAGGAAGCCGTTGACGTTCCGTAGATCCAAGATAGGACGCAGGCCTCCCTTGTCCTTCTTGGGTACCAGAAAGTAGTGGGAGTAGCAACCACACCCTACTTCTGGCCCAGGAACGCGCTCGATGGCCCCCTTGGCCAAGAGGGCCGTAACTTCCTCCTGCAGAAGTGTCAAGTGGTCCCCCGACACACGGTGGTTCTGCGGTGGCATGGCTGGAGGAGTGGACTCGAAGGGGAGGGCATAGCCCCTTCGGACAAGCTGCAGCACCCACCTGTCCGATGTTATCGCGCGCCAGCGGGAGTGGTGATGGCGAACCCTGCCACCCACTGGCGTCACGTGAGCCCGAAAGCTCGGACTAGGAAGGCTTGGATGCCGCAGCGGAGGGAGGCGTGGACTGACCACGACGCTGGCCTCTACCGCCACCACGGCGGAAACCACGGGCGCCACCGCGCTGGGGAGCGCTCTGCGCCGCGTGGCTGGCAGCACGTGTGGGACCTCCTCTCCCTTGGCCACGAAAGGGCCGAAACGAACCCGTCTGCCGGCGCTGGGTCTGGGTCGAGAGACCCAAGGACTTGGCCGTGACCCTGGAGTCCTTGAAGCGCTCCAGCGCGTGGTCCGCTTTGTCACCAAATAGGCGACTGCCATCAAATGGCATGTCCATAAGCGTATTTTGGACGTCTGGTGAGAAGTTGGCAGATCTCAGCCAGGCATGGCGACGAATCGCCACCGTAGTGGACATGGCCCGTCCCAGGGAGTCCGTGGTGTCCAGACCACAACGGATCGAGTACCGCGCCGCATCCCGGCCCTCAACAAAGGCCCGGGTGAGCTTGTCCCGCACTTCCTGGGGGCATTGCGGCAAACACTCCTCGACCGTATCCCACAGGGAGTGGGTGTAGCGGCCCAAGAGGCACGCGGTGTTACAAGACCGCAGTCCAGCACTCAAAGAGGAAAACACTTTCTTTCCGAATTGGTCGTACCTCTTTGATTCCCGGTCGGGCGGAGCCGACGGAAATGCGGACTGCGAAGTGGAGGCCTGGATCACCAGACTCTCCGGGGAGGGATGGGTGGACAGGAAGGCAGGGTCGTCCGCGCAGGGACGGTGACGCCTGGCAACGTTCCGGTCAACCGGCGCACCAGAGGCGGGCCTGGACCAGGTGCCCAGAAGGACATCCGTCAGGGCCTCATTAAACGGCAGCAGAGGCTCCTGGGGGCATGACTGCGGTTTAAAAACTTCCGTCAGGATATTCGGTTTGACCTTCGCGACGGGGAGCTCAAGGTGTAAGGCCTTGGCAGCCCTCATCAGGACCACCGAATAGGCAGCACCCGCCTCGGACGCCACAGGGGACGGAGAGACAAACCCAGGGTTGGGCGACTCGTCCAGGCCACTGGCATCACCCAGATCACCTACCCAGTCCACATCGTACTGGCAGGCACGGGATAGAGGGTCCTCAGACCCCTCCCAACCCTCACCATACTCCTCCTCGTCATACCCATATTCTGGGTCGACGATATAGACATCGGGGTCAACAGGCCCCATCGGCGTCGGGTCCGGCGTCGGCCGACGCCGGTCCGGCTCCGAGTCCGGAGTCGGGGAGGAAAGGGGGGTGGCGCCGCGCGGCGTCGGTGCCGGGGACCCGACGCCGGCCGGAGCCGACGGCGGAGTCGCTGCACCACGCGGGGGCGGTACCCTGGGCTGGCCCACAGGAACCGACGCCGGAGAGGCCGGGAGACCAGCCGGCGACGAACCAGAGGGAACCAGCGGCGCCGGGGCCGGAGCCACCGGCGGCGCCGGGGCAGGAGCACCCGAACCGCTCGGGCCCCCAGACGGGACCGACGGGCCCGCAGGCGCCGAAGGCCCCGCCGGAGAAGACCTCGCCCTCATAGCAATGAGGAAGGCCTCGATCTCCTCACGCGACGCGCCTTCCCCAGGGACCGACAGGTGTGGGGCAGACGGCGTCGGCGACCCATGCGGGACCGCGGGGGTGGGGTCACCCGAGCCCCCGGCCGCAGCACGCGGGCGTCGGGGGGAGTCGGGGGTGCGATGGCGACGCCCCGACTTCTTGTGCTTACCTGACGAGCCGGAGGAATGGTGGCGACTCCCGGAGCGCCCATGGCGGCCCCGCGACCGTTCCCTCGACCGCTCCCTCGACCTCCGACCGGACCGGGACCGCTCTCGACGCGGGGCCGACAACCGGAGCTCGAGAAGCTTGCGGGACCGCTCCCGCCTAGCTTTTCCAGTCAAGGCCCGACAGTCGACGCAGGACTCCACGTCGTGGTCCGCGCCCAGACACCGGAGGCAGAGTCGATGGTGGTCGGTGACCGACATCAGGCGGTCGCACTCGTCACAACTCTTGAAACCGGGCATCCTACCGGCACCGTAAAGATCAATCAGTTAACAAAAAACTTGGTCAAAAGACCGGAGTACTGCTCTTCGGATCTGCGCTAACTGGCGCGGAAAAAAGAAGAACTGACGTCAGCGCGCGGAGGCGGCGTCTATATACTCCAGCGACGTCATCACGGCGCACGACGCCGACGACGCGGAGCCGCAGGGGACGCCTGCAGACGACGCCTACCGACGCGCAGGGGTACTGCTACGCAAAAGTTTCCGGATCCAGACTGACGCCTGGGGATATTCTAAGGTAAGGAATCTAATACTAACCTGTTTCTTTCAGATATATATATATATATATATATATACACATATACACACACATATATATCTATATACACACACACACATATATATATACACATACACATATACATATACAGATATATATCCAATAATACAGGTCACACCGATTCAAGGAAGACTCCAGGAAGATGATTAAAGTGTTCTTTATTCATAACTCAAACAACTTGCCAGCAGTCCTCGTGCCCCAGACCTTGCATCTAAATCCTCGCCAGGCGCGTTTCAGGATCATAAATCCCTTCCTCATTGGCAGCAAAACAAGAATGAAAGGCCTTGTTCTGCACATGCGACTAATATTCACAGCTCCTGCCCTGGTAGGCGTGGCTCTCCTGAAGCCTCCTGGTACACATATATATATATATATATATATATATACACACATATATATATACACACATACATACACATATATATACACATATATATATACATACACACATATATATACATATACACAAGTTACTACTTGTGTAACGATATATCCGTAAGAGACATTAGTTAGTGATAGATTCCTTACCTTAGAATATCCCCAGGCGTCAGACTGGATCCGGATTTTTTTTTGCGTAGCAGTACACTTGCGCGTCGGTAGGCGTCGTCTGCAGCTCCGCGTCCGTCATCGGCGTCGTGGGCGCCGTGATGACGTCGTCGGAGTACTTAGACGCCGCCTCCGCGTGCTGACGTCAGTTCTTAGACACAGCTTTTCCGCGCCAGAAGCGCTGAGCCATGTTAAAAACCAACACTGGTGCCATTGAAACTAGGGCCCTGAAAGGGGGTAACCCTAACCCTAGATATCGGTTCGCAGAATGGGGAGGATGGGCGGGTCGGTAAGGAATCTATCACTAACTAATGTCTCTTACAGATATATCTGTAAGAGACACGTTAGTGATAGATTCCTTACCTTCGAATAGATACCCCAGCAATACCAACCCCGGTGGTGGGTCTGCGAACAAATAATCACACCAGAAAGTCCTGGAGGACAGAACGACCAAAGAAGCCATCCCTCCGGACTTGGCTGTCCAGGCAGTAGTGTCTTGCAAACGTGTGCAGCGATGCCCACGTAGCTGCCTGACAAATGTCTTGTAAGGGCACTCCCCGGCCCAGGGGGCTCCTTCTTAGCAAAGGAGTAACATGCCTGGATACACAAGCTTTCCCCTTCTTAGCGCTTTCCACTTCTTAGCGCCCACGTAATCATCCACCCGGAACCGGCGTGTGCGATCCAAATAGAATGAGAGCGCACGTTTTGGGTCCAGATGGTGGAGCCGCTCTTCCTCTTTAGAGGGGTGCGGTGGCGGAAAGAAGGTTGGCAAGGTGATAGACTGCCCGATGCGGAAGGCTGTGACAACCTTGGGCAGGAAAGATGGCTTAGTACGCAACACAACCTTGTCCGGATGGACAGAAAGGAAAGGAGGAGTACAAGAAAGGGCCTGGAGCTCACTCACTCTCCTGGCAGAGGTGATGGCAACCAGGAAAGCAGTCTTCTGAGTAAGTTGTCGGAGAGGACAGTTGTGAAGTGGCTCAAACGGAGCGCACATCAGAAATGTAAGAACAAGGTTCAAGTCCCACTGGGGCATCACAAACGGAACAGGAGGGAACATGTGTGTGATGCCCTTCAGAAAGCGAGTTACAATAGGGGACTTGAACAAAGAAGGTTGATCAGGCAAGCCTCAGGAAGGCTGAAAGGGCAGAAAGGTAGCCCTTGATAGTGCCCAGAGCAGAGCCCTGCTGGGCAAGAGAAAGAAGAGAAGAACCTCAGAGAGAGGGGCAGCAAGAGGATCCACAGCCTTTGCTGTGCACCATGCCACAAATCTGTTCCACCTGCAGGCGTATACCGACTTTGTGGAGGGACGCCTGGCTGCCAGAATGACATTACAGACTTCAGGAGGCAAGTCAAATGGCCTCAACTGTCGCCGCTCAATCTCCAAGCATGGAGGTGGAGACTGGATAGGTTCGGGTGGAGGACCGTCCCCTGCTGCTGTGACAGAAGGTCCTCCTGAAGAGACAGAGGAACCGGGGGATCGACTGACATACTGAGTAGCTCTGGATACCAGTACCTTCGTACGCAGTCCAGAGCCACAAGGATGACTTGGGCACGGTCGCGCTTGATCTTCTTCAGCACTCTGGGTAGAAGTGGTATAGGCAGAAAGTGTACAACAGACCGCAACTCCACTCGCGTCGAAAAGCGTCTCCGAGCGAGTGCCGCCTTGGAAATTCCAACGCGCAGAACTGATGACATTGTGCGTTCTCATCGGTGGCGAATAGATCTAACCAAGGCTCTCCCCATCGCTGAAAGAGGCCTTGCGCCACGTCAGAGTTTAGACGCCATTCGTGATCCATAATGCACAGACGGCTGAGCTCGTCCGCCCTGGCGTTCAGAGAACCTGCCAGGTGTTGAGCCACCAGGGTCACGCCCTGGCGTTCCAGCCACTGCCAGACTCCACGACCCCACCCCGCCCTGTTTGTTGCAGTACCACATGGCGGTGGCGTTGTCCGTGAACACCTGCACTACACTCCCCCGGACAGAGGGGAGGAATGCTTTCAGTGCTAGACGAATCGCCTGCAAATCCAAAAGGTTGATGTGGAGCCGGGTGTGAGAAGTTGGCCCGATATATGATGCTCACTAGTTCTAGTGAGCACCTTGTATCAGTCCAAGCAACCCTTATGGTGATTGGTTGTAAGTCAACCTTGTAGACCAGCTATCCTAATGGTAGCATGGACAAAGCAGTCTTAGGCTAAACTCTTTTGGCATGTGAAGCCAGCAGTTTTACCACAATATAACCCCTTGAATACCAGATGAAAGGACACCACACAGGTTGTTATGAAAATAAACAATATATTTATTAATAACAACACCTCTGAACTCTTTATGAGATCAGAGGGCTAAGCACATGACAATACTAAGAAGGAAATATGAGTTAGCACAATATTTACACGTGTGCCTTAGGGGCACGACAAACCATATACCAGAAACAATGGAATGTGAGGAAGGAAAGTACTGTAAGGAGATCCAGAGGCTGGAGGATCGCTGGGACTACGCTACGAACTAGGTAAGTAAGGAGCAGGAAGCCCACGGGACTCACGTGCAGAGTGGAAACTCTCACGCGGGATGCGTACCAACGTCTATGGATACTACAGTTTACAAAGTTACGGATCCCGGACGAACCCGACTGGATGGAGGGAAAACAACAATGGACCTGGACACTAGGATAGTGAACACTGACTTCAGCACCTAGAAGCTTTAGTTACCTAACCCACAGGCTGCGGGTGCATAGGGCTGAAGTGGTGTCGGGTTTGCTGCGTTGATCCCGGTGATGCCTGAAACAAGGAGTTGCTGGCAGGCAGCCAGATGGAGGAGTCCGGTGGTTCCAAGGATGGAACTAGGAAGGAGAAGTCCTGAAAGGGAAGGGGACAGAGTCTCGGTCACTAGCCAGTGACGGTGCTGGAACCAGGAGGGAACCAGATGCTGTTGCGGCGTTCAGGTGGAGGAAAGGTCGCTTCTCTCTGTAGCTGCGCGGACCAGGAGCTGTTCTTCACGTCCAGGCTGGAGGCACGAGCTGTCCCACGTAGTCTGCTGCTGATGGCGGTGTTGGATCGTCGATCTGGTCAACAGGCCTTGGCAAATGCAAGCCACGCGGTGGAACAAAGATGGCGTCTGGTGCGGACCAGGAGGGTCCGGCGTGCTTCTCTTTCACAAGGAAGCAAGGGCCAGTCTGGGGGACCAGACCAGCAGTATTGAAATCTTCGGGTCGTCGTCTCAGAGGTCACGAGCCAGCCGGCAAGTGACCAGACAACAGGAAAAGCAGTAACCAGGCAAAACGGCCCCACGAAGATCTCGTGGAGGCTGGAGGGGCTGATCTTTGATGCAGGAGCTGTGTCGGTGCGGGGCTTCTCAGACCCCATTGCACTCACTCGAGGATCCCTCGGTGGTCGTGCTGGAAGCGCTGTGCAGGTTTCTTCAAGATGACCGTCTCCACGTTGCTCGTCGCACCCACGGGTCCCAGCTGTGCTGTGGATGTGGGTAGAGGTCAGAGGGGTCTGGAGGTCCGGGTCTCGTTGAGCTGGGTCGTCGGGTTCCAGGAAGGAAGGACTTGCAGCAAACCGCACAGGAGCTTTATGGTGCCTGCAAAGCAGGATGGTCACTCCCTGACCATAGGGGAGATTCTTCAGTCTTCTGATGTTCAGGAGGTCGAAGGTCAAGAGCTTCTTCGTGGAAGTTGTCAAGATTAATCTAACTGGGAATGGGACCAGCTCCTACCTTTATTCCGCTAAAGGGGGCTGCACTACGACTAGGTCCCTCCCCTGGGTGGGACCAGGAAGGGGGGTGGTTACACCCCCTATCCTTTGTCCGGTTTCCCGCCAGAGCTGGGGCTGGAGTGACCCAGCAACTGGTTGGGACCGGTGTATGCACAGGGCACCTTGTGTGCCCCAGGCATGTCTCATTCCTTTCAGCCCTGGCCTACCTAATACACAAAATCCTGTCTGGGGTGGTGCTAGCACCTCCCAAGGCAGGAAACCCTTTGTCTGAGCCTCCCTCGCTGGAAGGACTCCCAGCAGCAGGAGGTCAGACTTGTGTCTGTGGTGGCAGCATCCATTTTGTGATGCTGAGGCTTGAGTTAACTTTAACCGGGGTTCACAGTTACATCCATGTTGTGTCCCTCTAGAAGGGTGGAATGCTACCCCCGTCGCCAGAATTGGCGAGGGGGTAGTATTCCAATTCGTATGACACCTTACTCGACATGTTTTGATAATGTTATACCAGAGTAGGCATTTAACCGCGAGGATTATAATGCACTTAAGAGTACATGGTATAGCGTTCTCATGGAACAGCTATTAGGACTTTGTTCCGCAAGCTGCAAACGGGCTCAGCTCATGCCAGAGCACCATCTCACATAATTCCAAGCACTCTGCCTTCAGGATTGATAAGGCCTTCCATAGGAGTGACTGATAGGAATATATGTGTCCATTTTAGGTTTAGATATAGGGAACTATATCTAAAGCAAAGGGTGATTACACCACCTTGCCCCAGCTGTCGTGCAGCCAGTTGTGTCTGTTTAGATGGCCAGTCAGGGGTGGCATAATACATGCTTCAGCCCCTGGTAGGCCCTGGGTACACCTATGCCCTGGATACCTGAGGTATACTGTACAGGGACTGATAAGGTGGCCCAGTACCAATTGGTAAATGCACCTAGGGTACATGGTTGTAAATTTAGAGAGAGAACAGCTAGGCTGTGGGTCTGATTAGCAGGCCAGCCAGGGAAAGTCGTAAACCAGTGAAGCAAAAAGCAAAAATCTGGGGAGACCATAGGATTGCAGACCCCACTCTCCTACACCGGGCCTCCGCCGGAGACCAGAGGCCTCTGATCTCCGCCTCTTGAAGTTGGCCTCTCCAGCCCTGGAGGGACACATCTGTCACAACTACGTGCTCCGGTCGGGGAAGAGAGAGGGATCTGCCGCTGACCTAATCGCGGTCCGTGAGCCACCACTGCAGTTGTCTCGCAGTGCCCTCCGAGATCAAGACGTGGTTGGACAGGTTGCCCTGATGCTGGGCTCACTGAAACTTCAGGTCCCACTGCAGAGCCCGCATCCGCCACCTGGCGTGATGCACCAGTAGGATGCAGGAGGCCATCAGCCCTAGAAGCCGCAGCGTCAACCTGACCGAGACCCGGGATAAATGCTGAAAGAGTGGAATCAGAGCCTGAATATCCCGGACCCGCTGTTCGGGAGGATAAACCTGAAACTGCGCTGAATCGAGAACCGCTCCGATGAAGAGGAGCTTCTGAGAGGGGCACAGGTGTGACTTGGGCACATTGATGGAGAACCCCAGCTGGTGCAGGAGATCTGGGGGTGGCTGACGACTGCCTGGGGTGAGCCCGCCTTAAACAACCAGTCGTCGAGGTAGGGGAAGACTGAAACCCCTAACCTGCGCAGATGAGCTGCGACCACCGCCATCACCTTTGTGAACACCCGTGGGGCGCTGGTAAGGCCGAAGGGGAGCACGGTATACTGAAAGTGCTCGTGGCCAACCGTGAACCGCAGGTAGTGCCGGTGGGCCGGCAGGACGGGGATGAGGAAATAAGCGTACTGCAAGTTCAACGCTACCATCCAGTCTCCTGGGTTCAGGGCAGCTAAGACCTGAACCAGTGTCAGCATTTTGAACTTCTCCTTCCGGAGGAAGCCGTTGACGTTCCGTAGGTCCAAGATAGGGCGTAGGCCCCCTTGCCCTTCTTGGGTACCAGAAAGTAGTGGGAGTAGCAACCACACCCTACTTCTGGCCCAGGAACGCGCTAGATGGCCCCCTTGGCCAAGAGGGTCGAAACTTTCTCCTGCAGAAGTCGCAAATGATCCCCCGATACACGGTGGTTCCGCGGTAGCATGACTGGAGGAGTCGCCTCGAAGGGGAGGGAGTAGCCCCTTCGGACGATCTGCAGCACTCACCTGTCCGACGTGACAGTGCGCCAGTGGAGGAGGTGATGGCGAACCCTGCCTCCCACTGGCGTCACATGGGCCTGAAAGCACGGACTAGGAGGGTTTTGAGGCGGATGCTGCGGGGGAAGGTGTGGACTGACCTCGCCGTTGTACCCGACCGCCGCCACGGCGGTTTCCACGGCCGCCACCGCATTGGGTATTACCCTGCGGAGCGTGGCTGGCAGCACGTGTGGGTGCACCCCTTCCGTGGCCACGAAAAGAGTGAAAGGCAGCCGATTGCTGGCGCGGGGCCGAGAGGCCCAAGGACTTGGCCGTAGCCCTGGAGTCCTTAAAGCGCTCAAGCGCATGTTCTGCCTTGTCGCCAAAAAGGCGACGGCCATCAAACGGCATGTCCATCAGTGTGTTTTGGACATCGGCCGAAAAGTTGGCGGACCCCAACCAGGCGTGGCGTCTGACCGCCACCGTCGTTGCCATCGCTCTACCTAGTGAGTCGGTGGTATCCAGCCCACACCGGATAGAATATCTGGCTGCATCCTGGCCCTCCACAAGGGCTTGGCCGAGTTTGGCCCGTACCTCTAACGGACACTCTGGCAGCACTTCCGCAACCGTATCCCACAGAGAGTGGGTGTAGCGGCCCAAGAGGCATGCGGTGTTGGAAGACCGCAGTCCCAGACTAAGGGAGGAGAAGATCTTTTTACAGTACTGCTCGTACCTCTTGGATTCCCTGTCCGGCGGAGCCGACGGGAATGCGGTCTGGGAATTGGAGGCCTGGATGACCAGGCTCTCGGGGGTTGGGTGGGTGGACAGGAAACATGGGTCGCCCGGAGCCGGTCGGTGTTGTCTGGCCACGTTCCTATCTACGGGCGAACCCGTAGCGGGCCTGGACCAAGTGCCCAAAAGAACGTCGGTTAAGGCCTCGATAAACGGCAGCAGAGGCTCGGCTGAGCATGACTGCGGCTTAAAGACCTCAGTGAGGAGGTTAGTCCTCACGGCCGCGACGGGGCGCTCAAGGCCCAAAGCCTTGGCCGCCCTCATCAACACCACACTATAGGTTGCCCCCTCCTCCGTAGCCACGGTAGGAGGTGAGACAAAGCCAGTGTCAGGCGAAGTGTCTATTCCACTGGCCTCCCCAAGTTTACCTGCCCAGTCCTCTTGAGACTGGCATTCACGTGCCAGAGGGTCCTCAGACCCCTCCCAATCCTCCTCATCACCCATCTCCTGGTACTCAGGGTTAGCAAAGGATGGGGCCGGTTCATGGAAAGTGAACTCTCCGAACGGCGTCTGAAGCGGCGCCCAGCGGCGACGCTCCGGCGCCGGAACCGGGTCGAGGTTGGCATCGGGGACGGCGCCGGGGGTGACACCTGAGGGGCCGGCGCCGGGGAGGTCGTTAAGTCCACCGGCGACGACCCAGATCCGGATCCAGCCGGGCCCGAAGGCGCCGGCGGCGTCGGAGCCGAAGCACCCAACGACGTCGGGCCGAAGCCCCCGACCAGCTAGGACCCCCAGACGGGTCCGCTGGGCCCGAAGGCGCCGCGGAGCCCGTCGGAGGAGAGAGGGACCTCATGGCCATGAGGAACAGCTCGATCTCCTCCGGCGCCGCGTTAGGCCCAGGGACCGGAGGGTATGAAGCCGGACGCGGCGCCTGCGACTCTGACTCTGACGGAGCCACGTGGGCGGTGCCACCTGAACCCACGGCCGCGTCGCGCGAGCGTCAGGGGGAGTTGGAAGAGCGATGACGTCTCTTCGACTTCTTGTGCTTACCTGACGACTTCGACCCGTAGGAGTGATGTCAACTCCCGGAGCTCCGATGGCTCCTCTCCCGCGACCGGTCCCTCTACCTCCGTCAGGACCGGGACCTCTCTTGGCGCGGGGCCGACTGCCGGAGTTCGAGCCGCTTACGGGACCGCTCCCGTCTAGCCTTCGAAGTCAGGGCCCGGCAGTCGGAACAGGTCTTGTCGTCGTGGTCGACGCCGAGACAGTGGAGACACCGACGGTGAGGGTCGGTGACCGACATCGGCCGGTCACAATCCTCACAGAGCTTCAAACCTGGCATCCCTACCGGCACCGTTCGGAGTCGAAGACTTCGAAAAAGGTTACAAAAGATCAAAAAAGTTTTAGTCAAAAAGTGACTAAGGTACCACTTTTTCCGGACCTGCGCTGCTGGCGCGGAAAAAAGAAAAACTGACGTCAGCACGCGGAGGTGGCGTCTAAGTACTCCGACGACGTCATCACAGCGCCCACGACGCGGACGACGGACGCGGAGCCGCAGACGACGCCTACCGACGCGCAAGGGTACTGGTACGCAAAAAATTTCCGGATCCAGTCTGACGCCTGCGGATATTCTAAGGTAAGGAATCTATCACTAACGTGTCTCTTTCAGATATATATATGCTACTTACCACAGTATGCATCTGTTTTTGGCATGTAGACCTGTAGAGTCACATGCTGTGCATAGCTCGCCATCTAGTGTTGGGTCCGGATGTTTGCATTTTGTTTTTCTTCGATGAAATCTTTCCAGTGACTCCTTTCGGTGATAGTGCACATGGGCATCGACTCCATCTTTAGATTGTTTTGCTGCAGAGGTTTATGATAGTAAGAGTAGTGAATAGAGATGTCCATGTATATTGTATTTAAGTAAGATAGTACTGCAACAGGTATGGGTACTCGGAGAGGCATGTGGGCACTTGTGACTACAGCTCTACATGCCACGAACAGATTCATACTGTGGTAAGTCGCATTTTCCATTTGAGGCATGTGAGCTGTAGATCACATGCTGTGCATTGACTATATAGGAGTTTTCTCCCAAAGTGGTAGCTAACCAGTAGCTGTTGCAGTTTGAAATAATGTATGTAAAAGTGCTTGGACCACTCTAGCTTGCTGTCTAGCTAAGACATTTACACAATAGTGTTGTGTAAATGTGTGTGGTGTAGACCATGTTGCAGCTTTGCAAATATCATCTATGGGTACACTTCCTAAAACTGTCAGAGGCCCTTAGTTGGCAAGTGGAGTGCGCTCTAGGGGGGATTGTTAATGTGCGTTTTGCTTTAATATAGCATATTCGAATGCACTTGACTATCCACCATGCAATTCCTGATTTTGATATAGGATTGCCTTTATGTGGTGGAACAAAAGCAACAAATAGTTGCTTAGTGTTACGGAAAGGTTTTGTTCTTTCAATGTAGTAGAGTAATGCCCTTTTCATATCTATGGTGTGTATAGCATGTTCTGCCACAGAATCTGGTTGAGGGAAGAACACAGGCAATTCAACAGATTGGTTGATATGAAAGGCACAAATGACTTTAGGTAGGAACTTTGGGTTGGTTCGACGAACCACTTTATTTTGGTGTATTTGTAGAAAAGGTTCTTCTATGGTTAGAGCCTGGAGCTCACCCACTCTCCTCATTAATGTGATAGCTATGAGGAAAGCTACCTTCCAAGTGAGAAATTGCAGTTCACATCTATGCAATGGCTCAAAAGGTTGACACAATAGTCTGGTGAGGACAATGTTCAGATTCCACACTGGTGCAGGTGGAAGTCTTGGGGGGAAGACTCTTAAGTCCTTCTATAAATGCTTTAATAGCAGGAACTCTAAAAAGAGACAAATGTTGTCTATTCTGTAGATGTGCAGCAATTGCAGCAAGATTATAAGCGTATGGATGCGTACACTAGATTGCTATGCTGTAGATGTAGTAGATAGCAAATGATGTTTTGTATTGAAGCATCAAGCGGGTTGATTTGATTTGTATTGCAGTATATCACAAACCTTTTCCACTTTGCTGCATAACATGGTCTTGTGGTAGAGTGCCTAGCCTCTGATGATAATCAGGCAGTCTGGCAGAAGATTGAGGTAGCCAAACTCTAGGATTTCAGGTGCCAGATCGCAAGGTTGAGATGACTGGGATCTGGAGGTCTTATGTCTCCATGGCTCTGAGTGAGGATGTTAGATTTGGGGGTCTCTGGTTGGCACAGGTAATTACTTGTGACAAGCAGGGACCCTCTCCTCTAATCAGGATAAGGGGATCACCCTCTAAAATAACCCCTGCTCACCCTCTAGGCAGTGTGGCGCGAGCAGACCAGGCTTATCTCTGAGCGTTATGGGTTAAGCATTTGTGAACACATACAGTAACTCAGTGACAACACCACACATGGACACTACACCAATTTTTGTATAAAAATAAGTATCTTTATGTAAGGCTTAGCACAACACCAGAATAACGTGTAGAAAGGGGCCACGGTACTATTAGCAATTCAGTTCGGGGTTAAAAAGCGTAGGTCTTAAGTTCCTTGCGCTTCGCGCTGTTTGTGCGTGTCTCTCGGGAATGATCGTACTTTGCAAGAGTTTTTCAAAATCAGCGCCGTGGACTCTCTAGTCCGGTGCGCACACAGTCACAGTGCGATTCGTACAGTACCTTTGAATGCGTAGTTGCGGATGCGGACGATGCGTGTGCAGGTGAATGTATCTTAGGAGCGGTCTGGAGGCCCCCCTCCGATGCGAGCCCGGCTCATTGTAGGCGTCTCGGTCCGAGGCATTCGAGCGGGGTGCCACGGGGGCGAGGCAGATGGTCCTAGGCGTAGAGCGTTCGCTGTGCGAGGCGTTTGTACGCGTCGTGCCTCCGAGCAGGGATGCCTTTCAATTCCCCAGCAGTGCGATGTCAGGCGGCCGGTACGCTTTGGGCGTACGGGTCGTACTTTACAGTGCGGGGCTGCTTGTTGGCTCTCCGTAGCGTGGTGAAAGGGGCCAGTACGCTTCGAATGTATAGGCCGGACTTTCCTTGCGATGCGCTCGGATCGGGAACTCCAGCGGCTGGGACACGGCGAGCAGTGCGGCTCAAGGGGGAGGGTGAAGCGGGTGCGCGCGGCCCTTCTGGGCGGTGCGAGGTATGGCTCGCAAGCAGAGCGGGATCACACGGTGGCTTCACAGCTGTCCAGGTTTGCGAGGCGCACTATGATGGTGGCTCCAGCGGCAGGGGGAGATCGGCAAATTCCAGCGGCTCGGGTTGAGGCAGTAGGAGTCCAATAGTCCTTGGACTCCGTTCAGGGGGCAAGGGGCAAGCTCACCCACAAGCCCTTGGAGATTGTTGAAAGAACAAGTTGAATAAAGTCTCTAGTCTTTTTCTCTCCTCTGGCAGCAAGGCAACCACTGCAGGCCAATCCTCCAGGTCAGGGACAGTACTCCTCCTTGCAGCTTTCCCAGTTCCTTCTCGTCGGGCAGAGGTTCTTCTTGGTTCAGCAGGATCTAATTTCTTAGGAGCAGGGCTCCAATATTTATACCACAAATCTTTTGTTCTTTCAGCCAGGGGGCCTTTGCCCAGTTCAGCCCAGTTTTGGAGCATTTTGTTTACAGGACTCTGGCTTGTCTATTCAGTGTGCAGGGCAGAGACATCAGACGCTCCACAGAAGGTGGAGCCAGTATTGTGGTGGCAGAGCACAGGCCTATTCAGAGTCTAGGTGCACTCCTCCCACCCATCTGGCTGTAATATTTCTATTCACCACCTGGCTGCCCCAGCCTGTCTCCTGGAATTCCCCAGCCCTGTCACTCACAGAAACCAGACAGCAGATACACGTCCTAGCAGAGGCGGGCTGAAAAGGTTAGGCAAGCAAATACCAACTTTCTAAAAGTGGTATTTGCAAACACAGAATATTAAAACAACCTTTACTAAAAGATGTATTTTATTATCCTGAGTTCAGGCATGCCAAACTCGAATTTCTACCATGTTCCCCGAGTCTGTTGGGATCATAGAATGTAACAATTCCAACAGCCCATTCTGGCCAATGAGAACAGGTAGCCTTACAATAGTGAAAAATGAAAATGGCTGTAATTCACTATTAGGACATGCCACACACATCAGGGCTTGTCCTACCTTATACTTACAATGCACCCTGTCCGTGGGCCTACCTTAGGGGTGGCTCACACAAAGTAAAGGGAAGGTTTGGGGACTGGCAAGTGATTGCGCTTGCCCAGTCAGCATGACAGTACCAGACTGCACGCAGGTTCTGCAATGGCAGACCTTAGACAGTTTACAAAGCTGCTTCTGTGGGTGGCACAACCAGTGCTGCAGGCCCACTAGCAGCATTTGGATTACAAGCCCTGGGCACTCCTGGTGCACTTTACTGGGGTCTGCCAGTAAACCAAATAAGCCAATCATGGAATCCAATCAATACATACATTTTATACTGGTTGGCAGTGGCACAGTGCTCTGAGCAGCTAACACCAGCAAAATACATGAGGCAACAGCAACAAAAATGGAATGGAGACCCACACCAATGGTGTCAGGTCTAACAGAGGAGATTGGTAAAAGATCTAGTTTTTGCTGAGTGACTACTAGACACTCCAAAAGGTTGTGAACCAGGGTTGACGGGCCCATGTGGGAGCAACTAGGGTTAGTGCCAGGAACTGCTGTCTGAGAGGCGGAAAAGCATAGGCAGATATCTTTGATCAATTCATCCATAGCGCATTGCCTTTGGACAATGGGTGTGGATAGCTGGATGCATTTTGCGTTTAGGTGTGTGGTGAACAGATCTATATCTGGGAAGCCCCACATTTGAAATAATGCGATGAGAACCTGAGCGTGGAGTTCAAATTCGTTGATCTGTTGTCGTTGACGACTGAGCATATCTGCAATCTGGTTGTTTACTCCTGGAAGGTGTTCTGCAAGGAGATACATTTTGTGACTTATAGCCCATCTCCAGATGGTCTGAGCTAGTTGTGAGAGCTGGAGAGAGTGCGTCCGCCTGTTTTCGTATATAGTACATTGCTGCTGACATGTCTGTACGAATTAGGACCGCTTTGCCTACTAGATGAAGTTGAAGCGCTTTGAGAGCTAGAAAAATCGCTAGCAGCTCGAGATGTTTTATGTGGAGCTGCTTTTATTGCAGAGTCCACATGGCCTGAATGGTATATTTTTGGAGATGAGCTCCCCAGCCAGTGAGCGATGCATTGGTTGATAGAACTATCTGTGGAACCTGGTCAGTGAAGGGCCACCATTTTATTAAAAGGTTTTGAGTATTTCACCACTGCAGAGCGCGATGGGTTCGGCCTTACTGGTGCGGAAAAAAAGAACTGATGTCAGCGCGCTGGGGCGGAGCTTAGATAGGCACTGCATAAGTCACATTTGGCATGGAAGATGCCACGCAGACCCAAATGATGCCACCTACAGGCACACAGGGGTACTGTTCACGAAAAACTCCAGATGCAGTCAGATGCCGGAGGATAATTGTAAGGTAAGGAATTTGCAGCTAGAAGTCTCTATCAGATGGAAAATATACTTTCTTCAGTAGCAGGGTTTCTGGTGGATACTCTAACCACAGATTCCTCACCTTCTGAAAATCCACATCTGCTAGACTGGCTGCAGAGATTAGTTTGTTCAGCAATCCACTCACAAGTCAGTAGGTGGCATTGTACAGCTCCACTTCTGCTCGGTCTCAACCCCGACATGACATTGGGGCCCCTTCATTGCAGTCACCTCTACCTGCTTTTGTCAGTTTCTTTCTAATTGCTGTCTGCACAGTTGGATACAGATCTTTTACCAATCAGATTACGCTTGGTCACAGATCTCTAGATTGGGATATTATTAATATGGACTGGAGATGTGAGGAAGAGGGTGGGTCAATGAAGAATCAGATTTAGATAGAATATCCACGAGAAGGAGAGTTACCGAATCGAAGCAACTTGTTCTTCTAATTGATACTTCTAAGTACAGACCCCTCACCTTGTCAACATATAAGTGCCTCCCCAGTTAGTGGGTCTATGAACTGTCACAGACCAAAACATCCTAAACAACTGAACAGGCAAAATACCCCTCCTGCAAGACCTGGCTATTATAGTAGTAGTGCTTCATGAATGTATGTACCGACTTCCACATTGTAGCATGGCAGATGTCCAAGACCGGCATTCCATGTGCCAGTGCAGTTGTGGCAGCCTTATCTGGAGGCTGCTTCTTCACCAGTGCATAGCAGATCTTTATGCAGAGAACATTCCATTGGTAGATGGTCCACTCTTGCACTGGCTTCCCCTTCTTTGCCCCGGAGAATGCCACACAGAGCTGATATTTCACTTGATGGTCTTTAGCCTAATATATAATAAGCTTTTTTTAAATATGTTAATTGATTTTCATCGAAGAAAGAACATCCGTATGCATGTTGATAGCACATTTTGATCCATACAAACAAAGAAATAAACCCCCCACCCCATTCCCCCCACCTGACCCAAGGCTGAGACCGATATAGGACCAACTTGGTCCAAATGTACATTTGGCTGAGTAACATTGTATATGTAGAAACTGATACTACGCAGGTCTTAACATAGACATGTTGCAAACGTAGAATTGAACCATCATCATAAGCAGTATGGCGTACTACTGTTCCCACCATGGAGTGTTTGAGGGTAATAAGTGAGCTCTAGCGGGAGGCCGACCCAGACCCATACATATACCATCAAACTGAATCTTGACAAGTGAGCAGGTATGCAGTTAGTGGGTTCCAGAAGTCCTTTGGACGCGAGGTCTCAGGAAGTTCCTCTTCATAAGTTTGTAACTGAGTCTTACAGTACAGCAGATCATGAAGCCATTTCATCTTGGTCGGAGCCGTCCTCGCCCCCCAGCATTGTGCCACAGCTCTCTTCGCAAACAGGGTAGCTAGTGCAATTAGTCCTCTATTACAGGGCTCAAGTCATTTGACATACACTAGTAAGAAGAGTTTGGGGGTGCACTGTACAGGCTCCTGAATGATATCCTTTAGTATCCCCGTCGCCTCCTCCCAGAAAGCAAACACACATCCACATTGCCACGCCACATGCACAAAATCTGCGTCCGCTCCTCCACATCTCACACAGTTGGCACTCTCACGTAAACCATATATAAAAAACTGTATCGGGGGTATAATATAGTTGGTGCAGAAACTTAAAGTGTATTATTCTCAAGTTACAATTAGACGTCAGACGGCCAGTAAGTGTACAGCATGCCAACCACATGTCAGGAATGAAGGCGTCTCCCAGCACTGCCTGCCATTTTACAAAGGAGGGGTGCGCTTGCTGCTCCTGCAATGATGTGTTATACAGTTTCGTGATTAGTCCCTGAATTTCTGCACTTGCCAACATCGCCTGCAAGGCCCGCAGAGTGGTAGGCTCAGCCAGGAAATCCGGATACGCAGTCCTGATGGCCTGCCTCACACGCACGTATGTGAAGCCCAACATGAAGCTCCCATCTGCCCCCCCCTCTGCACCACTTGTAGAGATATGAAGCGACCTTTCTCATAAAGATCCCCAATCCGCGCTATTCCCACTGCTCACGTGCAGCTGATATACCCGGATGTGACACCAGGGGCAGTAACGGGGCATATAAATACGATAATTGTGCTCTGTCTGCCAGCTGTCTCCAAATCCAAGCCGTACAGTGCACTGGGTTAATCTCAGTCCGGGGGCCACCCGTTCCACCCGACAGAGTCGCCGCCTGAACCACCATGGGTCCGACTCTATAGCCACATAGGGCTGATAGCGCTGCGGGTAGTGCCAATAGTGAGCGAACTGAACCTGGGCACACAGGTAGCAGAATCTAAAATCAGGAGCCTCTAAGCCCTCCCGCTCAAACGGCTGCACCAGAAGGTCCCACCTACACCTTGACTTCTTCCCGTCCCAGACGAATGTCGATAACACAGACTGTAGAGTTTTGAAGAATGTCATTTAATTTAATAGGGATATTGATGAAAAAGTATAATATTTTGGGGAGAAAGGTCATTTTGAAGACTGCCTGTCTGCTAACGAAAGGGGCAGGTGGGCCCACCTTTCGGCTTTCAGTGTAAGAGTAGGATAAGAGGAGTGACTGCAGGGTGAGCGAGGTGACCATATGAATTTGGGTGCGGGCGTAAGTGCAGTGGGGGACGAATAAATGTATAGTTAGTGATGGGCTTATTGGAGTGAGATTGCAGATTGAGCCGTGAGGGGGACAGGTAAGTTAAGTATCACATGAGCGCAGGTTGAGTAGTGTGCTTGTGTGACTGCAGGGTGAGGTACAGGGTGAACAGTGCAAGTGCATTGTGAGTGCAGAGTGATCACTGAGTGCAGGGTAAGTGGGTGAATGGTATGAGTGCATCGGGATCAGTGTGAGGGTATTGTGATCGCTACAAGTGCAAGGTGAGCGTGAAATTGAAGGGCAAGAAAGAGAAGTGAGTTGTCTGTATGCAAGGTGCATTCCCAGACACTAATAGTAGCTCAGCATGTTATTGACGGCAGTGTAGGGTTTCAGATATGTTAAACTATTATGGCATCAACCAGGGATCAGGGTGGAGGAAATAAATTTGCTAATCTTGCAACCAAGTTTTATGATTGGGGTTGCCAGCTCATGAGTTTGATGTACCAGGCGGTACACAAATAAGCAGCAACCTAAAGCTGTATTGTCATCACTTATCTGTGCATACTTTGAGGAGCAAATAGAAATAGAAATAACTTAATTGTGTTCTAGGGCAGCCTAACTGATCCATGACTGGTAGTAAAAGAGAACAAAAACAAAAAAGTCACATTACAACTGAAAATATACTTCTTTATTAATAACCATATTTAGTGTCAAGACAAGCAATTCGCAGGCTGTCTAAACAACACATGGCTAGCTGGCATTTTAAAATTGGGGGTAATCATAAAAGCAGATTCTACTTTCCTACAATGTCCAATTTCAAGACCAAATGGAGCTGGCACTACCACACGTGCTGTTGTGCTGTGTGGTACATTGCTTCGGCGCACCTTTGCTTCAGGAACTGAATGACCATATTCTGCTGTCTGATTTGCACTTAAGACTGTGCTTTGGACTTGTACCTGGGAAGGTAATTGGTTGAGACTTCGGACATAAATATACCAGTAGACCCCTTAAAGGCCCATATGTATTGCTGTCCCCTGTGCATTCCATTGCATCTGACCACAGTTTAAGAGCCCTCCTGGAACGCCACAGCTCCTGGTGAATTGGCTCCGGTTCTGCAGATCTTCCACTGGCTGCGATCACTTCCTCGGCAGCTGCTGTAGGTGCTGGATTGGAACACCTTTGCTCCATAGACCTGCTTCGAGGTGCGCTTCCAGGATCATTGTCTGCGGTTGTTGGGAACATAAATGTTTAGTCTACCATTCGGAATACAAACAATTGGCTATTTTGTTTGGTGGGAACTTTTTAATTCGCCCTGTTTGCACCATCGTAAAATGATTTTAAATGTGATTTTTATTAAGCATTTTATATTTTTTACCTTTTTAATAATGACTGTGTGTTTTGGATTTTAAACAGTTTGATTTCCTTTTTCACTTAATATTAATACAGATTTTAAGCTTACATTTTTCATATGCACATGTGACACTATTTACCGTAGCTTTCTTACTTTTAGATAGATTATTAGTCAACTTTTGTCTGAGGAGTGGGTGTCATGTATAGTAGGCCAGAGGAGAAATGCTGCCATTTTTACCATGTACACATTTCCTAAACTGCCTTCGGTTTCGAGCAAAGACTTTTGACACACATTTGTGTGCACATCAAAGCAGGATTTGTTTCTCTGAAACTACACAGCTTGCCAATTCCTCTTGATAAGAACATTGAGAGGTCACTACATGCTGAAACCTTAGCTCGCTGCTTGCTGATCCCTCTGCGAGGAGGGATGTCCAACCTGTGACCAAGACTGGGAACTACATTCCTTCTCTTTAAGTAAGGGGGCTTGGATCAACCTATTCTTGGAAGAACACATACATATAACCCTAGGCATCAAGGTTAGAAAAAGCATAGTAGGTGTAGGACACATACATACACATACACTTACATACACACATATACATTTTGTTCTCCAAAGTCCCAAGCATTCCAGGAGGCGTGGTGTTCCCCCAAACATCACATGCAGATGAAGTAGGGATCCGTCGCCGACATCTGGCGCGGGCAAGATGAGCAAGTTTTGAAGCCCAAAGGCATTTGCACAATGTTCTCAAGAAAACGCTCAAGGTGAAAAAGGGAGGCCTGAAACAGGCCAGGAGACACGATTCACGCGGAAAAGAAGAAAACTGACGTCAGAGCGCCGGGGTGGGGCTTATGTGACCTCGCTGAAGTCACGCCCGTGGAGGACGTCGGGCGGAGTCACGTGGCACCGCCGCCCTGGCGTGCAGGGATGCTGGGCAAGAAAGTTTTCCGGGTCCAGTCTCACGCCTGGGGAATATTCTACGTTAAGGAATCTGCGGCTAGTAGTCTATCAGAAACGTATATACATACAAATATATCAACACACTCCACCAGCGTCGTCTTTCTCGTACTTTCAGAAAGAAAAAACACAGGAGCCGTGGCCTCAATAAACGGTGCAGATTTAATGCAGATACAACGTCCTACGCGTTTCGGAGTAAGCCTACTCCTTCATCACGGGCAAACCTTGTGCATAGTAGTGTTTGTTATAAAGTAAAAAAATGTATGTCACGTGATAAAAAACATAGAAAGAATACTTTGCCATTTACATACTTTTCGCCGATGTTAACATTGAAAGTGACATTATACCTTTGATAGTTTTAGTGAAAACAATAAATCACAGTTCTTATTTAACCCCGACTGTAACTGCAAATGAGTAAGTGTTCGTGACCTGCGCTATTACATACCGCCCCTCTCCTTTGCTTCAGGAAATGGCATACTACTAGCGGTACTGAGCTCAATAGTATAACGTTTGAAAAGTTCAGTGATCAAGTGAACCACTTCCACGTATAATAATTCAAAACCATAGCATGTTAAAAAATTATTATAACATATGGAAAAAAAGGGTTTTGAGGCGACCTAACTGATAGGGGAAGCGAACCCTTGCTCTCAAAAGAGTATCATTCTTGGTCACCCAGCCCGTTACGCTAAGTGTTCACCCTGTTTACACATAGCTAAAAGTTAGCTGTCATAAAGCATACAATCACACGCTTTCAAGTGACTGACGGGCCAGAAACATAGTATTGCCCAAGTGGGCTAACGTGTTCGTGGTGCATGTAAGACAAAACAAAATAAATATGTGACCTCGCTGAAGTCACGCCCGTGGAGGACGTCGGGCGGAGTCACGTGGCACCGCCGCCCTGGCGTGCAGGGATGCTGGGCAAGAAAGTTTTCCGGGTCCAGTCTCACGCCTGGGGAATATTCTACGTTAAGGAATCTGCGGCTAGTAGTCTATCAGCAACGTATATACATACAAATATATATACATATACAGATACACATATACATACACACACAGACACCTATACACACACAGATACCTACACACACACACACACACACACACACACACACACACACACACACATATAATATACACACATACACAAATATATATATATATATACACACATATATATATTTATACACATATATATATACACACACATATATACACATATATATATATATATATATACACACATATATACATATATTCATATATATATAAGAGTAAGAGTTCTTTTTACTAATTTCATGAGCATCTGCACTGTCGGATCGGCTTTCAAGTAATTGCATTCATGCAGCTAACAGTTACGACATCATAGTATGTTGTTTATGTCTAGTAATAACTATTAGCACTAGCACTTTAAATTTGAGCACATACGCCCCCAACGTTGTCATGTGATCAAGGCCGTGGTCGGCCGAAACGCGTAATGGTGGAGTGGTGCTGAGCGGAATAAAATAATTGGCACTGATTCCTGGGTTCGTCTCGTCATTCTACAAATTTGCTGTGACGTTTGTTTGCCTACAATACCTTCGGGACTGCTTCCCCGGATTTGGCGAACCCCTCCACGTTTGGGCTCTTGGGCAAGAAGCTGTGATCCTCGTTTGGATCTATTGTAACGATACTCTGGAAGGAGTGACCCGAGTGCCCCGGGAGATTAGAAGTTCCGGAACAACAGCAGGGAAGACCGCGGGAGTGGTTCCGGGTCGGAAGTCGGCTTTCGCTGGCTGAGGACGCAGGCTGCACCTACGAGTACCTGTTCGCTTAACGGAGCTCTAAAGTAAGTCCCGTGTGGAGAGTGCCGTGTACATCCGTCACAAGACTTAAGTTATTTTAACGGATTTACATCAATATTGTTAAAGCTCACATCGTTCACCATGTCCACCGACACGTTGCAGGGGCGAGTGGAAGCGGCGAAAAATATGTTCAATGACTCCCCGGCCGGGGAGTCGCCTGCCGTTACAGCGGCAAGTTCGTCACAAGTCACGCATGGCAATATGAAGGATTTGTTTAAAGCGCTAGAAAAGGCCAGCAAAGCTGAACAATCCAAGTGGTGGGAACATAGTTCGCTCACTGGCTATTTGGAGGTCGGGAGGGTTCCACGAGGCCTGAGAAATATGCTTGCACCTTCATATGAAAACCCCGACCCTCTTATGCTGACAGCTTGGGCAGAGTGCAACCTAGAATATTCTAGGAAACTTATGACCATACTTGTGCAGTTTGCAGAGACTGACCGGGCTAAATTATTGGTGGAGATTGATCGACTAAATGAGGAAATTGAGAAACTGCCGAGCTCACCTTTAATTGTAAAACATCGTGAAGAAATGGCGGCCCGTTTAAAAAGAGAGGAAGACATAATCAAGCAGCGTAAGGCTTACAAATTTCAGAGGGACCGTCTTGATTATGAGCATGGGCAAATCTTCACATTTGCCAAAAAATATGACAATATCAAAAAATCTGCACAAGTCTTGCCAGCGGTCAATGCACAGTCAACATCACAGATGTCTGAGGTAGCTGCAAATGAAGCATCTATTGCAACAGATGGCAGCTCTAACAGACAGCGAGTCAGACAATGAGCAAGCTCGTACCCGGAGAGTGGGGTTTCGCAAGTTCACCCCGGCACAAGAAATCGAGGTAGTCCAGCGGGACCGCAGGGAGACCCTCCGTTCAAGTGCTCAGGGTGCAAACGCAAAGAAAATGCAACCTCAAAACGGGCAGCAAGGAGGCGGTGCAGTCGGCGCCGCAGGAATAAACAACAAAGCGAAGAAAACGCGCAAGCAGTGGAATCGCAGATAAGTCAGGGATCTGACGAAGCACAGACGGTAATCAATCTTACTGATACTCCACTGACTCCAAAAGAACTATCCATACTCTCCTTGGGTCTAACATACAGCGCCAAATCTAATTTTGACTATGCAGGAACTAAAATAGACCTTTTTAAATATGTGCGTAAGCTTAAATTGAAGAAATATCACAGCTTGCACAAAAGGAATCCACCTTTAGATGAGAATGTCCAGTCTACGCAAACTGCAATTTCGGTTTCTGATGAATCTATCTTGCTTCAAGAAATGATTGAAATTGGTAATAATTTTGATTTACCCTTACTGAGTCCAACTGTCAGTTTGAATACTGCGTCAACAATCACTACTTTCAAACCCAAGTCTAAATTTTGTCCGATGATGCTGAAAGACAATGTTGATCTCTTTCATGATAAAGTTTCCCAAGATCTAAAAACACTATTCTTAAAAAGAAGTGGGTTCTCCAACAAACACTACTATCGTGATCTTGAGTACCACCAACTAATGAAAAAACTACACGACAATCCAAATATTGTAATTCGGCAATCCGATAAAGGAGGTAATGTTGTTCTGTGGCCCCTAAAAATGTATATGCAAGTTGCGTTGGAACAATTGAATGATCGAGCATGTTATCAACGCATAGATGCCAATCAAGCGCAACAAGCCAAGGAGAATATTTATTCCAAATTGATGGCTTGGCGGAGCACAGGCATTATCTCCATGGATGAATTCAAGTTCATGAAAAAGGACAATCCAGTAACACCAGTCGCTTATTTTATTCCCAAGATACATAAGAATAGTGTAACTCCACCAGGTCGTCCTATCATTTCCGCTTGCAATAGTATTTTAGAAAATGTGAGTAAATGCGTTGACTTTTTTTTGCAGGAATTTGTTAGGACTTTACCTTCTTTTGTACTCGATACAGGGGATTTTTTGAATAAGATAAAGGATGTTGAGTGGAAACATAGTTACTTGTTAATTTCGTTAGATGTAACGTCACTCTACACCAGCATCTTTCATAAAGATGGTCTGCGTGCAGTGCAACACTATTTGGAATTAAGACCCAGTGACCTTACAGAGCACACACGGATAATACTGTCTATGATTTCTATGTGCTTAGACAATAACTTTTTCTTATTTGGTAAGCAACTGTTCCAACAGACAAGGGGTGTGGCAATGGGGGCATGCTTTTCTCCCAGTTACGCCTGTTTGCACATGGGGTACTGGGAGGAGCATGTCCTCATGCCAAGTTACACTGAAATAATGCAGACCAATGTAGTAAGATGGCTCAGGTACATTGACGACCTGTTTATAATTTGGAATGGGTCTGTTAGTGATGCGAAGGCTTTCATCTCACAGCTTAATGTGAACAATCTTAATTTGCAATTCACGGCGCATATTAGTGAGTCTACAGTATGTTTTCTTGATGTAGAGGTTTTCACCCGTGGGGGGAAACTTGAAACAAAGCTTTACCGTAAACCAACTGCTGGCAACAGTATCCTCCATGCTGGCAGCCACCATCCGTCCCATCTTATCAAGAGTATTCCCTATGGCGAAATGCTTCGCATAAGACGTATTTGCAGCAATGAAAGTGATTGCAGGGAGGCCCAGGCTGCATGTAAAGCAAGATTCTTAAAGAGAGGATACTCACAGGATTGCTTAGACAAAGCTATCAGCAGAGCCAATGTTAGAGACAGAACATCTTTGTTGCCCAGTTTGACGCAGAATAGATCTTTGCCATCCAAAAATGACAACAGTGAGATTCGGCTCATTCTAACATTCAACAACCAACACCAGGTCATTAGAAACATAATCAAACGTAATTGGACACTGATTGCCAGTGACCCGGTGTTATGCAATCTTGTTGAGGAGAGACCTAGCATCACCTATAAACGTGCAAGAAATATGGGTGATTGTTTAGTTTCTAGTAGTCCTGAAATCAGAAGTACAACCACATGGTTGGATGCTAGCAGAGGCTTTCGTAAATGTGCTTCATGCAAAGCCTGAAAAAATGGAGTAAGCCGTAAAGAATATACTACTCCATTCAGCAGCAAGCCTGTTGTCATTCAAAATCAATTAACTTGCCGTACAGAATACGCGGTGTATGTATTAGAATGTCCGTGTGGTTTGCGCTAGGTTGGTAGCACGCGGCCACATGTATACAAACGTATTCTTCAGCACCTCAGGGCAATTACTAATGGAGATATGGCTTACCCTGTGGCTAGGCACTTTGATGAAATGCACGGTAAAAATCCATCAGGACTAAAATACTTTGTCATTGATACAGTGCCACCCCAGAGGAGAGGTGGTGACCGTGAATTGATGTTTGGCAGACTGTTAAATTGTGGTTCTGATATCAGATATTTTGACATGAAGACATATTTAAATTCATGTCAGATATGATAAAACAACATTTATTGGGTAGGATCTATTACATAAATGTTGTTATCGTATAGAATTGCTGCTATATCTATAATTGTGTGTATATTGGTTTTTTTTTTACCTACAAATATTTATTTATTTGATATACAAGGTTAGTTATCCAATTTTAGATGGCACATGTATGTATATATATATATATATATATATATATTTTATATTTTGTATATATATATATATATTTTTGTATTTTTATACATATCTGCTGTTTATATATTTATATATTTATATATTCATGTATGCATACAATGTATTTCTATGAGTAACCACTATGAGATATTTGTGTATTCATACAGTAAGAGTTCTTTTTACTAATTTCATGAGCATCTGCACTGTCGGATCGGCTACTCACATGGTGGACAACCTTGGAGCGTGAATCTATATGCAGCAGTCCAGCCGCAGAGTATGCACCACCCCGTTAACGTGGGGGTCACAGCAGTGAAGTAGCAGCCGTACATGGAATCGAGGACGGGCCCACTTGTGGAGTCCATACAGGACTTGATTGTGTGCTTTCCGTACTACACTTCCCAGAAGTCTCACTGGAGCCTCCCATCGACGGGCGAGTTATATAATTGGAGAAGTGTAGCGGGTGCGCACACCGCTTCCGTTAAAGCCCCTGAAGAGAAGCAGATGGAGCTTCGAAACGCGTCGGGCAGATCCATTACGGAGCGGCGTCTACAAGCGGATCCCCGTCCTCACCTACACATAAAGCTGCTGCTCGCGTGCTACTCACATGGTGGACAACCTTGGAGCGTGAATATATATATATATATATATATATATATACACATATACACACATATATATACACATACACATATATATACACATATATATACACATACCCACATATATATACATACACACATATATATACCCATATATATACATACACACATATATATACACACATACACACATATATATATACATACACATATATATACACACATACACACACATATATACACACATATATATACACACATACATATATATACACACATATATATACACACATACACATATATATACACATATATACACACATACACATATATATACACATATATACACACATACACATATATATACACATATATATACACACATACACATATATATATATACACACATGTATATACAAACATATATACACACACACATAAATACACATACATATACACATATATATATACATCTCCACAACTTGGCTCGAATTGGTTGACCCCTGGCGCCTCTATGATCGGTGCGTGTTCTACGGCAGAGCCCCGCCGAATTCAATAGTCCAAAACCTCCTTTTCAGGAAAATGAACACGCACTCGCAGGATCTGACTTTTCAATTCTTTATTTCTCCATTGTACTCCGTGAAAATTACCAACGCGTTTCGCAGCCAAACCGACTGCTTGATCACGGTCAATATTCACTCTCTACCACGGACTACTGAAAGGAGTGGTTAATGCAAAGTCACATGATTTCTAATTGACTTCCTGTCATTACTACTTAGAGTTATGGGTATCGTAGTTCTATACATTTCACAACCCAAATTGCGATTTTAAAGCAGTACATTTACATATTTACATTTATATTTACAATAGCACATATATTAATGCCTTATCCTGTTCGCATTTTACTAGCGTTTTATGTGATTCTGGTAACTTGATGTTTGTATCGAGTTTTGCCCTCCAGTGGGCCAAATTATTGTAACTCAAAAAACTGCCCTCCAGTGGGCATCAAGAAACCATCCTATCAAAGTATAAAGGCTATGTGTGTGCAAATGAACAAGTTACTTACCTTCGGTAACGATATATCTGTAAGAAACAGTAGTTAGTATTAGATTCCTTACCTTAGAATATCCCCAGGCGTCAGTCTGGATCGGGAAACTTTTGCGTAGCAGTACCCCTGCGCGTCGGTAGGCGTCGTCTGCAGGCGTCCCCTGCGGCTCCGCGTCGTCGGCGTCGTGCGCCGTGATGACGTCGCTGGAGTATATAGACGGCGCCTCCGCGCGCTGACGTCAGTTCTTTGCACACAGCTTTTCCGCGCCAGAACACGCAGAGCCATGTGAGAACTAACACTGGTGCCATGTGAAACTAGGGCCCTGAAAGGGATGTCCTTAACCCTAGGTATCAGTTCGCAGAACGGGGAGGATGGGTGGGGCGGTAAGGAATCTAATACTAACTACTGTTTCTTACAGATATATCGTTACCGAAGGTAAGTAACTTGTTCATCTGAAAGAAACAGGTTAGTATTAGATTCCTTACCTTAGAATAGATACCCCAGCAATACCAACCCCGGTGGTGGGTCTGCGAACAAAGACAATCCTACACCAGAAAATCCTGGAGGACCGAACGGCCAAAGAAGCCGTCCCTCCGGACTTGACTGTCCAGGCAGTAATGCCTCGCAAAGGTGTGCAGCAAGGCCCACGTAGCCGCCTGGCAAATGTCCCGCAAAGGGACTCCCCGGCCCAGGGCAGTAGTAGCCGCCATGGCCCGAGTGGAATGGGCCCTCAGCCCAACAGGAGGCTCCTTCCGAGCCAAAGAGTAGCATGCTTTGATGCACAGGACGACCCACCGAGAGATGGTTCGTTTCTGTACCGCCCTTCCCTTCTTCTCACCCACGTAGCCAACAAACAGTTGGTCATCCACCCGGAACTGGCGTGTGCGATCCATATAAAATGAAAGCGCACGTTTTGGGTCCAGACGATGGAGCCGCTCTTCATCTTTTGAAGGATGCGGAGGCGGGAAGAAGGAGGGTAAGGTGATGGACTGCCCGATGTGAAAAGCAGAAACTACTTTGGGCAGGAAAGAAGGTCTAGTTCTAAGAACCACCTTGTCAGGATGAACGGACAAGAAAGGAGGTTTAACAGAAAGAGCCTGGAGCTCACTCACTCTCCTGGCAGAGGTGATGGCAACCAGGAAGGCCGTCTTTAAAGTGAGAAGACGGAGAGGACAGGAATGAAGCGGCTCAAAGGGAGCACACATCAAGAATGTCAGAACCAGGTTCAAGTCCCACTGAGGCATCACGAACGGAACAGGTGGATACATGTGCGTGATGCCTTTCAAGAATCTCAGTACAATAGGGGACTTGAACAAAGATGGCTGATCAGGTAGCCTTAAGAAGGCGGAAAGGGCAGAAAGGTAGCCCTTGATAGTGCCCAGAGCAGAGCCCTGCTGGGCAAGAGAAAGAAGGAAGAGGAGAACCTAGGAAAGAGGGGCAGAAAGGGGGTCCACAGCCTTTGCTGTGCACCATGCCACAAATCTGTTCCACCGGCAGGCGTATACCGACTTTGTGGAGGGACGCCTGGCTGCCAGAATCACATCACAGACTTCAGGAGGCAAGTCAAATGGCCTCAACTGTCGCCGCTCAATCTCCAAGCATGGAGGTGGAGACTGGACAGGTTCGGGTGGAGGACCGTCCCCTGCTGCTGCGACAGAAGGTCCTCCTGAAGGGGCAGGCGGATCGAGGGACCGACTGACATGCTGAGTAGCTCGGGATACCAGTACCTTCGAGCCCAGTCCGGAGCCACAAGGATAACTTGGGCCCGGTCGCGCCTGATCTTCTTCAGCACTCTGGGCAGAAGTGGTATAGGCGGAAAGGCGTACAACAGACCGCAACTCCACTCGCGCCGAAAGGCGTCGCCGAGCGAGTGCCGTCTTGGAAACTCCAACGCGCAGAACTGATGACATTGCGCGTTCTCTTCTGTGGCGAATAGATCTAACCAAGGCTCTCCCCATTGCAGAAAGAGGCCTTTCGCCACGTCCGAGTTCAGACGCCATTCGTGATCCACCGAGCACCGACGGCTGAGTTCGCCCGCCCTGGCGTTCAGAGAACCTGCCAGGTGTTGAACCGTCAGAGTCACGCCCTGACGTTACAGCCATTGCCAGAGACGCAGGGCCTCCTGGCAAAGGGTCCACGACCCCACACCGCCCTGTTTATTGCAGTACCACATGGCGGTGGTGTTGTCCGTGAACACCTGCACTACACTCCCGTTGACAAAGGGGAGGAATGCCTTCAGTGCTAGGCGAATCGCCCGCAGCTCCAACATGTTGATATGGAGCCGGGACTCCGCCGGAGACCAGATGCCTCTGATCTCCGCCTCTCCCAAGTGGCCACCCCAGCCCTGGAGGGACGCGTCCGTCACAACCACGTGCTCCGGTTGGGGAAGGGAGAGGGATCTACCACTGACCCAATCGCGGTCCTGGAGCCACCACTGCAACTGTCTCGCAGGGCCCTCCGAGATCAGGACATGGTCGGAAAGGTTGCCCTGATGCTGGGCCCACTGAAACTTCAGGTCCCACTGCAGAGCCCGCATCCGCCACCTGGCGTGATGCACCAGAAGGATGCAGGAGGCCATCAGCCCCAGAAGCCGCAGCGTCAACCTGATCGAGACCCGGGATAACGGCTGAAAGATGGGAATCAAGGCCTGAATATCCCGGACCTGCCGTTCCGGAGGATAAACCCGAAACTGCGCCGAGTCGAGAACCGCTCCGATGAAAAGGAGCTTTTGAGAGGGACACAGGTGTGATTTCGGCACATTGATGGAAAACCCCAGCTCGTGCAGGAGGTCTGCCGTCACCTGAAGGTGGTGGACGACTGTCTGGGGCGAGCCCGCCTTCAAGAACCAGTCGTCGAGGTAGGGGAAGACTGAAACCCCTAACCGGCGCAGATGAGCTGCGACCACCGCCATCACTTTCGTGAACACCCGTGGGGCGCTGGTAAGGCTGAATGGGAGCACGATAAACTGAAAGTGCTCGTGGCCTACCGTGAACCGCAGGTAACGCCGGTGGGCCGGCAGGACGGGGATGTGAAAATACGCATCCTGCAAGTCCAACGCTACCATCCAGTCTTGTGGGTCTAGAGCAGCCAAGACCTGGGCCAAAGTCAACATCTTGAACTTCTCCTTCCGGAGGAAGCCGTTGACGTTCCGTAGGTCCAAGATAGGACGTAGGCCCCCTTTGTCCTTCTTGGGTACCAGAAAGTAGTGGGAGTAGCAACCACACCCTACTTCTGGCCCAGGAACGCGCTCGATGGCCCCCTTGGCCAAGAGGGCCGTAACTTCCTCCCGCAGAAGTGTCAAGTGGTCCCCCGACACACGGTGGTTCTGCGGTGGCATGGCTGGAGGAGTGGTCTCGAAGGGGAGGGAGTAGCCCCTTCGGACGAGCTGCAGCACCCACCTGTCCGATGTGATAGTGCGCCAGCGGGAGTGGTGATGGCGAACCCTGCCACCCACTGGCGTCACGTGGGCCTGAAAGCTCGGACTAGGAGGATTTGGAGGCTGCTGCGGGTGTAGGTGTGGACTGACCTCGCCGCTGTCCCCGACCGCCACCACAGCGGAATCCACGGCCGCCACCGCGCTGAGGAGCGCTCTGCGGTGCGTGGCTCGCAGCCTGTGTGGGACCGCCCCTTCCGTCGCCACGAAAGGAGCGAAACAAACCCGTTTGCTGGCGTGGGTCGAGAGACCCAAGGACTTGGCCGTGACCCTGGAGTCCTTGAAGCGCTCAAGCGCGTTGTCCGCCTTGTCGCCGAACAGGCGACTGCCATCGAATGGCATGTCCATCAGGGCATTCTGGACATCCGGCGAGAAGTTGGCGGATCTCAGCCAAGCATGGCGACGAATCGCCACCGTCGTGGACATCGCTCTGCCCAGCGAGTCGGTCGTGTCAAGACCACATCGTATGGAATACCTCGCCGCGTCCCGGCCTTCAACCATAGCCTGGCCGAGCTTGTCCCCTACCTCCTGCGGGCATTGCGGCAGGCACTCTGCGACCGTATCCCACAGAAAGTGGGTGTAGCGGCCCAAGAGGCATGCGGTGTTGCAAGACCGCAGTCCGGCACTCAGGGACGAGAAGACCTTCTTGCCATACTGGTCGTACCGCTTAGATTCCCGATCGGGCGGAGCCGACGGAAATGCGGACTGGGAAGTGGAGGCCTGGATCACCAGACTCTCAGGGGAGGGATGGGTGGACAGGAAGGCCGGGTCGTCCGAACACGGACGGTGGCGCCTGGCAACGTTCCGATCAACAGGCGCACCGGAAGCGGGCCTGGACCACGTGCCCAAAAGGACATCCGTCAAGGCGTCATTAAACGGCAGCAGAGGCTCCTGTGGGCATGACTGCGGTTTGAATACCTCGGTGAGGACGTTAGGCTTCACCTTAGCGACGGGGAGCTCAAGGTTCAAGGCCTTGGCAGCCCTCATCAGTACAACCGAATAGGCAGCCCCAGCCTCCGACGCCACAGTGGGAGGCGAGACAAACCCAGGGTTAGGCGATTCGTCCAGACCACTGGCATCACCCAAGTCACCTGCCCAGTCCACGTCGTACTGGCATTCTCGTGACAGAGGGTCCTCAGACCCCTCCCAACCCTCTCCATAATCGTCCTCATCGCCATAGTTTGAGTCAACGATATAGACCGGCTCCTCGGAGCCAAGGGGCCCCAACGGCGCCAGACTCTGCGTCGGACGATGCCGGTCCGACTCCGCGTCCGGATTCGGAGAGGGAATGGGGGTGGCGCCGCGTGGCGCCGGCGCCCCGACGTCGGCCGGAACCGGCGTCGGAGTCACGGCACCGCGCGGAGGCGGCACCACGGGTTGCCCCGATGGAATCGGCGCCGGAGAGGCCGGTTGACCAGCCGGCGACGACCCTGAAGGGCCCAGCGGCGCCGGGGCCGGAACCGCCGGCGGCGTCGGGGCAGGAGCACCAAAACCGCTCGGGCCCCCAGACGGGACCGACGGGCCCGCAGGCGCCGTAGGCCCCGCCGGAGGAGACAGCGCCCTCATAGCCATGAGGAACTCCTCAATCTCCTCGCGCGACGCGCCTTCCCCAGGGACCGACGGGTATGGGGCAGACGGCGTCGGCGACCCACGCGGGGCCGCGGGGGTGGGGCCACCCGAACCCCCGGCCGCAGCACGCGGGCGTCGGGGGGAGTCGGGGGTACGATGACGACGCCCCGACTTCTTGTGTCGCTTACCTGAGGAACCGGAGGAATGGTGACGACTTCCGGAGCGCTCGTGGCGGCTCCGCGACCGTTCTCTCGACCGCTCCCTCGACCTCCGTCCGGACCGGGACCACTCTCGACGCGGTGCCGACACCCGGAGCTCGAGTAGCTTGCGGGACCGCTCCCGCCTAGCCTTACTCGTCAAGGCCCGGCAGTCGACGCAGGACTCCACGTCGTGGTCCGCGCCCAGACAAAGGAGGCAGAGTCGATGGTGGTCGGTGACCGACATCAGGCGGTCGCACCCGTGACAACTTTTAAAACCGGGCATCCTACCGGCACCTGAAAGAGTTAGAGTTAACAAAACTTAGGTCAAAGACCGGAGTACTGCTCTTCGGATCTGCGCTAACTGGCGCGGAAAAAAGAAGAACTGACGTCAGCGCGCGGAGGCGGCGTCTATATACTCCAGCGACGTCATCACGGTGCACGACGCCGACGACGCGGAGCCGCAGGGGACGCCTGCAGACGACGCCTACCGACGCGCAGGGGTACTGCTACGCAAAAGTTTCCGGATCCAGACTGACGCCTGGGGATATTCAAAGGTAAGGAATCTAATACTAACCTGTTTCTTTCAGATGTATGGTATTGTCAGTATGAGTGTCTGATGCTTATGTATCTTTGGGAATTTCTTCTATTGATCTTACAGAAGGAAGAATTTTACGTGTCATAATCTTGATTTGACTATTTACAGTGCAGTATGTTTCTATCCGTATTCCAACATAATTTACAAATGTACATAAAGTTCTTCACTTTGATTCAGACCGTCCGGATGTAAAGTTCTGAAGTTCAGAATGTGACGTGATTCTCTGCATCTTAATTTTCTCTCTCTGTCTCCCCCTCTTTCGTGGGGTACATTTGTTTCCAGTGCATAGAATTTCACATATATATGCACATACACACATATACACACACATATACACACATATATATATATATACACACATATATATATATATATATATATTACCTACTGGCGGTCGCCAGTAGGTATATATAGTTAGGATTTTTTCTCTATGGGATTTTTGAAAATTCTATGTCTTATAACTTTGGCGTTTGTGGACGGAATTGGCTGAAAATTTCAGGAAAATGGCACATTTCGTTTCTGAGCAGCCCTTGAAAATTTGGGGGGGGTTCGTCAAGGGGGGGCCGAGAAAAAAGGGGGGTCCCAAAACGTGTTTTTAACATTGAGTTTTCCATAGGGCGGTTGGCCTCACTTTTAGCCCGAACGGCTGAATGGATTTGCACGAAACTTGGCAAAATTGTAGGGACTGGTAGCCCGATGTGCCTTTTGTAGGTCTCAATATATGTGCTTCACTGGATTTTGAGAAATTAACGTTCAAAAAAAGATATATATCTGTAACAGCGGACCGGGCAGCGCTCCAGTTCGCGTACTTTTCGCGCAACGGAGCTTTGTGAAGCGAAGCTGATTGGTTCTCCGGCGTCTGTAAACATTCCAAACAGTCCGTAGCGGCCGCCATCTTGTCTCTCGGTAGGATCGAGAGACAAGAGGAGGCCAAAGCGAAGGGGCAAATGACCATAAGGGGGCATAGTAGATCCTCCTTGACCTCTTAGGTTTGATGTGGAGGTTTTAAAAGGGCCCCGCGAGGCAAAAAAAAATAAAATAATAATAATCGAACGGCTGAATGGATTTGCACGAAACTTGGCAAAATTGTAGGGACTGGTAGTCCGATGTGCCTTTGCTAGGTCTCAATATATGTGCTCCAGTGGATTTTGAGAAATTAACGTTCAAAAAAAGATATATATCTGTAACAGCGCTCCGCTTCGCGGAGATAAAATTATATCTGTATTACCTAGCTGTTGCTAACACCAGTTAGCGACGGCTAGTAGGAGATAGCGACCATCTTGGGCCCCACTTTGCATGTGAGTGATATTTATCACTAATGACATGCAAAGTGGGCATGCCAAGATGTTCGCTATCTCCTATTATCAACTTTTGGAAATATTCGCGATAAGCGCGAATATCTCCAAAAGCTAGCACCTGCCCTGAGCAGTTCTAAGGCATGTTATCCAATGGGAGGTGGATAACATGGCTAAGAGCATTAGCTCGGTAATGCATGAATATCGCTGAGTTTTCAGCGATATTAATGCATTGCGGTCGTTTTTTATCGTATTTGCGATAAACCTTGATAATAGCAAGGTTTATCTGCGATAATTTCTGACGATGCTTAGCGGTAAAAAAATCGTTGCTAAGCATCGTTAGGGATAAATATCGCTTAACTTTGGTAATATGCCCCAACGTCTGTTAACGTTCGATTCGAAGGAAATCAGGAAGTGTTGAAAAACATTGTCTGCGCCATCTTGCCTTTTTTCAAATGCCACACTTTTGTCGTGCACGGCAGTCATTTTAGATGCCTTGACCAGACCCACTCTGTGCACGCTGTCGATCCTTAGCATGACTCCCCACCCTCGCAAGCATCTCCCCCAGGCAGTGGTCACCCCCGCTCTCTGTCTTATGCATGGATAATAAACCACCCCCATCTGCGCTGCTCTTCCCTGAGAATCACACCCTGTGCCCGCCCGACACCTCCCTTTCGCCCTATTCACTACCGCACCCTCTGACACTCCTTTTCCTCTGTGTCCGATTGTCCAGGCCGGTCCTAGGGTATCAGCTAGCCCTGCAGATGTAGTTTATGGCCCCAGCTGTAAAGAATCACCCCTCTTCAAAGGAGTTATAGTAGATCAAGGCCCACACTCGATGAGATCCGTCACAGCAGACGCGTTCCTATTATCTGAAACCCATCCTGTATTGTGATTGGGGAGGGGACCGAGCCTGAAGCGGAAGATTCCAGGGATGACTCTTTGTACATCAAAGTTTTTACAATTATGTGTCACATTAAAAATATATAGCACTCCAACAAAGTAGTAAGATTATAAAACTTTAATAACTTATAAATATATACAAGAAAACAAAAACAGTAATAACATATAAACATTTTTAGGGAAAAACAACGAAGTAGCGGTCGGCTGTGCGAATAGTCCCAACGCAGCACAACGTCCAGATTTCTGGCGTGGTGCGTCGCGGGGGGTGGGTCATCAGTAGCAAACTGTTGTGCGAATAGTTCCAAGGCAGCAGAACGATGGCACCAAGGTGATGTCCAGTAAGTTGCCGCACTGGTTTTGGTATCCTACAATGCTGCTCCGAATAACGGCGTGGGGCGCCCCGGGGGAGGCGGCGTGAACGGGCCTCTCCAGGTGGAGTGTCATCTGTTGTAGTGGGGCGCCCCTTTACCGTTTCAGTTGCCATTCCGTCCGTTTTTGGTCCACTGTGTCAAAAGCCGCAATTCAGCTGAGTTGCGCCCACTCTTGCGGTGCAGCGATAGGCGGCTGTCACAGGACTCTCAAAATGGCGGCAGGCTGTTTCCTTTTTGGGCCTGGTCCACTGAAATGGCCCTGGGACACCTTGGAAATCGGACGCTTGTCTGCTAGGTCTTGGACCCCATTCTCGAAAGCGTCCCCTCCGCCTTGAGGATTTATCAAAAGTTTTGGGGGCCCCCGACTCCTGTAGGCTTCTGGTGGGGAGCGGTTGCCATGATTGCTCGCGGAATGACCACGACGGAGCTACGAGATGGTGGTGCTCTCATGCTGAAGCCAGCTTCAGTCTGAAACATCCAGAAACAAGGTGGGGCTTTCATCGTTTGGGAAAAAAAAAAAAGTTTTCATCCAATGAAAAGTGTTGTTTTTAGGTCATATGATCAAGCCTTCCATCATCAGGAAACCAAAAGTAAAATGAACCAATGAAAAGTTTTATAAACAAGTCACATGACCTGTTATGCGGCATAGGGTATAAAATGCGGAGAAAATACGTTGGCACGTGAGGCGGCGTCAGTAGCGGACCGATGTGCGAATAGGCCGAAGGCAATACAACGCGCCAAGATCGGGATGGCACCGAGGTGGTGTCCAGCAAGTTGCAGCACTGGTGTGGCCATCCTACAATGCTGAAAGTCGGCGTGGGGCGCCCCGTTGGCCTGTGAGTTTGCGTCAGTAGCGGACCGATGTGCGAATGGGGCCAAAGGCAGCGCAACAATATTTTCGGAATAGAAGACACCACAAGGCGCTGAGATGCCAAGATCCGGATGGCACCGAGGTGGTGTCTAGCAAGTTGTGGCACTGGTGTGGCCATCCTACAATGGTAAAAGTCAGCGTGGGGCGCCCTGTTGGCCTGTGAAATGGTGTCAGTAGCGGACTGATGTGCGAATGGGGCCAAAGGCAGCGCAACAATATTTTCTGACTGACACCACAAGGCGCTGAGATGCCAAGATCCGGATGGCACCGAGGTGATGTCTAAGTTGCGGACCGATGTGCGAATGGGGTCAAAGGCAGCGCAACAATATTTTCTGTATGGAAGATACCACTAGGCGTTGAGATGCCAAGATCCGGATGGCACCGAGGTGATGTCTAGCAAGTTGCTGTACTGGTGTGGTCATCCTACAATGCTGAAAGTCGGCGTGGGGCGCCCCATTAGCCTGTGAGATGGCGTCAGTAGCGGACCGATGTGCGAATAGGCCGAAGGCAGCACAACGCGCCAAGATCCGGATGTCACCGTGGTGGTTTCATAGTTGAGAGGCACTTCATCTGCAGTGGGGCGCCGAGATCCGGATGGCACCGAGGTGATGTCTAGCAAGTTGCTGTACTGGTGTGGTCATCCTACAATGCTGAAAGTCGGCGTGGGGCGCCCCATTAGCCTGTGAGATGGCGTCAGTAGCGGACCGATGTGCGAATGGGGCCAAAGGCAGCGCAACAATATTTTCTGAAGAGAAGACACCAAAAGGCGCTGAGATTCCAAGATCCGGATGGCACCGAGGTGGTGTCTAGGAAGCTATGCAGTTGAGTTGTGTGCGCACTTGCGGCGAATAGGTCGAAGGCAGCATAACAATGTTTTCTGAATAGAAGACACCACAAGGCGTTGAGATTCGGTTACCACCGAGGTGATGTCTAGCAAGTTGCCGCACTGGTGTGGCCATCCTACAATACTGCTCCGAATAACGGCGTGGGGTGCCCGAAGGGGGGGGGGGGGAGGCAGCGTGAACGGGCCTTCCTAGGTGGAGGCTCGTCTGCTGTAGTGGGGCGCCCCTTTACCGTTTCAGTTGCCATTCAGCTGAGTTTCGGCTGCTCTTGATGCTACAGCGACAGGCGGCTGCAACAGGACTCTCAAAATGGCGGCCTGTTCTTTGGATTTGGGCCTGGTCCACTAAAATGGCCCTGGGACACCTTAGAACTCGGACGCTCGATTTTTTTTTTCCTTTCCTGTACATGCAAAAAAAGGTAAATGCCCGGTACGTTACACGCTTCATCTGCCACGATGAACTCTCCAGAGGAACCGAAAAAAAATATAGTTATGGTAACTATACCATGCATCGTCATATGGAGAGGTGGCACCAATTAATTATAGTGCTGCATAAAAGAGAGATTTGGAGGAGAACCCTTGACCTGCTAGTACATTCATCAAAGAAGTGGCACTGACAGCATCAGAGGCAAGGGAAACGGTCCCAAATATTTAGAAGAACTTTGGAAAGATTAAAATGACATGTTTAGATTGTGGCAAATTAATTTCATGTGGACAGATGAGTGTTACTCTAATAAATACAGCATATGAACATCATCATAGTCGATGGTTGGTAGAGACATTTTGACTATATCCTG
>NC_136073.1:372281972-372749472 GCF_964261635.1 Lissotriton helveticus | reverse complement strand
GCGCAAGAGAAAGAAGGAAGAGAAGAACCTCAGAGAGAGGGGCAGCAAGAGGATCCACAGCCTTTGCTGTGCAGCATGCCACAAATCTGTTCCACCTGCAGGCGTATACCGACTTTGTGGAGGGACGCCTGGCTGCCAGAATGACATTACAGACTTCAGGAGGCAAGTCAAAAGGCCTCAACTGTCGCCGCTCAATCTCCAAGCATGGAGGTGGAGACTGGACAGGTTCGGGAGGAGGAGCATCCCCTGCTGCTGCGACAATAGGTCCTCATGAAGAGACAGACGAACCGGGGGATCGACTGACATACTGAGTAGCTCTGGATACCAGTACCTTCGTACGCAGTCCAGAGCCACAAGGATGACTTGGGCACGGTCGCGCTTGATCTTCTTCAGCACTCTGGGTAGAAGTGGTATAGGCGGAAAGGCGTACAACAGACCGCAACTCCCCTCGCGTCGAAAAGCGTCTCCGAGCGAGTGCCGCCTTGGAAATTCCAACGCGCAGAACTGATGACATTGTGTGATCTCATCGGTGGCGAATAGATCTAACCAAGGCTCTCCCCATCGCTGAAAGAGGCCTTGCGCCACGTCCGAGTTCAGGCGCCATTCGTTATCCATCATGCACAGACGGCTGAGCTCGTCCGCCCTGGCGTTCAGAGAACCTGCCAGGTGTTGAGCCACCAGGGTCACGCCCTGGCGTTCCAGCCACTGCCAGAGGCGCAGAGCCTCCTGGCAAAGTGTCCACGACCCCACCCCGCCCTGTTTGTTGCAGTACCACATGGCGGTGGTGTTGTCCGTGAACACCTGCACTACACTCCCCCGGACAGAGGGGAGGAATGCTTTCAGTGCTAGACGAATCGCCTGCAACTCCAAAAGGTTGATGTGGAGCCGGGCCTCCGCCGGAGACCAGAGGCCTCTGATCTCCGCCTCTCGAATGAGGCCTCTCCAGCCCTGGAGGGACACATCTGTCACAACTACGTGCTCCGGTCGGGGAAGGGCGAGGGATCTGCCGCTGACCCAATCGCGGTCCGTGAGCCACCACTGCAGTTGTCTCGCAGTGCCCTCCGAGATCAAGACATGGTTGGACAGGTTGCCCTGATGCTGGGCTCACTGAAACTTCAGGTCCCACTGCAGAGCCCGCATCCGTCACCTGGCGTGATGCACCAGTAGGATGCAGGAGGCCATCAGCCCTAGAAGCCGCAGCGTCAACCTGACCAAGAACCGGGATAAATGCTGAAAGAGTGGAATCAGAGCCTGAATATCCCGGACCCGCTGTTCGGGAGGATAAACCCGAAACTGCGCTGAGTCGAGAACCGCTCCGATGAAGAGGAGCTTCTGAGAGGGACACAGGTGTGACTTCGGCACATTGAGGGAGAACCCCAGCTGGTGCAGGAGGTCTGCCGTTGTCTGGAGGTGGCTGACGACTGTTTGGGGCGAGCCCGCCTTCAACAACCAGTCGTCGAGGTAGGGGAAGACTGAAACCCCTAACCTGGGCAGATGAGCTGCGGCCATCACCTTTGTGAACACCCGTGGGGCACTGGTAAGGCCGAAGGGGAACACGGTATACTGAAAGTGCTTGTGGCCAACCGTGAACCGCAGGTAGCGCCGGTGGGCCGGCAGGACGGGGATGTGGAAATAAGCGTCCTGCAAGTCCAACGCTACCATCCAGTCTCCTGGGTCCAGGGCAGCTAAGACCTGAGCCAGTGTCAGCATTTTGAACTTCTCCTTCCGGAGGAAGCCGTTGACGTTCCTTACGTCCAAGATAGGGCGTAGGCCCCCTTTGCCCTTCTTGGGTACCAGAAAGTAGTGGGAGTAGCAACCACACCCTACTTCTAGCCCAAGAACGCGCTCAATGGCCCCCTTGGCCAAGAGGGCCGTAACTTCCTCCTGCAGAAGCCGCAAATGATCCCCCGATACTCGGTGGTACTGCGGTGGCATAGCTGGAGGGGTCGCCTCGAAGGGGAGGGAGTAGCCCCTTCGGACGATTTGCAGCACCCACCTGTCCGACGTGACAGTGCGTCAGTGGAGGAGGTGATGGCGAACCCTGCCCCCCACTGGCGTCACATGGGCCTGAAAGCACGGACTAGGAGGGTTTTGAGGCGGATGCTGCGGGGGAAGGTGTGGACTGACCTCGCCGTTGTCCCCGACCGCCGCCACGGCGGTTTCAACGGCCGCCACCGCGTTGGGTATTACCCTGCGGAGCGTGGCTGGCAGCACGTGTGGGTGCACCCCTTCCAAGGCCACAAAAAGAGTGAAAGGCAGCCGATTGCTGGCGCGGGTCCGAGAGGCCCAAGGACTTGGCCGTAGCCCTGGAGTCCTTAAAGCGCTCAAGCGCATGGTCTGCCTTGTCGCCAAAAAGGCGACGTCCATCAAATGGCATGTCCATGAGTATGTTTTGGACATCTGCCGAGAAGTTGGCGGATCTCAACCAGGCGTGGCGACGAATCGCCACCGTCGTTGCCATCGCTCTGCCCAGAGAGTCGGTGGTATCCAGTGCACACCGGATCGAATAACGTGCCGCATCTCGGCCTTCCACAAGGGCTTGGCCGAGTTTAGCCCGTACCTCCTGTGAGAAGTTGGCCTGATATATGATGCTCACTAGTTCTAGTGATCACCTTGTATCAGTCCAAACAACCCTTATGGTGATTGGTTGTAAGTCAACCCTATAGACCAGCTATCCTAATGGTAGCATGGACAAAGCAGTCTTAGGCTAAACTCTTTTGGCATGTGAAGCCAGCTGTTTTACCACATATAAGCCCTTGAATACCAGATGAAAGGACACCACACAGGTTGTTATGAAAATAAACAGTATATTTATTTATAACAAACACCTCTGAACTCTTTATGAGATCAGAGGGCTAAGCACATGACAGTCTCTTAGGAAAAATACGATAAGTTGCACAAAATTACAATGGTTCCCTAGGGGCACGACAAACCATATACTAAGTAAATGGTATAAGGAAATCGATAGAAGGAATGGAGCTGTCCAGAGGCTGTAGGATCGCTGGGGCTACACTATCCTAACCTTAGGTAAGTAATAGGAGGCCCACGGGACGCGTGTGCAGAGTGTGAACTCACACGCGAGATGCAGAACAAAGTCAATGGACAGTACAGTTTACAAAAAAAGTAAGTACGGACAATCTTTACTATCTAGGACTGAAACAACTGGAAATCTGGACACTAGGAGAGTTAATCTACCCTTGAGCACTGAAATGCTCTTGTTACCTCACCCACGGGCTGCGGGTGCATAGGTGTCAAAGTGTGTCAGGTTTCCGCATCGAAGTCTATGAAGCCTTGAAGAAAGATGCTGCAGGCGACCAGGAGGAAGATGTCCGGTGCGATCCAAGGGTGGATCAAGGAAGAAGAGGACCTGAAAGCAGAGGGGACAGTGTTCAAAGTCACTAGCCAGTGACCGGTGTGGAACCAGGAAGGAACCAGGTGCTGTCGTCGCGATCAGGTGAAGAGTGGACGCTTGACTCTGCAGCCACGGGGACGGTGTCGGATCCGGATTTGGAGTCTACAGGCCTTGGCAAAGGCAACCGACGCGGTGAGTGGAAACAGCGTCTGGTGTGGACCAGGAGGGTCCGGGGTACTTCTCTTTTGGAAGGAAGCAAGGGCCAGTCTGGAGCAACCAGACCAGCAGTGAAGATTTCAAGGATCGTCGTCTAGGAGGCCACTAGCCAGCCGGCAAGTGACCAGACAACGCGTCGAGCAGCAATCAAGCAAAAGGGCCCCACACAGATCTCGTGGATGCTGGAGGGCTGGTCTTTGGTTCAGGAGCTGCTCGGGGCTGGGGCTTCTCAATCCCCAAAGCACTTTCTCGAGGATGCCTCTGAAGTCGTGCTGGAAGCGAAGTGCAGTTTCTTCAAGATGGCCGGTCCCACGGATCTCAGCTGTGCTGCAGATGTAGGTTGAGGTCGGAGAGGTCTGGAAGTTCGGATCTCGTCGGGCTCTGAAGTCTGGTTCGGGCAGGAAGGACGACTAAGTGAACCGCTAGGACGCTTGATGGTGCCTGCAGTTGCAGGGTGGACACTCCTTGCCCACAAGGGAGATTCTTCAGTCTTCTGTGGAGCAGAACGTCGAAGTCCAGAGTTTCTTCTTGTAGAGTTGTTCAGGATAATCTAATTTGGAATGGGACCAGCTCCTACCTTTATTCTCCTAAAGGGGGCTGTACTGTGACTAGGTCCCTCCCATGGGTGGGACCAGGAAGGGGGGTGGTTACACCCCCTATCCTTTGTCCGGTTTCGCGCCAGAGCTGGGGCTGGAGTGCCCCAGCAACTGGTTTGAACCGGCGTATGCACAGGGCACCTTGTGTGCCCCAGGCATGTCTCATTCCTTTCAGGCCTGTCCTACCTAATACACAAAAATCCTGTCTGGGGTGGTGCTAACACCTCCCAAGGCAGGAAACCCTTTGTCCAGGCCTCCCTCGCTGGAGGGACTCCCAGCAGCAGGAGGTCAGACTTGTGTCTGTGGTGGCAGCATCCATTTTGCGATGCTGAGGCTTCGTTTAACTTTAACCGGGGTTCACAGTTACATACATGTCGTGTCCCTCTAAAAGGGTGGAATTCTACCCCCATCGCCAGAATTGGCGAGGGGGTAGTATTCCAATTCGTATGACACCTTACTCGACATGTTTTGATAATGCTATACCAAAGTTAGCATTCAACCGCGAGGATTATAATGCACTTAAGAGTATATGGTATAGCGTGGAGTAGTGTGGCTCACTGGTTAGAGGCGGCAGACCCATAAGCAGAGAACGGCCCGGGACCAGGGTTCAATTCCCGACGCGGCAGGGTCGTGGACCAGGGTCAACACGGACTTGATAATTCTCGCCTCGGTGCCTACTCTAACCAGGGAACACACTCGGCAACTCTGGGCATTAAGCTTGCCTCATCTCTACAACGGCCCCCCACAGACGCCGGGGATGCCTGGTTTCACCTTGGAGATACCCAGAAAGGGACCATCTCACAGGGAAAACCAGGACGGGTTCCCCAGCGGTCTTCAGCGCCAGGATACTCCATGGAGTCGCAGTGCGCTTTACAAGTACACCCACATTTACATTTACATTGATCATGGAACAGCTATTAGGACTTGGTTCCGCAAGCTGCAGACGGGCTCAGCTCATGCCAGAGCACCATCTCACATAATTCCAAGCACTCTGCCTTCAGGATTGATAAGGCCTGCTGTAGGAGTGACATAGGAATATGTGTGTCCATTTTAGTGTTAGTTGTAGGTATACTATATCCATAGCAAAGGGTGATTACACCACCTTGCCCCAGCTGTCTTACCAGCCAGTTGTGTCTGTTTAGATTGCCAGCCAGGGGTGGCATAATACATGCTTCAGCCCCTGGTAGGCCCTGGGAACACCTATGCCCTGGGTACCTAAGGTACACTGTACAGGAAATGATAAGGTGGCCCAGTACCAATTGGTAAATGCACCTAAAGTACATGGATGTCAATTTAGAGAGAGAACAGCTAGGCTGTGGGTCTGATTAGCAGGCCCACAGCCAGGGAAAGTCGTAAACCAGTGAAGCAAAAAGCAAAAATCTGAGGTGACCATAGGATTGCAGACCCTACTCTCCTACACCTCCAACGAGCATTCTGGCAGCACGTCCGCGACCGTATCCCACAGAGAGTGGGTGTAACGGCCCAAGAGAAACGCGGTGTTGGAAGACCGCAGTCCCAGACTCAGGGAGGAGAATACCTTCTTGCTGTATTGCTCGTACCTCTTGGATTCCTTGTCAGGCGGCGCCGACGGGAATGCGGTCTCATAATTTGAGGCCTGGATCACCAGGCTCTCAGGGGTGGGGTGGGTGGACAGGAAACCAGTGTCGCCCGGGGCCGGGCGGTGGCGTTTGGCCACGTTCCTATCTACAGGCGAACCTGTAGAGGGCTTTGACCAAGTGCCCAAAAGAACGTCGGTTAAGGCCTCGTTAAACGGCAGCAGAGGCTCGGCTGAGCATGACTGCGGCTTAAGGACCTCAGTGAGGAGGTTAGTCCTCACGGCCGCGACGGGGAGCTCAAGGCCCAAGGCCTTGGCCGCTCTCATCACACTGTAGGTTGCCCCCTCCTCCGAAGCCACGGTAGGAGGTGAGACAAAGCCAGTGTCCGGCGAAGTGTCCAGACCACTGGCATCCCCAAGTTCACCTGTCCAGTCCTCCTGGGACTGACATTCACGTGTCAGAGGGTCCTCAGACCCCTCCCAATACTCCTCATCACCCATCTCCTGGTACTCAGGGTTAGCAAATGATGGGGCCGGTTCATGGAAAGTGAACTCTCCGAACGGCGTCTGAAGCGGCGCCCAGCGGTGCCGTTCCGGTGCCGGAACCGAGTCGAGGGAGGCATTGGGGACGGCGCCGCCCGAGGACGGCGCCGGGTGTGACACCTGAGGGGCCGGCGCCGGGGAGGTCGTTCCATCGGTGACGACCCGGATCCGAAACCGGATCCAGCAGGGGCCTGCGGCACCGGGGCCCGAAGGCGCCGGCGGCGTCGGAGCCGAAGCACCCGACGGTGCCGGGGCCGAAGCCCCTGACCCGCTAGGCCCCCCAGACGGGTCCGCTGGGCCCGAAGGTGCCACGGAGCCCGTAGGAGGAGTGAGGGACCTCATGGCCATGAGGAACCGCTCGATCTCCTCCGCAGTCGCGCGAGGCCCAGGGACCGGAGGGTATGGGGCCGGGCACGGCGCCTGCGACTCCGACGGAGCCGCGTGGTCGGTGTCACCTGAACACCCGGCCGCGTCGCGCGAGCGTCGGGGGGAGTCGGAAGAGCGATGACATCTCTTCGACTTCTTGTGCTTACCTGACGACTTCGACCCTGAGGAGTGATGTCGACTCCCGGAGCTCCGATGGCTCCTCTCCCGCGACCGGTCCCTCGACCTCCGTCCGGACCGGGACCGTTCTCGGCGCGGAGCCGACTGCCGGAGTTCGAGCCGCTTGCGGGACCGCTCCCGCCTAGCCTTCGAAGTTAGGGCCCGGCAGTCGGAACAGGCCTTGTCGTCGTGATCGACGCCGAGACAGTGGAGACACCAACGGTGAGGGTCGGTGACCGACATCAGCCGGTAGCAATCCTCACAGGGCTTAAAACCTGGCATCCCTACCGGCACCGTTCGGAGTCAAAGACTTCGAAAAAGGATGATAAAAAGATCAAAATAGTTTAGTCAAAAAATGACTAAGGTACCATTTTTTCCGGATCTGCGCTGCTGGCGCGGAAAAAAGAAGAACTGACGTCAGCAAGCGGAGGCGGCGTCTAAGTACTCCGACGACGTCATCACGGCTCCTACGACGCCGACGACGGACGCGAAGCCGCAGACGCCGCCTAACGACACGCATGGGTAGTGCTACGCAAAAAATTTCTGGATCCAGTCTGACGCCTGGGGATATTCTAAGGTAAGGAATCTATCACTAACGTGTCTCTTTCAGATATATACACATATACATACACATATATACATACACATACATATACATACACACACATACATACATACATACACATACATACACACACATACATACATATATACATACACATATATATATATATATATACACACAAGTTACTACTTGTGTAACGATATATCTGTAAGAGACATTAGTTAGTGATAGATTCCTTACCTTAGAATATCCCCAGGCGTCAGACTGGATCTGGAATTTTTTTGCGTAGCAGTACCCTTGCGCGTCGGTAGGCGTCGTCTGCGGCTCCGCATCCGTCGTCGTGGGCGCCGTGATGATGTCGTCGGAGTACTTAAACGCCGCCTCCGCGTGCTGACGTCAGTTCTTAGATACAGCTTTTCCGCGCCAGAAGCGCTGAGCCATGTTAAAAACCAACACTGGTGCCATTGAAACTAGGGCCCTGAAAGGGGATAACCCTAACCCTAGATATCGGTTCGCAGAACGGGGAGGATGGGTAGGTCGGTAAGGAATCTATCACTAACTAATGTCTCTTACAGATATATCGTTACTCAAGTAGTAACTTGTGCATCTGAAAAAGACACGTTAGTGATAGATTCCTTACCTTAGAATAGATACCCCAGCAATACCAACCCCGGTGGTGGGTCTGCGAACCAATAATCACACCAGCAAGTCCTGGAGGACAGAACGGCCAAAGAAGCCATCCCTCCGGACTTGGCTGTCCAGGCAGTAGTGTCTTGCAAACGTGTGCAGCGATGCCCACGTAGCTGCCTGACAGATGTCTTGTAAGGGCACTCCCCGGCCCAGGGGGCTCCTTCTTAGCAAAGGAGTAACATGCCTGGATACACAAGATGATCCACTGGGAGATGGTCCTCTTGTGTACCGCTTTCCCCTTCTTAGCGCCCACGTAACCAACAAAGAGTTGGTCATCCACCCGGAACTGGCGGGTGCGATCCAAGTAGAATGAGAGCGCACATTTTGGGTCCAGACGGTGGAGCCGCTCTGCCTCTTTAGAGGGATGCGGTGGCGGGAAGAAGGTTGGCAAGGTGATGGACTGCCCAATGTGGAAGGGCGTGACAACCTTGGGCCGGAAAGATGGCTTAGTACGCAACACAACCTTGTCCGGATGGACAGAAAGGAAAGGAGGAGTACAAGAAAGGGCCTGGAGCTCACTCACTCTCCTGGCAGAGGTGATGGCAACCAGGAAAGCAGTCTTCAGAGTTAGAAGGCGGAGAGGACAGTTGTGAAGTGGCTCAAAGGGAGCGCACATCAGAAATGTAAGGACAAGGTTCAAGTCCCACTGAGGCTTCACAAACGGAACAGGAGGGAACGTGTGTGTGATGCCCTTTAGAAATCTATTTACAATAGGGGACTTGAACAAAGAAGGTTGATCAGGCAGCCTCAGAAAGGCTGAAAGGGCAGAAAGATAGCCCTTGATAGTGCCCAGAGCAGAGCCCTGCTGGGCAAGAGAAAGAAGGAAGAGAAGAACCTCAGAAAGAGGGGCAGCAAGAAGATCCACAGCCTTTGCTGTGCACCATGCCACAAATCTGTTCCACCTGCAGGCGTATACCGACTTTGTGGAGGAACGCCTGGCTGCCAGAATGACATTACAGACTTCAGGAGGCAAGTCAAATGGCCTCAACTGTCGCCGCTCAATCTCCAAGCATGGAGGTGGAGACTGGACAGGTTCGGGTGGAGGACCGTCCCCTGCTGCTGCGACAGAAGGTCCTCCTGAAGAGGCAGACGAACCGGGGGATCGACTGACATACTGAGTAGCTCTGGATACCAGTACCTTCGTGCCCAGTCCGGAGCCACAAGGATGACTTGGGCTCGGTCGCGCTTGATCTTCAGCACTCTGGGCAGAAGTGGTATAAGCGGAAAGGCGTACAACAGACCGCAACTCCACTCGCGACGAAAAGCGAGCGAGTGCCGCCTTGGAAATTCCAACGCGCAGAACTGATGACATTGCGCGTTCTCTTCGGTGGTGAATAGATCTAACCAAGGCTCTCCCCATTGCTGAAAGAGGCCTTGCGCCACGTCAGATGCCATTCGTGATCCATCATGCACCGACGGCTCAGCTCGTCCGCTCTGCCGTTCAGAGAACCTGCCAGGTGTTGAGCCACCAGGGTCACGCCCTGGCGTTCCAGCCATTGCCAGAGGCGCAGAGCCTCCTGGCAAAGGGTCCACAACCCCACCCCGCAATGTTTGTTGCAGTACCACATGGCAGTGGTGTTGTCCGTGAACACCTGCACTACACTCCCCCGGACAGAGGGGAGGAATGCCTTCAGTGCTAGACGAATCGCCCGTAACTCCAACAGGTTGATGTGGAGCCGGGCCTCCGCCGGAGACCAGAGGCCTCTGATCTCCGCCTCTCCCATGTGGCCTTCCCAGCCCTGGAGGGACGCGTCCGTCACAACTACGTGCTCCGGCTGGGGAAGGGAGAGGGATCTGCCGCTGACCCAATCGCGGTCCGTGAGCCACCACTGCAGCTGTCTCGCAGTGCCCTCCGAGATCAGGACGTGGTCGGACAGGTTGCCCTGATGCTGGGCCCACTGAAACTTCAGGTCCCACTGCAGAGCCCGCATCCGCCACCTGGCGTGATGCACCAGTAGGATGCAGGAGGCCATCAGCCCCAGAAGCCGCAGCGTCAACCTGACCGAGACCAGGGATAAGGGCTGAAAGATGGGAATCAGAGCGTGAATATCCCAGACCCGCTGTTCGGGTGGATAAACCCGAAACCGCGCCGAGTCGAGAACCGCTCCGATGAAGAGGAGCTTCTGAGAGGGGCACAGGTGTGACTTTGGCACATTGATGGAGAACCCCAGCTGGTGCAGGAGATCTGCCGTAGTCTGGAGGTGGTTGACGACTGTCTTGGGCGAGCCCGCCTTAAACAACCAGTCGTCGAGGTAGGGGAAGACTGAAACCCCTAACCTGCGCAGATGAGCTGTGACCACCGCCATCACCTTTGTGAACACCCGTGGGGCGCTGGTAAGGCCGAAAGGGAGCACGGTATACTGAAAGTGCTCATGGCCAACCGTGAATCGCAGGTAGCGCCGTTGGACCAGCAGGACGGGGATGAGGAAATAAGCATCCTGCAAGTCCAACGCTACCATCCAGTCTCCTGGGTCCAGGGCAGCTAAGACCTGAGCCAGTGTCAGCATTTTGAACTTCTCCTTCCGGAGGAAGCCGTTGATGTTCCGTAGGTCCAAGATAGGGCGTAGGCCCCCTTTGCCCTTCTTGGGTACCAGAAAGTAGTGGGAGTAGCAACCACACCCTACTTCTAGCCCAGGAACGCGCTCGATGGCCCCCTTGGCCAAGAGGGTCGAAACTTCCTCCTGCTGAAGTCGCAAATGATCCCCCGATACACGGTGGTTCCGCGGTGGCATGACTGGAGGAGTCGCCTCGAAGGGGAGGGAGTAGCCCCTTCGGACAATCTGCAGCACACACCTGTCCGACGTGACAGTGCGCCAGTGGAGGAGGTGATGGCGAACCCTGCCCCCCACTGGCGTCACATGGGCCTGAAAGCACGAACTAGGAGGGTTTTGAGGCGGATGCTGCGGGGGAAGGTGTGGACTGACCTCGCCGTTGTACCCGACCGCCGCCACGGCGGTTTCCACGGCCGCCACCGCATTGGGTATTACCCTGCGGAGCGTGGCTGGCAGCACGTGTGGGTACACCCCTTCCGTGGCCACGAAAGGAATGAAAGGCAGCCGATTGATGGCGCGGGGCCGAGAGGCCCAAGGACTTGGCCGTAGCCCTGGAGTCCTTAAAGCGCTCAAGCGCATGGTCTGCCTTGTCGCCAACAAGGCGACGGCCATCAAACGGCATGTCCATCAGTGTGTTTTGGACATCGGCCGAAAAGTTGGCGGACCTCAACCAGGCGTGGCGTCTGACCGCCACCGTCGTTGCCATCGCTCTACCTAGTGAGTCGGTGGTATCCAGCCCACACCGGATAGAATATCTGGCTGCATCCTGGCCCTCCACAAGGGCTTGGCCGAGTTTGGCCCGTACCTCCAACGGACACTCTGGCAGCACTTCCGCAACCGTATCCCACTGAGAGTGGGTGTAGCGGCCCAAGAGGCATGCGGTGTTGGAAGACCGCAGTCCCAGACTAAGGGAGGAGAAGATCTTTTTACAGTACTGCTCGTACCTCTTGGATTTCCTGTCCGGCGGAGCCGACGGGAATGCGGTCTGGGAATTGGAGGCCTGGATGACCAGGCTCTCGGGGGTTGGGTGGGTGGAAAGGAAACATGGGTCGCCCGGGGCCGGGCGGTGGTGTCTGGCCACGTTCCTATCTACGGGCGAACCCGTAGCGGGCCTGGACCAAGTGCCCAAAAGAACGTCGGTTAAGGCCTCGTTAAACAGCAGCAGAGGCTCGGCTGAGCATGACTGCGGCTTAAGGACCTCAGTGAGGAGGTTAGTCCTCACGGCCGCGACGGGAAGCTCAAGGCCCAAGGCCTTGGCCGCCCTCATCAACACCACACTATAGGTTGCCCCCTCCTCCGTGGCCACGGTAGGAGGTGAGACAAAGCCAGTGTCAGGCGAAGTGTCTATACCACTGGCCTCCCCAAGTTTACCTGCCCAGTCCTCCTGAGACTGGCATTCACGTGCCAGAGGGTCCTCAGACCCCTCCCAATCCTCCTCATCACCTGGTACTCAGGGTTAGCAAAGGATGGGGCCGGTTCATGGAAAGTGAACTCTTCGAACGGCGTCTGAAGCGGCGCCCAGCGGCGCCGCTCCGGCGCCGGAACCGGGTCGAGGTTGGCATCGGGGACGGCGCCGCCCGAGGACGGCGCCGGGGGTGACACCTGAGGGGCCGGCGCCGGGGAGGTCGTTAAGTCCACCAGCGACAACCCAGATTCGGATCCAGCAGGGCCCTGCGGCGCCGGGCCCGAAGGCACCGGCGGCGTCGGAGCCGAAGCACATAACGGCGTCGGGCCGAAGCCCCCGACCAGCTAGGACCCCCAGACGGGTCCGCTGGGCCCGAAGGCGCCGCGGAGCCCGCCGGAGGAGAGAGGGACCTCATGGCCACGAGGAACCGCTCGATCTCCTCCGGCGCCGCGTTAGGCCCAGGGACCGGAGGGTATGAAGCCAGACGCGGCGCCTGCGACTCTGACAGAGCCACCTGGGCGGTGCCACCTGAAACCACGGCCGCATCGCGCGAGCGTCGGGAGGAGTCGGAAGAGCGATGACGTCTCTTCGACTTCTTGTCCTTACCTGACGACTTCGACCCGGAGGAGTGATGTCAACTCCCGGAGCTCCGATGGCTCCTCTCCCGCGACCGGTCCCTCGACCTCCGTCCGGACCGGGACCTCTCTTGGCGCGGGGCCGACTGCCGGAGTTCGAGCCGCTTACGGAACCGCTCCGGTCTAGCCTTCGAAGTCAGGGCCCGGCAGTCGGAACAGGTCTTGTCGTCGTGGTCGACGCCTAGACAGTGGAGACACCGACGGTGAGGGTCGATGACCGACATCGGCCGGTCACAATCCTCACAGAGCTTCAAACCTGGCATCCCTACCGGCACCGTTCGGAGTCGAAGACTTCGAAAAAGGATGATCAAAAGATCAAAAAAGTTTTAGTCAAAAAGTGACTAAGGTACCACTTTTTCCGGATCTGCGCTGCTGGCGCGAAAAAAAAAAAGAACTGACGTCAGCACGCGGAGGCGGCGTCTAAGTACTCCGACGACGTCATCACAGTGCCCACGACGTGGACGACGGACGCGGAGCCGCAGACGACGCCTGCCGACGCGCAAGGGTACTGGTACGCAAAAAAATTCCGGATCCAGTCTGACGCCTGGGGATATTCTAAGGTAAGGAATCTATCACTAACGTGTCTCTTTCAGATATATATGCTACTTACCATAGTAGGCATCTGTTTTTGGCATGTAGAGCTGTAGAGTCACATGCTGTGCATAGATCGCCATCTAGTGTTGGGTCCGGATGTTTGCATTTTGTTTTTCTTCGAAGAAATCTTTCCAGTGGCTCCTTTCAGTGATAGTGCACATGGGCATTGTAGGAGAGTAGGGTCTGCAATCCTATGATCACCCAGATTTTTGCTTTTTGCTGCACTGGTTTACGACTTTCCCTGGCTGTGGGCCTGCTAATCAGACCCACAGCCTAGCTGTTCTCTCTATCCAAATTGTACTCAGGTACTGAATTGGCACTGGGCCCTCTCTAAGTCCCTGTACCCAGGGCTGAGGTGCACCCAGAAGTCTCCCAGGAGCTGAAGCATGTATTGTGCCACCCCTGGACTGACTAACTAAACTGACACAACTGGCTGCACGACAGCTGGGGCAAGGTGGTGTACTCACCCTTTGCTTTAGATATAGTATACCTATATCTAACCCTAAAATGGACACACAGATCTCCTATCAGTCACTCCTATGGCAGGCCTTAACAATCCTGAAGGCAGAGTGCTTGGAATCGTGTGAGATGGTACTCTGGCATGAGCTGAGCCTGTCTGCGGCTTTCGGGATCTATCCCTTAGCCGTTTCCATGATATCGCATACCATGTACTCTTCAGTGCATTATAATCCTCGCGGTTATATGCCAACTCTGGTATCGCTTTATCAAAACATGTTGAGTAAGGTGTCATACGAATTGGAATACTAACCCCTCGCCAATTCTGGCGACGGGGTTAGCATTCCACCCTTCTAGAGGGACACGACATGCATGTAACCTGTAACCCCGGTTAAAAGTCCAACAGAGCCTTAGCTCCACAAAATGGATGCTGCCACCGAGACACAAGTCTGCCCTCCTGCTGCTGGGAGTCCTCCCAGAGCAGGAGGCAAGGACAAAGGGTTTCCTGCCAGGGGTGGTGCCAGCACCGTCCCAGACAGGATTTTGTGTATCCTAGGTAGGCAGGGCTTCAGAGGAAGGTGACTGCAAGTGGCACCCCGGTGCTCACTGTGCATAGGCCGGCTGAAACCAGTTCCAGGGGCACTCCAGCCCCTGGCCTGGGGAAAGCCCGCCAAAGGAGAGGGGTGTAACCACCCCCCTCCTGGTCCCACCCATAGGGCAGGACTTAGTCGCGTGCCAGCCCCCTTTTCCAAGATAAAGGTAGGAGCAGGCCCCCTTCCAAATTAGATCATCTTTGGAATCAAGACACGACTTTCTACGAAAGTACATCAAGATTTCTTCTTCAAGATTCTCCCTTGTGACTAAGGAGTAGTCACCCTGCATCCGCAGGCACCATCTTAAGAACACTGCGGTCTGCTGCAAGTCCTTCCTCCGGAATCGGACTACCCAGCTCGACGAGAACCGGCTTCCCTTGCACCTCTGACCTCTACCCACCTCTACAGCCAAGCTGAGAACCGTGGGTGCGACGAGACCTCGAGGGACCGGCCATCTTCAAGACTGCACGACTTCTTTCCAGCACGACCGCCGAGGGATCCTCTGGTGAGTGCTTTGGGGTCCGAGAAGCCCCGACCCTGAGCAGCCCCAGCACCGAAGACCAGCCTCCCAGCATCTCCACGATCTGCGTGGGGCCCTTCTGCTTGTTGCTGCTCACCGCGTTGTTTGGCTACTAGCCCGCTGGCTTGTGGCCTTCTTAACGACGCCCAACAACATCACTGCTGCTGGTCTGGTTGCTCCAGACTGGCCCTTGCTCCCTTCCAGAAGAGGAGCACCCCGGACCCTCCTGGTCCACTCCAGACGCCATTTTAGGTCCACCACGTGGGCTTGGATTTGCCAAGACTTGTTGCCCCAACCCTGGGTCCAGCGACGTCGACAGCATCATCCATCGTGGGACAGCTCGTACCTCCCTCCTGGTCGACGACAACGCCTCCTGGTCCGTGAGACTGCAGAGCACAGCGTCGCCCACTCACCTAGTCGAGGTGACTACCATCCGGTGCCCTCCTGGTGCCCCCTGACTACTGGCTAGTAGTCACGAACTTGGTCCCCTCTGCTTTCAGGTGTCATCCATCTTCGATCCAGGCTTGGATCACTCGAACAATCTTCACTGGTCGCCTGCCAGCAACTCCTTTCCTTCAGGCTCCTGGTTCGTCAACGAAGAATCCCGACGTCTTTTCAGACCTATGCATCTGCAGCCCCTGGGCTAGGTAACTTCGGCATTTCGGTGCCTCAGCATAGCCTCACTATCCAAGGGTCCAGATCCACTTTCGTTTTTGACCTACCTAGTCGGGTTCGCCCGAGAACACTAACTTTGTGAATTCTAGCTTCCTTAGACTTTGTCCCGCATCCCGCGTGAGAGTGCACACTCTGCACCCAAGTTCCCTAGGCCTCCTGCTAGTAATCTAAAGGTTCAGTAGTCCAGTCCTAGCGATCCCAAAGCCTCTGAGAATCGTTACTTACCTGCTAGTAATTCGCATTCCACTTTTGTAGTGTATGGTTTTTCGTGCCCCTCGGGCATTTGTGTAAATTGTGCGACTTAAAGTATTTTCATAAGAGTTTTGTTGTGTGCTTAGCTCCCTGTCTCATAAAGAGCCAGGGTAGTCTTGTTATAAATAAATACACTGTTTATTTTCATAACAACTTGTGTGGTGTCCTTTCACTGGGTGTTCAAGGGGTAATGTGATGGTAAAACAGCTGGCTTAACACGCCCTCTAGAGTCTTAGCCTTAGACTGCTCGTATCCATGCTACTAGGATAGCTGGTCTATAAGGTTGACTTACAACCAATCATCAATAAGGGTTGTTTGGACTGATATATAGTGATCACTAGAATAGTGAGCACTGCACATCAGGCCAACTTCTCACAGGCATCGACTCCATCTTTAGATTGTTTTGCTGCAGAGGTTTATGATAGTAAGAGTAGTGAATAGAGATGTCCATGTATATTGTATTTAAGTAAGATAGTACTGCAACAGGTATGGGTACTCGGAGAGGCATGTGGGCACTTGTGACTACAGCTCTACATGCCACGAACAGATTCATACTGTGGTAAGTCGCATTTTCCATTTGAGGCATGTGAGCTGTAGATCACATGCTGTGCATTGACTATATAGGAGTTTTCTCCCAAAGTGGTAGCTAACCTGTAGCTGTTGCAGTTTGAAATAATGTATGTAAAAGTGCTTGGACCACTCTAGCTTGCTGTCTAGCTAAGACATTTACACAATAGTGTTGTGTAAATGTGTGTGGTGTAGACCACGTTGCAGCTTTGCAAATATCATCTATGGGTACACTTCCTAAAACTGTCAGAGGCCCTTAGTTGGCGAGTGGAGTGCGCTCTAGGGGGGATTGTTAATGTGCGTTTTGCTTTAATATAGCATATTCGAATGCACTTGACTATCCACCATGCAATTCCTGATTTTGATATAGGATTGCCTTTATGTGTGGAACAAAAGCAACAAATAGTTGCTTAGTGTTACGGAAAGGTTTTGTTCTTTCAATGTAGTAGAGTAATGCCCTTTTCATATCTATGGTGTCTAGAGCATGTTCTGCCACAGAATCTGGTTGAGGGAAGAACACAGGCAATTCAACAGATTGGTTGATATGAAAGGCACAAATGAATTTAGGTAGGAACTTTGGGTTGGTTCGACAAACCACTTTATTTTGGTGTATTTGTAGAAAAGGTTCTTCTATGGTTAGAGCCTGGAGCTCACCCACTCTCCTCATTAATGTGATAGCTATGAGGAAAGCTACCTTCCAAGTGAGAAATTGCAGTTCACATCTATGCAATGGCTCAAAAGGTTGAATCAATAGTCTGGTGAGGACAATGTTCAGATTCCACACTGGTGCAGGTGGAAGTCTTGGGGGGAAGACTCTTAAGTCCTTCTATAAATGCTTTAATAGCAGGTGTAGGAAGGTGGATATCTGACTATGGTTGCCCCCAACTTTTTGCCTGGTGTTTTGCTGGTTTTTCGACTTAGTTGACCTGGGGCCCTGCTATTCAGGACCCCAGGCCCACTGCTCTCTCTGTAAAATGGATTCCATGTACCCTAGGTACATACCAATTGGATACTGAGTCACCTTATCAGCCCCTGTACAGTGTACCTTAGGTACCCAGGGCATAGGTGCACACAGGGCCTACCAGGGGCTGCAGCATGTATTATGCCACCCCTGGATGGCCATCCAAAACAGACACAACTGGCTGCTTGACAGCTGGGGCAAGATGGTGTAATCACCCTTGCTTTAGATATAGTATACCTATATCTAAACCTAAAATGGGCACACAGATCTCCTATCAGTCACTCCTATGGCAGGCCTTAACAATCCTGAAGGCAGAGTGCTTGGAATCGTGTGAGATGGTGCTCTGGCATGAGCTGAGCCTGTCTGCGGCCTTCGGGATCTATCCCTTAGCCGTTTCCATGATAGCGTCAGACCACATACTTTTAAGTGCCCTATAATCCTCGCGGTTATGGTAACTTTGGTCTGACATTATCTAAACATGTCGTGTAAGGTGTCATACGCTTTGGAATACTACCCCCTCGCCAGTTCTGGCGACGGGGGTAGCCTTCCACCCCTCTAGAGGGAGAAGACATGTTGATAGCTGTAACCCCGGTTAAAGTTAAACACAGCCTCAGCTTCACAAAATGGATGCTGCCACTGAGACACGAGTCTGACCTCCTGCTGCTGGGAGTCCTTCCAGCGAGGGAGGCCTGGACAAAGGTTTTCCTGTCAGGGGCGGTGCCAGCACCATCCCAGACAGGATTTTGTGTATCCCAGGTAGGCAGGGCTGAGAGGAAGGTGACTGCAAGTGGCACCCCGGTGCTCACTGTGCATATGCCGGCTCAAACCGGTTCCAGGGGCACACCAGCCCCTGAGCTGGGGAGAGACCAGACAAAGGAGAGGGGTGTAACCACCCCCCTCCTGGTCCCACCCATGGGCAGGACCTAGTCGCGTGCCAGCCCCTTTTCTTAGAATAAAGGTAGGAGCGGGCACCCTTCCCAAATTGGATAATCTTGAAACTTGAACTACTTTCCACGAAAGGAACTCTTGTCATTCTCTGAAGACTCTCCCTTGTGGCTAAGGAGTAGCCACCCTGCACCAGCAGGCACCATCTAAGCGCTTGCGGTTTGCTGCACGTCCATCCTCCGGATCAAGACTGACCAGCTCGACGAGACCCGGATTCCCTGCCATCTCTGACCTCTACCTGCATCATCAGCCCAGCTGAGATTCGTGGGTGCGACGAGACCCGTGGGACCGGCTATCTTCAAGACCTACACAACGCTTTCACCGCTGGTCTAGGTCCTCTAGACTGGCCCTTGCTCCTTGTCCAACAAGAAGTGCCCTGGACCCTCCTGGTCCACTCCAGACGCCATCTTGATTCAACCACGTGGGCTTGCCTTTGCCAAGGCTTGTTGCTCTAATCCTGGATCCAGCATCGCCGACAGCAGACACCATCGTGGGACAGCTCGCACCTCCAGCCTGGACGCCGACAACGCTTCCTGGCCCGTGTGGCTGCAGAATCCAGCGTCACCCCCTCACCTGATCGCGGTGACTTCATCCGGTGCCATCCTGGTGCCCACACAATCACTGGCTAGTGATTGAGAACTGAGTCCCCTCTGCTTTCAGGTCGTCTTCTTCACTGATCCAGCCTCGGATCACACCGAACATCTTCACTGATCGCCTGCCAGCAACATCTTCTTTCAGGCTCCATAGACTACAACGAGGATCCCCGACGTCATTTGAACCCTATGCAGCCGCAGGCCCTGGGCTAGGTAACTCGAGCATTTCGGTGCTCCAGCACAGGTTCACCATCCTAGTGTCCAGATCCTTTTTCGTTTTTAGTCTACCTAGTCGGATTCGTCCGGAAACAGTAACTTTAGAATTACTAGCATCCATAGACTTTGTCCCGCATCCCGCGTAAGAGTTCCCACTCTGCACCCGTGTTCCCTAGGCCTCCTGCTCCTAACCTGAGGGTTCAGTAAGGTAGTCCTAGCGGTCCTGAAACCTCTGGATTGTGTTACTTACCTGCTAGTATTTCACATTCCACTTTTAGAGTATATGGGTTTTCGTGCCCCTCGGGCATTTGTGTTATTTGTGCAACTTACAGTATTTTCTTAAGAGTTTTGTATTGTGCTTAGCTCCCTGACTCAAAGAGTTCAGGGTAGTCTTGTTATTAATAAATATCCTTTATGTTTATAACAACTTGTGTGGTGTCCTTTCACTTGGTGTTCAAGGGGTATATGTGATGGTAAAACAGCTGGCTTAACACGCCCTCTAGAGTTTAGCCTAAAGACTGCTCTTGTCCACGCTACTAGGATAGCTGGTCGATAAGGTTGACTTACAACCAATCATCAATAAGGGTTGTTTGGAATGATACAGAGTGATCACTAGAATAGTGAACACTATATATCAGGCCAACTTCTCACAGCAGGAACTCTAAAAAGAGACAAATGTTGTCTATTCTGTAGATGTGCAGCAATTGCAGCAAGATACAAGCGTATGGATGCGTACACTAGATTGCTATGCTGTAGATGTAGTAGATAGCAAATGATGTTTTGTATTGAAGCATCAAGCGGATTGATTTGATTTGTATTGCAGTATATCACAAACCTTTTCCACTTTGCTGCATAACATGGTCTTGTGGTAGAGTGCCTAGCCTCTGATGATAATCAGGCAGTCTGGCAGAAGATTGAGGTAGCCAAACTCTAGGATTTCAGGTGCCAGATCGCAAGGTTGAGATGACTGGGATCTGGAGGTCTTATGTCTCCATGGCTCTGAGTGAGGATGTTAGATTTGGGGGTCTCTGGTTGGCACAGGTAATTACTTGTGACAAGCAGGGACCCTCTCCTCTAGTCAGGATAAGGGGATCACCCTCTAAAATAACCCCTGCTCACCCTCTAGGCAGTGTGGCGCGAGCAGACCAGGCTTATCTCTGAGCGTTATGGGTTAAGCATTTGTGAACACATATAGTAACTCAGTGACAACACCACACATGGACACTACACCAATTATTGTATAAAAATAAGTATCTTTATGTAAGGCTTAGCACAACACCAGAATAACGTGTAGAAAGGGGCCACGGTACTATTAGCAATTCAGTTCGGGGTTAAAAAGCGTAGGTCTTAAGTTCCTTGCGCTTCGCGCTGTTTGTGCGTGTCTCTCGGGAATGATCGTACTTTGCAAGAGTTTTTCAAAATCAGTGCCGTGGACTCACAAGCAGAGCGGGATCACACGGTGCGGGGCGGCCACATGTATGGCTTCACAGCTGTCCAGGTTTGCGAGGCGCACTATGATGGCGGCTCCAGCAGCAGGGGGAGATCGGCAAATTCCAGCGGCTCGGGTTGAGGCAGTAGGAGTCCAATAGTCCTTGGACTCCGTTCAGGGGGCAAGCTCACCCACAAGCCCTTGGAGATTGTTGAAAGAACAAGTTGAATCAAGTCTCTAGTCTTTTTCTCTCCTCTGGCAGCAAGGCAACCACTGCAGGCCAATCCTCCAGGTCAGGGACAGTACTCCTCCTTGCAGCTTTCCCAGTTCCTTCTCGTCGGGCAGAGGTTCTTCTTGGTTCAGCAGGATCTAATTTCTTAGGAGCAGGGCTCCAATATTTATACCACAAATCTTTTGTTCTTTCAGGCCAAGGGGCCTTTGCCCAGTTCAGCCCAGTTTTGGAGCACTTTGTTTACAGGACTCTGGCTTGTCTATTCAGTGTGCAGGGCAGAGACATCAGACGCTCCACAGAAGGTGGAGCCAGTATTGTGGTGGCAGAGCACAGGCCTATTCAGAGTCTAGGTGCACTCCTCCCACCCATCTGGCTGTAATATTTCTATTCACCACCTGGCTGCCCCAGCCTGTCTCCTGGAATTCCCCAGCCCTGTCACTCACAGAAACCAGACAGCAGATACACGTCCTAGCAGAGGCGGGCTGAAAAGGTTAGGCAAGCAAATACCAACTTTCTAAAAGTGGTATTTTCAAACACAGAATATTAAAACAACCTTTACTAAAAGATGTATTTTAGTATCATGAGTTCAGGCATGCCAAACTCGAATTTCTACCATGTTCCCCGAGTCTGTTGGGATCATAGACTGTAACAATTCCAACAGCCCATTCTGGCCAATGAGAACAGGTAGCCTTACAATAGTGAAAAATGAAAATGGCTGTAATTCACTATTAGGACATGCCACACACATCAGGGCTTGTCCTACCTTATACTTACAATGCACCCTGCCCTTGGGCCTACCTTAGGGGTGGCTCACACAAAGTAAAGGGAAGGTTTGGGGACTGGCAAGTGAGTGCGCTTGCCCAGTCAGCATGACAGTACCAGACTGCACGCAGGTTCTGCAATGGCAGACCTTAGACAGCTTACAAAGCTGCTTCTGTGGGTGGCACAACCAGTGCTGCAGGCCCACTAGCAGCATTTGGATTACAAGCCCTGGGCACTCCTGGTGCACTTTACTGGGGTCTGCCAGTAAACCAAATAAGCCAATCATGGAATCCAATCAATACATACATTTTATACTGGGAGCACTTGCACTGTGGCACTGGTTGGCAGTGGCACAGTGCTCTGAGCAGCTAACACCAGCAAAATACATGAGGCAACAGCAACAAAAATGGAATGGAGACCCACACCAATGGTGTCAGGTCTAACAGAGGAGATTGGTAAAAGATCTAGTTTTTGCTGAGTGACTACTAGACACTCCAAAAGGTTGTGAACCAGGGTTGACGGGCCCATGTGGGAGCAACTAGGGTTAGTGCCAGGGACTGCTGTCTGAGAGGCGGAAAAGCATAGGCAGATATCTTTGATCAATTCATCCATAGCGCATTGCCTTTGGACAATGGGTGTGGATAGCTGGATGCATTTTGCGTTTAGGTGTGTGGTGAACAGATCTATATCTGGGAAGCCCCACATTTGAAATAATGCGATGAGAACCTGAGCGTGGAGTTCCAATTCGTTGATCTGTTGTCGTTGACGACTGAGCATATCTGCAATCTGGTTGTTTACTCCTGGAAGGTGTTCTGCAAGGAGATACATTTTGTGACTTATAGCCCATCTCCAGATGGTCTGAGCTAGTTGTGACAGCTGGAGAGAGTGCGTCCGCCTGTTTTCGTATATAGTACATTGCTGCTGACATGTCTGTACGAATTAGGACTGCTTTGCCTGCTAGATGAAGTTGAAGCGCTTTGAGAGCTAGAAAAATCGCTAGCAGCTCGAGATGTTTTATGTGGAGCTGCTTTTATTGCAGAGTCCACATGGCCTGAATGGTATATTTTTGGAGATGAGCTCCCCAGCCAGTGAGCGATGCATTGGTTGATAGAACTATCTGTGGAACCTGGTCAGTGAAGGGCCACCATTTTATTAAAAGGTTTTGAGTATTTCACCACTGCAGAGCGCGATGGGTTCGGCCTTACTGGTGCGGAAAAAAAAGAACTGATGTCAGCGCGCTGGGGCGGAGCTTAGATAGGCACTGCATAAGTCACATTTGGCATGGAAAATGCCACGCAGACCCAAATGATGCCACCTACGGGCACACAGGGGTACTGATCACGAAAAACTCCAGATGCAGTCAGATGCCGGAGGATAATTGTAAGGTAAGGAATTTGCAGCTAGAAGTCTCTATCAGATTGAAAATATACTTTCTTCAGTAGCAGGGTTTCTGGTGGATACTCTAACCACAGATTCCTCACCTTCTGAAAACCCACATCTGCTAGACTGGCTGCAGAGATTAGTTTGTTCAGCAATCCACTCACAAGTCAGTAGGTGGCATTGTACAGCTCCACTTCTGCTCGGTCTCAACCCCGACATGACATTGGGGCCCCTTCATTGCAGTCACCTCTACCTGCTTTTGTCAGTTTCTTTCTAATTGCTGTCTGCACAGTTGGATACAGATCTTTTACCAATCAGATTACGCTTGGTCACAGATCTCTAGATTGGGATGTTATTAATATGGACTGGAGATGTGAGGAAGAGGGTGGGTCAATGAAGAATCTGATTTAGATAGAATATCCACGAGAAAGAGAGATTAACTAATCGAAGCAACTTGTTCTTCTAATTGATACTTCTAAGTACAGACCCCTCACCTTGTCAACAGATAAGTGCCTCCCCAGTTAGTGGGTCTATGAACTGTCACAGACCAAAACATCCTAAACAACTGAACAGGCAAAATACCCCTCCTGCAAGACCTGGCTATTATAGTAGTAGTGCTTCATGAATGTATGTACCGAATTCCACATTGTAGCATGGCAGATGTCCAAGACCGGCATTCCATGTGCCAGTGCAGTTGTGGCAGCCTTAGCTGGAGGCTGCTTCTTCACCAGTGCATAGCAGATCTTTATGCAGAGAACATTCCATTGGTAGATGGTCCACTCTTGCACTGGCTTCCCCTTCTTTGCCCCGGAGAATGCCACACAGAGCTGATATTTCACTTGATGGTCTTTAGCCTAATATATAATAAGCTTTTTTTTAAAAATATGTTAATTGATTTTCATCGAAGAAAGAACATCCGTATGCATGTTGATAGCACATTTTGATCCATACAAACAAAGAAATAAACCCCCCACCCCATTCCCCCCACCTGACCCAAGGCTGAGACCGATATAGGACCAACTTGGTCCAAACGTACATTTGGCTGAGTAACATTGTATATGTAGAAACTGATACTACGCAGGTCTTAACATAGACATGTTGCAAACGTAGAATTGAACCATCATCATAAGCAGAATGGCGTACTACTGTTCCCACCATGGAGTGTTTGAGAGTAATAAGTGAGCTCTAGTGGGAGGCCGACCCAGACCCATACATATACCATCAAACTGAATCTTGAAAAGTGAGCAGGTATGCAGTTAGTGGGTTCCAGAAGTCCTTTGGACGCGAGGTCTCAGGAAGTTCCTCTTCGTAAGTTTGTAACTGAGTCTTACAGTACAGCAGATCATGAAGCCATTTCATCTTGGTCGGAGCCGTCCTCGCCGCCCAGCATTGTGCCACAGCTCTCTTCGCAAACAGGGTAGCTAGTGCAATTAGTCCTCTATTACAGGGCTCAAGTCATTTGACATACACTAGTAAGCAGAGTTCGGGGGTGCACTGTACAGGCTCCTGAATGATATCCTTTAGTATCCCCGTCGCCTCCTCCCAGAAAGCAAACACACATCCACATTGCCACGCCACATGCACAAAATCTGCGTCCGCTCCTCCACATCTCACACAGTTGGCACTCTCACGTAAACCATATATAAAAAACTGTATCAGAGGTATAATATAGTTGGTGCAGAAACTTAAAGTGTATTATTCTCAAGTTACAATTAGCCGTCAGACGGCCAGTAAGTGTACAGCATGCCAACCACATGTCAGGAATGAAGGCGTCTCCCAGCACTGCCTGCCATTTTACAAAGGAGGGGTGCGCTTGCTGCTCCTGCAACAATGTGTTATACAGTTTCGTGATTAGTCCCTGAATTTCTGCACTTGCCAACATCGCCTGCAAGTCCCGCAGAGTGGTAGGCTCAGCCAGGAAATCCGGATACGCAGTCCTGATGGCCTGCCTCACACGCACGTATGTGAAGCCCAACATGAAGCTCCCATCTGCCCCCCTCTGCACCACTTGTAGAGATATGAAGCGACCTTTCTCATAAAGATCCCCAATCCGCGCTATTCCCACTGCTCACGTGCAGCTGATATACCCGGATGTGACACCAGGGGCAGTAACGGGGCATATAAATACAATAATTGTGCTCTATCTGCCAGCTGTCTCCAAGTCCACGCCGTACAGTGCACTGGGTTAATCTCAGTCCGGGGACCACCCGTTCCACCCGACAGAGTCGCCGCCTGAACCACCATGGGAAGCACCGCGTCCGACTCTATAGCCACATAGGGCTGATAGCGCTGCGGGTAGTGCCAATAGTGAGCGAACTGAACCTGGGCACACAGGTAGCAGAATCTAAAATCAGGAGCCTCTAAGCCCTCCCGCTCAAACGGCCGCACCAGAAGGTCCCACCTACACCTTGACTTCTTCCCGCCCCAGACGAATGTCGATAACACAGACTGTAGAGTTTTGAAGAATGTCATTTAATTTAATAGGGATATTGATGAAAAAGTATAATAATTTGGGGAGAAAGGTCATTTTGAAGAGTCTGCTAACAAAAGGGGCATGTGGGCCCACCTTTGGGCTCTTTCAGTGATTCTCGTTATTTGCCACCCATAGTTCTCGGAAGTCACCACTTCCGGGTCCGTATGGATCCAAACCCCAAGGTACTTCACAGGGTCTGACGTCCAGGTCAACGGAAACTCTAACGCAATCTCATTCGTGTATGCCGTAAGGGGGAAGTCGACTGACTTCGACCAATTGATCCCCTGGCCCGAGAAGCGTTCGAGCTTAATATATTCCATAAGCAGCTCAGGTAGGTACACCTCGGGGTCTAGCACATAGAGCAGCATGTTGTCCACGTATAGTGAAACTACCAGTGGTCTCTGACGGAACCGCAATGCAGCCACACCATGCAATTGCCAAAGTTTACAGGCGAGAGGCTCAAGGGCAAGCAAAAATAGTATAGGTGACAGCGGGCATCCCCGACGGGTGCCACCCCTGATCGGGATCTGTGTGGATACCCACCCATTCACATGCACCCTGGCAACAGGGTCATCATACAATACTCTGATGCATTTTAGAAAAAAGGGAGGAAAGCCCATCCGGAGCAGAACCGTAAACATATAAGGCCATTGTAGTAAATCGAAGGCTTTTGCTGCATCTAAGAGTACAGCAACAGCCTGAAAATCAGGGTAAAAATAGTGTAAGGGGAGAAAATAGTACGGAGGTTATGTGTAGTGGAGCGCGCTGTGACAAATCCAGACTGGTCAGGTAGAACCAGCAGGGGAACCAACGGCTGCACCCTGGTTGCAATCATCTTTGAAAGAATTTTTGCATCGATATTTATTATTGAGAGTGGCCAATACGATTCACATTTATTTGGAGTCTTGTCAGGTTTCAACAGTGTCACTAATAACGCCTCCCGAAGAGATGGGGGCAGCTTTCCCATATCATAAGCCTCCGCAAAAACTTCCAGCGAACGTGGGGCCAGTTCGGACGCGTACACCTTATAAAATTCGCTAGGCAGTCCGTCCATTCCAGCTGCCTTGCAGGCCATTTTCACGTCCTCTTCAAACGGCAACACCAGATATTCCCTGCGTTTTATTGGAGAGCCAGCCCAATGCCACATCATCCAGGTACATGCCAATGTCCTCGGGAGATATGTCATGTTTGGCAGCATTTCACCGGGTATAGAATTGCACAATTGTCTCGCTGATTTCGGTGGTGGAGTAGTGAGGCACATCGTCCTGGTCCAGCACTACCGCAATATGTTCCTGGGTCCTAGGCACAGCTAATTTCTGCGCCAAAGATCTACTCAGGCGCCCTCCCTCCCTGTAATATCGCGCCGTCTTACGACAGGCACAGTGAAGCCGCTCTTAATCCACTGTTTCGTCATGTTCAGTGATGAGTGCCCGTATACCTGGCAGTTTTGTCGGAGACGGGTTGACTTTATATTCCTGCTCGGGGGGCAGAGCTATCGGTGACCAGTTTTTTAATTTGCCGCCGGCTATCTTGTAGCACCCCCGCCTGCGCCCCAATGCAAACCCCTCTAATAGTCACCTTAAAGGCCTCCCAGAGCACCCCGCACTCTCAACAGTGCCCTAATTTTCACGGAAATAGTTACCAAACGCCTCCGTAACAGTTTGCTTAACCACTTGGCTGCTAAGGGGTGTGCATGTAGGTCCATTGACTTTCCATTGAAATCAATGGGCCCTACATGACGAGTTACCCTTGTCATTAGCACTGAAGGGGTTAAAAACCGGGTCAGCCAACTCTGTGTGCTGCAATCTCCACGAATAAGGTGGGCGTTCGCACGTGGGAACCCGCAGGTCCAGGGTAACCAGAGAATGGTCCGACAATGTTCGCACCTCGTGCTGCACCCCCGTCACCCACGAGCAAGCCGCCTCTGAAAGTAACCAGAAGTCTAAGCGGGATCAGGACCTGTGGACTGTTGATATGAACGTGCTCTCCCTGCTGTCAGAATGGCGGCGCCTCCACACGTCACAGAGATTTCCAACATCGCAGATTCCTTGCAGTGCCTCAGAAGCCTGCTTAGGGTGCGTCTCACCACTACTAGTTCTATCTAATCTTAAATCCAGACACACATTAAAATCACCGCCCCAAATGATCGTAGCATGAGGAAACTCAGAGATCCTACGCCACACATCCGGATAAAATGAAGGATCATCCGTATTTGGCCCGTACACATTCACCAGCAATACACTCATCCCACCCAAGCATCCATGAAGGAGCGGCACTCTTCCTTGCTCATCCGTCTCCTCCCGGATCACTGTGAATGGAACACCCTTTTTGACTAACACCAAAACTCCCCTAGAATAAAAGGAGTAGGAGGATGCAATCCGGGTGCTAGCCCAGCGTGCTCCCATGTCTTAGTCCGAGTCCACAGTAAGGTGGGACTCCTGCAGCAGTGCCACCTGCACTCCCATACGATCTAAGTAGGCAAAGACAGACCTAATCTTTTTGGGGGAATTCAGCCCTCGCACGTTCCAGGTGAGAAAACACTTTCATCAGTGTTCAATATAGTGGCCAGTTGCCCCATTGCGAAACCCCATCGTCCAGGCCAACTGATTATAATCAAACCATTGCAAAATAATGACCAAATGACAGATTGCATGGTACATTTCCATCTCAGTTTTCCAAACCCTGCATCAGTACCCCCAGCCACCCAGGTCCCCATCCCCCCACCCACTTCAGCACCCCCAACTCGCCAAAGCCATCCCATCCCTGAACATCCCCACCCCAACCCAACACAAAAAAAGAGAACGTGAAAATATGGGTTAAACCCATCGGGGAACGTTGAGAACTACCGTCCTCCCATCAGATAGGAGGTGGCTAAGCATCAACATTTGCATTTGTATTCTAGTCCAGCACAATAGTGCCTGTAGCCCCATGGGGCGACCACAGACATGGTAGGGGTTCATTACCTGCAGTGCGAAATATTACCTCTGTGTAATTTCGTTAGCAGAAGACCAATATTCAATGAAACCCATGCCCACCGAACGCATACATAACAATACTAGCTATAACTCTGTGGTGGTGGTAACGTCCGTGTCAGTCCTCAGCCTCAGAGGGTGCTTGAGATTCTCCCCGCCTCTTCTTTTACTTTTTTGCGTAGTCCATGGCTTCCTTAGGAGTAGTGAAAATATTTGAGGCATTGTCGGTCCCTATCCGCAGGCGAGCCGGGTACAACATTGCGTACGGGATCCCCTCCGTCTGTAGAAACTTCTTTACGGCCGCAAACTCCCTGTGGGCCGCTTGCACAGCCACAGTGAAGTCCGGGAAGAAAGCCAGGGTGCTCCCTTGGTGCTCAATAGTACCCTTCTCCCTGGCCATGCGCAGGATTGAGTCGCGGTCTCTATAATTTAGCACCCTGGCAATCACCAGCGCGGTGGAGCACCCGGGACCGGTTTTGGAGCCAGAGAGCGGTTCAATAACAAACATAGATGACAGATGGGTGGTCCCAAAGATCTCAGTAATCAGCCACTCAATTAAGGTCTCCATGTTCCCCACATTTGTGAACTCCGGAAGTCCAATGATGCGTATATTGTTCCTCCAGGAGGGGGCCTCCAAATCCTCATTCTTCGCTTGAATGAGGGAGAGGACCTTCTCCATATTCAGGGTCTTCCCCGCCACTTCACTTAGGCCATCCTCAGCGGCGAACACCCGTTGTTCCACCTCACCGATGCAGGCATTTTGTTTTTCAAGCTGGGAGGACATGGTCCAGGTGGTGATTAACTGCAGTCATTGCACCTTCTATGGACTGGAGGCTTCGTTGCATGACAAGGAGCGTGGTCTCCAAAGTAGATTGTTCCGTCACAGGGGCATTGTGAGTAGTTGGCCTGGTATATGATGTTCACTATTCTAGTGAGCACCTTGCACCAGTCCAAATAACCCTTATGGTGATAGTTGTAAAGTCAACCTTATAGACCAGCTATCCTAGTGGTAGCATGGACAAAGCAGTCCTAGGCTAAAACTTCAGAGAGCATGTGAAGCCAGCTGTTTTACCATATGTAACCCCTTGAATACCAAATGAAAGGACACCACACAGGTTATATATAAAATACATATGTATTTATTACTAACACAACCCCTCTGAACTCTTTATGAGGTCAGAGGCCAAAGCACATAACAAGTTACTTAATTATCATACAATAAGTTGCACAAAATACAGTCGAGCCCTAGGGGCGTTGCAAACCATATACTACAATAGTGGTATAAGTGCCACGTCGCGAACAGGTAGTAGACCTAGGGCATCGCTGGGGCTACGCTGTACTACCAAAGGTTAGGTAGCAGGAGGCCCACGGGCTGCGTGTGCAGTGTCTTAACACACACGCGAGTTACCATAGGGATACAATGGGAACGTAAGAGTTAGAAACTAGTTGATTTAGGATACTTCCGGATGGACTAGGAGAAAGCTGCTGAAAACTAAGATAGTCCATACCCACCGGAGTACTCGCGTTACCTCACCCACAGGAGCCAGGTGCATAGGTGTCAAGTTGTGTTGGGTTCCGTCGCTGAATCCTATGGAGACCTGTAAGAAGATGCTGCAGGCGACCAGGAGAGAAGTGTCCGGTTGGATCGAAGGGTGGATCGAGGATGAAGAGTACCTGAAACCAGAGGGGACAGAGTCTGGGTCACTAGCCAGTGACCAGGAAGGAACCAGGCGATGTCGTGAAGCAGTCAGGTGATGTCGTGAAGCTTGTCTCGGCAGCCACGTGGACCAGGTGTCGACGACGACCAGGAGCTGGATACGGACTGTCCCACGAAGGCTCTCGCCGTCGGCGGTGTCGGCTTCCGGATCGGAGTCAACAGGCCTTGGCAAATGCAACCCACGCAGGAATCGAAGATGGGCTACCGTTCAGACCAGCACGGTCTGAGGGGCTTCTCCTTTTCAGGGAAGCAGGAGCAAGCCTGGAGCAACCAGGGAAGCAATGCAAACTCAAAGGTTCGTCGTCACAGAAGCCACTAGCCAGCGGGCAAGTGACCGGACAGACGCGTCGAGCACAAAAGTACCAGCAGGCCCCACGCGGCACTCGGTGAGTGTGGGGGACTGTGCGTCCGTGCAAAAGGTGCTCGGGGCTGGGGCTTCTCAATCCGCAATGCGCAACCTCAAGGGTGCCTCAGAAGCTGCACAAGTAGCAATGAGCAGGTTTTTCAAGATGTCCGGTCCCACGTCTCTCGTCGCCTCCACAGGTCGCAGCTTTGCTGGGGCTGTTGATCGGGGTCAAAGAAGTCTGGAAGTCCAGTTCTTGTCGGGCTCGGTGCTCAAGCTCCGGCGGGAGCATCGAGAAAGCAAACCGCAGATCGCTGGATGGCGCCTGTTTGCACAGAATGGTCACTCCTTGACCACAAGGGGGATTCTTCAGTCTTCTAGTTGCAGTAGAATGTCGAAGGTCCAGAGTTTCGTTTCAAGTTTCAGTTCAGGATAAATCTAAAGTCTCTAGACTCAGCTCCTACCTTTATACTAATCAAAGGGGCTGGATTACCTGCTAGGTCCCTCCTATGGGTGGGACCAGGGAAGGAGGAGATTACACCCCTTTCCCTTTGTCCAGTTTCGCGCCAGAGCTGGGGCTGGAGTGACCCAGCAACTGGTTTGAACCGGGCTATGCATGGAGCACCTTGTGTGCCCAAGGCAGTGTCTCATTTCATTCAGATCTCCCGGCCCCAATACACTAATGCCTGTCTGGGGTGGTGCTAGCACCTCCTAAGGCAGGAAATCTATTGTCCACACCTCCCTCGCTGGAAGGACTCCCAGCAGCAGGAGGTCAGACTTGTGTCTGTGGCAGCAGCATCCATTTTGTGATGCTGAGGCTCTGGTTAACATTAACCGGGATTAACAGGAACAACATGTCTTCTCCCTTTAGAAGGGTGGAATGCTAGCCACGTCGCCAGAGCTGGCGAGGGGGTAGTATTCCAAAGCGTATGACACCTTACACTAAGTGTTTTGATATATGCTGCATCCCCTGGTAGGCTGTGGATGCACCTATGCCCTGGGTACCTATGGTACACTATACAGGGGCTCACAAAGGTGACCCAATTCCCAATGGGTTATGTACCTAAAGCACAAGTTACGACTTGTGTAACGATATATCTGTAAGAGACATTAGTTAGTATTAGATTCCTTACCTTAGAATATCCCCAGGCGTCAGACTGGATCCGGAAATTTTTGCGTAGCAGTACCCTTGCGCGTCGGTAGGTGTCGTCTGCGGCTCCGCGTCCGTCGTCGGCGTCGTGGGCGCCGTGATGACATCGTCGGAGTACTTAGACGACGCCTCCGCGTGCTGACGTCAGTTCTTATACACAGCTTTTCCGCGCCAGAAACGCAGAGCCATGTTAAAAACCAACACTGGTGCCATTGAAACTAGGGCCCTGAAAGGGGATAACCCTAACCCTAGATATCGGTTCGCAGAACGGGGAGGATGGGTGGGTCGGTAAGGAATCTAATACTAACTAATGTCTTTTACAGATATATCGTTACACAAGTAGTCACTTGTGCATCTGAAAGAGACACGTTAGTATTAGATTCCTTACCTTAGAATAGATACCCCAGCAATACCAACCCCGGTGGAGGGTCTGCGAACCAATAATCACACCAGAAAGTCCTGGAGGACGGAACGGCCAAAGAAGCCATCCCTCCGGACTTGGCTGTCCAGGCAGTAGTGTCTTGCAAACGTGTGCAGCGATGCCCACGTAGCTGCCTGACAGATGTCTTGTAAGGGCACTCCCCTGCCCAGGGCAGTGGTAGTCGCCGTGGCTCGGGTAGAATGAGCCCGCAATCCAGCCAGGGGCTCCTTTCTAGCCAAGGAGTAGCATGCCTGGATACACAAGATGATCCACCGGGAGATGGTCCTCTTGTGCACCGCTTTCCCCTTCTTAGCGCCCACGTAACCAACAAAGAGTTGGTCATTGTCACGGGGCGGGGGCTACTGACCCCGTGGACGCTGAGCCGATGACCCCTTGGTGGACCACCGCACCTGGTTTACGTTCTTCCCTTGCCCCCATGCAGCCCCAGGACGAGCAGGACCCCGAAGACTGGAGGACGGGTGACCCGGAATACTGGTGGCCTATGAACCCGGAGGCTGAACACGTCTCCTTTAAGGCCTGGGAGACCGGCGCGGTAGCCCCGCCCCCTGCACAGGAAGAGGCAACTTCAAAAGAGCCCTGGACGGAGGAAGAGGCGGAGAACGCGAGCCCCGAGTCGAGAGGACGCGAGGCGTTTCCCAGGAGTAAGCCCGGCGGAGGAGAACCACGGACGAGCCCAGCTGTACCTTCCCTGACGAGCCCACAAGACGAGTCCTCGAGGAGCCCAGGTGAAGCAAGCCAGCGGCCAGGAGAGCCGAGGAAACACGTTCCGCCCTGCCACACGCCCACGGGAGGAGTGTGGCTTAAACAGGTACGGGGGCGTATGGCGGGTTGGTTGGGACAGAGTCCGCTACCCCCTAGCAAGTAAAGCCTCCTGCACGCGTGTCCCTGTTCCCGCATCCCCTAACCCCGACCTCACGAGCACCGACTGAGCACTGGTCTGCCTTTTGTAAATAAAACACGAGTGCACTGGTGTCCCTCACCCCTGGTCCTTGCATTGCCTAAAGGAAGCAGTCACTAACCTCCGGTTTCCTTTCCTTCCACGCTGCGGCCGGAGCTGCCTTCTGGGGACGACCGGACCACCGGCCCTGACACCCTGGATCCTGCCCGGACCACCTACGACCCTGCCGCCTTCGCGAGGGAAAGGCTAACCAGCCGCCAACGGAAAACATATACTGTGCCAATTAAAATAAAACCCTCTTTGAAACGGATTCCTGCCTATGCCGACTCTGCTTCCCTAGATACCCTCTTGGGCCCTCTAGTTGCACCTGTGTCTGACCCGGCTCCACCGCCCACCCCCTTACAAGTGGTGTCAGAAGTGGGATCGGTAGACCAGTCCATCTGTGACACCGAGATGGACGCCCTCATCCAACATCTCATCAAGGGACAAGAAAAATTGGAATGGGCAGTGGAGAGGCAGCTGACCTCCGCACAGGCAGACAGAGACCTGTTTAAGTCCACCTTCTCAGCCCAGCTGGAGAGCATGAAGAGCGGGCCCCCCCCTTCTTTGACCCCTACGAGCGAACCAAGGATCCATAGTCCCCACCCCTCGGGTATCGCCCTACAGAAATACCTGCAGGGGGAAGACCCTGATGCCTTCCTAATGAATTTTGAAAGGGCCGCGAGGGCGTTGGGATGGCCCGAAGACAAATGGCCGTTTTTTCTGGCCCCTTTGCTAACTGGGGAGGCACAGTCCGCCTACCAGGCCGCGAATCCCTTGGGGAACACTCCCTATGCGGCTATTAAGGGGGTGATCTTGGATCATTTGGGGCTGGACCAGGAGGCCTACCGAGTCAAATTCAGGAAAGAGCGTGGAATCCCGGGAGAAAACCCAAAGACCCTGTTCTACCGCCTCAAGATGGCTGCAGACAAGTGGCTCACCCCCGACACTTGCACCAAAGAGGAGATCCTACAAAAAGTGTACTTGGAGCAGTTCATGGAAGCTCTCCCATATGCCTCACAAAGGTGGCTGAGGCAACATTCCGGACTGGGGATAGAACAGGCCATCAACATGGCCGCCAACTTCGCTAGAGCCCAACCCAAGGCTCTCCCGTGGGAACACGAGAAGGCTCTGAAAACACCCTTGGCGGGGAAGATGGAGAAGAAACCGAAAACCGGTGGGGAGTATGGTCGGATGAAACCACCGGGGCCGATAGCCCCCCTGTTGAGAGGACCTCAGTGTTACGACTGCGGCGAGTGGGGCCATATCGCTAGGCTGTGTCCCCGAAAACGTCCGCCCCCGGAAGAACCGATGGAGGTCGGATACTTGCCCAGAGCGGTGCTCTATTCCTCGGAGATGGGCTCCTCATTTTATGTGAGTATGTGGATGAATGGCTTGCGCATAAGGGCCCTGTTAGACTCCGGGTGCAGACAGTCCGTAGTGCAGAAACACCTGGTCACTCCACGGCAATACATCCCCGACGCAGTAGTCCACATCAGGTGTGTTCACGGCGACGTCAAGCCCTACCCCCTGGCCACCATCACCCTCACCCCCAAGGGGAAAGCCCCCTGCACTGTAAGGGTGGGAGTAGTGGACACCCTACCCGAAGACGTGATTGTGGGAGTGGATAACCCCGACTTCCTCTCAATGTTCAGGGACTCTCTAAACCGGTCCCCTGGGTCAGGGACTAACCCCCTTTCGCATTACATAGCTCCTGAGCCCTGGACCACGGACCACAGTTTCCGTTTCGCGCAAGCCGAAGACAGGACCCTGTTCAACGCCTGGGAAAGCGCTCACGCTCCCCAAAGCCCAGACCGCCCCGAGTACCCGACTTTCAGCATACGGAACGGGCTCCTGTACCGACTTCCCCGGGATGACTGCCAACCACAGTTGGTCGTACTCCGCTCCTTCCGGGAACAAGTACTTTTTTATGCGCACACCCACCTCACGGCAGGACACACGGGCAAGGAGAAAACCACAGAGACCATCCTGAGGTATTTCTTCTGGCCCGGCATATACAAAGAGGTCCAGGAATACTGCTCCCACTGCGAAGTGTGCCAGAGAAGGAACACCAACCGCCCGAGTGCAGCGCCCCTTAGACCCTTGCCCATTGTGGGCACTCCCTTTGAGAGAGTCGGCATGGACCTCATAGGGCCCCTGCCCAAAACAGCAAAAGGACACGTCTACGCCTTGGTCATCGTGGATTATGCCACTAGGTTCGTGGAGGCGTTTCCCCTGAGGGCACCCACCACCGCAGCCATCTCGGATCGGTTTGTGGAGTTGTTTGCTAGAGTGGGTTTCCCGAAAGAGGTGCTGACCGACCAAGGGACACCCTTCACCTCCAAGCTTATGAGGGAAGTCTGCAAGGCCTTAAACATTAAACATCTGAAAACGTCGGTTTATCACCCCCAGACCGACGGACTGGTGGAGCGATATAACCAGTCCCTAAAGAACGTCTTAAAGAAGATGATGACAGCAGAAGGACCGGATTGGGATCGCCTGCTACCCTTGGCCCTGTATGTCTTACGGTCCCAAAAACAGAGCAGTTTGGGGTGTTCTTCGTTTGAACTGTTGTATGGAAGGCACCCCAGAACCTTATTGGAGATCACAAAGGACCTTTGGGAAGCCGAGGAAATACAGGAACAGCAATCCGTCCTCGAATACACCAGGCACCTAAAGAGCAGACTGGGGAAACTACGCGGCCTTGCCTCCTCGAACCTCGAACAGAAACAACACGAGCAAAAAAGGTACTACGATCGGGGAAAAAGACTGAGAAGCATAGCGGTGGGGAAATGGGCCCTGGTCCTGATGCCATCCCTGAGCGGGAAATCCAAGGGGGAGTGGCAGGGTCCCTACAAAGTGGTGGAAGCCCTCGGCGACACCACGTATCGCCTACAACTGACCCCCAGGAAGACCCAGAGCTACCACATCAACATGCTGAAGGAGTGGTTAGGACCGGCTCCCCGGGGAGTCCTCCATGCGGAGACGTCGACCATTCCCCAACTAGTGGTGAACCCCGCATTGACCAAAGAAGAGGAAGTCTCGCTGAGGCAAGCCCTACAGTCTTATTCGGGCGTATTTTCGGACCTCCCCGGTAAAACCTCGCTGGTAGAGCATCAGATCAATACTGAACCTGGGAAGACGGTAAAACAGAGACCCTACAGGATCCCCGAGGCCAGAAGACCAGCGGTGAGTAAGGAAGTCCAAGCCATGCTAGACTTGGGGGTGATTCGGCCTTCGACCAGCGAGTGGTCCTCGCCCATCGTGATGATACCCAAACCGGACGGGATGAAGAGGTTCTGCATGGACTTTCGGGCCTTGAACACCATATCCACCTTCGACACATACCCCATACCAAGGGTGGACGAGCTGATCGAGAAGATCGGGGACGCCGTCTATATAACCACCCTGGACCTCACGAAAGGGTATTGGCAGGTGCCCCTCCGTGAGGAAGACCGGAAGAAGACGGCGTTCGTAACGGATCAGGGGTTGTATGAGTTCACCGTACTACCCTTCGGCCTCCACGGGGCCCCCGCAACCTTCCAGCGCCTGATGAACCAAGTCCTGAGGCCCCACCTTCGTTACTGTTCCGCCTATCTGGATGATATAGTGCTCTTCAGTGGTAGTTGGGAAGAGCACCTTGAACATCTAGGAGCAGTATTAGCGGCTCTACAGAAAGCAGGACTACATGTCAACTCCCGGAAATCCAGAGTGGCGTTCACAAAGGTGAACTATCTGGGATACGTTCTGGGTGACGGCCAGATAGCCCCCCAAGATGCCAAGGTACAAGCCATAACAGCGGTGACCTACCCAACCACAAAAAGGGAGTTGAGAGCCTTTTTAGGGCTCATAGGGTATTACAGGCGGTTCATACCCAACTTCGCGGAAGTGGCCGCTCCGCTTACCGATTTGCTAAGGAAGGACGTCAGGCCCAGGGACATAGCCTCTCCCTCCCCTGAGGCACAACAGGCCTTCCACAGGCTCAAAAGAGCCATGACCACTGCCCCCCTCTTGATATCCCCTAAGTTCGACAAACCTTTTTCATTGGCCACAGATGCCTCTAACACCGGAGTGGGAGCAGTATTGTCACAGACAGGAGCCGACGGGAGGGAACATCCGGTAGTGTACATCAGCCGCAAGCTATTCCCCAGGGAGACAAAATATTCCACCATTGAAAGGGAATGTCTCGCCATCAAGTGGGCGATAGAGAAGCTAAGATATTACCTTGAGGGACGGCCATTCATCCTGCATACTGACCATGCCCCTCTCCGTTGGATGCACCAACAAGGTAGTCACAACCCCAGGGTCCTCAGATGGTTCCTCTCGCTCCAGCCCTATGCTTTTACAGTGGTACACCGCAAGGGGACGGACAATGGGAATGCGGACTTCTTGTCAAGGGTTCAGCCTCTCCCCGATCGGGAGAGTCCAGGGGGGGAGGTGTGTCACGGGGCGGGGGCTACTGACCCCGTGGACGCTGAGCCGATGACCCCTTGGTGGACCACCGCACCTGGTTTACGTTCTTCCCTTGCCCCCATGCAGCCCCAGGACGAGCAGGACCCCGAAGACTGGAGGACGGGTGACCCGGAATACTGGTGGCCTATGAACCCGGAGGCTGAACACGTCTCCTTTAAGGCCTGGGAGACCGGCGCGGTAGCCCCGCCCCCTGCACAGGAAGAGGCAACTTCAAAAGAGCCCTGGACGGAGGAAGAGGCGGAGAACGCGAGCCCCGAGTCGAGAGGACGCGAGGCGTTTCCCAGGAGTAAGCCCGGCGGAGGAGAACCACGGACGAGCCCAGCTGTACCTTCCCTGACGAGCCCACAAGACGAGTCCTCGAGGAGCCCAGGAGAAGCAAGCCAGCGGCCAGGAGAGCCGAGGAAACACGTTCCGCCCTGCCACACGCCCACGGGAGGAGTGTGGCTTAAACAGGTACGGGGGCGTATGGCGGGTTGGTTGGGACAGAGTCCGCTACCCCCTAGCAAGTAAAGCCTCCTGCACGCGTGTCCCTGTTCCCGCATCCCCTAACCCCGACCTCACGAGCACCGACTGAGCACTGGTCTGCCTTTTGTAAATAAAACACGAGTGCACTGGTGTCCCTCACCCCTGGTCCTTGCATTGCCTAAAGGAAGCAGTCACTAACCTCCGGTTTCCTTTCCTTCCACGCTGCGGCCGGAGCTGCCTTCTGGGGACGACCGGACCACCGGCCCTGACACCCTGGATCCTGCCCGGACCACCTACGACCCTGCCGCCTTCGCGAGGGAAAGGCTAACCAGCCGCCAACGGAAAACATATACTGTGCCAATTAAAATAAAACCCTCTTTGAAACGGATTCCTGCCTATGCCGACTCTGCTTCCCTAGATACCCTCTTGGGCCCTCTAGTTGCACCTGTGTCTGACCCGGCTCCACCGCCCACCCCCTTACAGTCATCCACCCGGAACTGGCGTGTGCGATCCAAGTAAAATGAGAGCGCACGTTTTGGGTCCAGGCGGTGGAGCCGCTCTTCCTCTTTAGAGGGATGCGGTGGCGGAAAGAAGGTAGGCAAGGTGATAGACTGCCCGATGTGGAAGGCGGTGACAACCTTGGGCAGGAAAGAAGGTTTGGTACGCAGCACCACTTTGTCCGGATGGACAGAAAGGAAAGGTGGAGTACAAGAAAGGGCCTGGAGCTCACTCACTCTCCTGGCAGAGGTGATGGCAACCAGGAAAGCAGTCTTTAAAGTCAGAAGGCGAAGAGGACAGTTGTGAAGTGGCTCAAAGGGAGCGCACATCAGAAACGTAAGAACCAGGTACAAGTCCCACTGAGGCATCACAAACGGAACAGGAGGAAACGTGTGTGTGATGCCCTTAAGAAATCTATTTACAATAGGGGACTTGAACAAAGAAGGTTGATCAGGTAGCCTGAGAAAGGCTGAAAGGGCAGAAAGGTAGCCCTTGATAGTGCCCAGAGTAGAGCCCTGCTGGGCAAGAGAAAGAAGGAAGAGAAGAACCTCAGAAAGAGGGGCAGCAAGAGGATCCACAGCCTTTGCGGTGCACCATGCCACAAATCTGTTCCACCTGCAGGCGTATACCGACTTTGTGGAGGGACGCCTGGCTGCCAGAATGACGTTACAGACTTCAGGAGGCAAGTCAAATGGCCTCAACTGCCGCCGCTCAATCTCCAAGCATGGAGGTGGAGACTGGACAGGTTCGGGTGGAGGATCGTCCCCTGCTGCTGCGACAGAAGGTCCTACCGAAGAGGCAGACGAACCGGGGGATCGACCGACATACTGAGTAGCTCTGGATACCAGTACCTTCTCGCCCAGTCCGGAGCCACAAGGATGACTTGGGCCCGGTCGCGCTTGATCTTCTTCAGCACTCTGGGCAGAAGTGGTATAGGCGGAAAAAGCGTACAACAGACCGCAACTCCACTCGCGACGAAAAGCGTCTCCGAGCGAGTGCCGCCTTGGAAATTCCAACGCGCAGAACAGATGACATTGCGCGTTCGCTTCGGTGGCAAATAGATCTAACCAAGGCTCTCCCCACTGCTGAAAGAGGCCTTGCGCCACGTCCGAGTTCAGACGCCATTCGTGATCCATCATGCACCGACGGCTGAGCTCGTCCGCCCTGGCGTTCAGAGAACCTGCCAGGTGTTGAGCCACCAGGGTCACGCCCTGGCGTTCCAGCCATTGACAAAGGCGCAGAGCCTCCTGGCAAAGGGTCCACGACCCCACCCCGCCCTGTTTGTTGCAGTACCACATGGCGGTGGTGTTGTCCGTGGACACCTGCACTACACTCCCCCGGACAGAGGGGAGGAATGCCTTCAGTGCTAGACGAATCGCCCGTAACTCCAACAGGTTTATGTGGAGCCGGGCCTCCGACGGAGACCAGAGGCCTCTGATCTCCGCCTCTCCCATGTGGCCTCCCCAGCCCTGGAGGGACGCGTCCGTCACAACTACATGCTCCGGTTGGGGAAGGGAGAGGGATCTGCCGCTGACCCAATCGCGGTCCGTAAGCCACCACTGCAGCTGTCTCGCAGTGCCCTCCGAGATCAGGACATGGTCGGACAAGTTGCCCTGATGCTGGGCCCACTGAAACTTCAGGTCCCACTGCAGAGCCCGCATCCGCCACCTGGCGTGATGCACCAGAAGGATGCAGGAGGCCATCAGCCCCAGAAGCTGCAGCGTCAACCTGACCGAGACCCGGGATAACGGCTGAAAGATGGGAATCAGAGCCTGAATATCCCGGACCCGCTGTTTGGGTGGATAAACCCGAAACTGCGTCGAGTCCAGAACCGCTCCGATGAAGAGGAGCTTCTGAGAGGGGCACAGGTGTGACTTTGGCACATTGATGGAGAACCCCAGCTGGTGCAGGAGATCTGCCGTAGTCTGGAGGTGGCTGACGACTGTCTGGGGCGAGCCCGCCTTCAACAACCAGTCGTCGAGGTAGGGGAAGACTGAAACCCCTAACCTGCGCAGATGAGCTGCGACCACCGCCAACACCTTTGTGAACACCCGTGGGGCGCTGGTAAGGCCGAAGGGGAGCACAGTAAACTGAAAGTGCTCGTGGCCAACCGTGAACCGCAGGTAGCGCCGGTGGGCCGGCAGGACGGGGATGTGGAAATAAGCGTCCTGCAAGTCCAACGCTACCATCCAGTCTCCTGGGTCCAGGGCAGCTAAGACCTGAGCCAGTGTCAGCATCTTGAACTTCTCCTTCCGGAGGAAGCCGTTGACGTTCCGTGGATCCAAGATAGGGCAGAGGCCCCCCTTGCCCTTCTTGGGTACCAGAAAGTAGTGGGAGTAGCAACCACACCCTACTTCTGGCCCAGGAACGCGCTCGATGGCCCCCTTGGCCAAGAGGGCCGTTACTTCCTCCTGCAGAAGTCGCAAGTGATCCCCCGATATACGGTGGTTCTGCGGTGGCATGGCTGGAGGAGTCGTCTCGAAGGGGAGGGAGTAGCCCCTTTGGACGATCTGCAGCACCCACCTGTCCGAAGTGACAGTGCGCCAGTGGAGGTGGTGATGGCGAACCCTGCCCCCTACTGGCGTCACATGGGCCTGAAAGCACGGACCAGGAGGGTTTTGAGGCGGATGCTGCGGGGGAAGGTATGGACTGACCTCGCCGTTGACCCCTACCGCCCGGACGGCGGTACCCACGGCCGCCACCGCGATGGGTATTGCCCTGCGGAGCATGGCTAGCGGCACGTGTAGGGTCACCCCTTCCGTGGCCACGAAAGGAGTGAAAAGCAGCCGATTGCTGGCGCGGGGCCGAGAGGCCCAAGGACTTGGCCGTAGCCCTGGAGTCCTTAAAGCGCTCGAGCGCTTGGTCTGCTTTGTCGCCAAAGAGGCGACGGCCATCGAACGGCATGTCCATGAGTGTGTTCTGGACATCTGCCGAAACGTTGGCGGACCTCAGCCAGGCGTGGCGTCTGACCGCCACCGTTGTTGCCATCGCTCTACCTAGCGAGTCGGTGGTATCCAGCCCACACCGGATAGAATACTTGGCTGCATCCCGGCCCTCCACAAGGGCTTGGCCGAGTTTGGCCCGTACCTCCAACGGACACTCTGGCAGCACTTCCGCGACCGTATCCCACAGAGAGTGGGTGTAATGGCCCAAGAGGCACGCGGTGTTAGAAGACCGTTTTGCCATACTGCTCATACCTCTTAGATTCCCTGTCCGGCGGAGCCGACGGGAACGCGGTCTGGGAATTAGAGGCCTGGATAACCAGGCTCTCGGGGGTAGGGTGGGTGGACAGAAAACATGGGTCACCCGGGGCCGGGCGGTGGCGTCTGGCCACGTTCCTATCTACGGGCGAACCCGTTGCGGGCTTGGACCAAGTGCCCAGAAGAACGTCGGTCAAGGCCTCATTAAAAGGCAGCAGAGGCTCGTCCGAGCTTGACTGCGGTTTAAGGACCTCAGTGAGGAGGTTAGTCCTCACGGCCGCGACGGGGAGCTCAAGGCCCAAGGCCTTGGCAGCCCTCATCAACACCACACTATATGTTGCCCCCTGCTCCGAAGCCACGGTAGGAGGGGAGACAAAACCAGTGTCTGGAGAGGTGTCCAGACCACTGGCCTCCCCAAGGTCTCCTGCCCAGTCCTCATGAGACTGACACTCCCTGGTCAGAGGGTCCTCAGACCCCTCTCAGTCCTCTTCATCACCCATCTCCTGAAACTCAGGGTTCTCAACTAATGGGGCCTGTTCATAAAACTGAAACTCACCAAACGACGTCTGGAGTGGCGCCCATCGGGGCCTTCCCGACGTCTGAACAGGAACGAAGGTGGAACCGGGGACGGCGCCGCCCGAGGACAGCGCCGGAGGCGACACCTGAGGGTCCGACGCCGGGGAGGTCGTAAGGTCCACCGGCGACGAACCAGATCCCGAAGGAGGGTCAGCGGCGCCCTGCGGCGCCGGGGCCGCTGAACCCTGCGGCGCGGGGCCCTGCGGCGCCGGCGGCGTCGGGAGAGTGGGGCCTAGCGGCGCCGGGCCCGAAGGCGTCGGCGGCGTCGGGGCCGGAGCACCAGACGGCGTCGGGGCCGAAGCCCCCGACCCGCTAGAGGCCCCAGACGGGTCCGCTGGGCCCGAAGGCACCACGGAGCCCGTCGGAGGAGAGAGGATCTCATGGCCATGAGGAAGCGCTCGATTTCCTCCTGCGTCACGTTTAGCCCAGGGACCGGAGGGTGTGGAGCTGTACGCGGCGCCCGTGACTCCGACGGAGGAGCGTGGGTGGTGTCACCCGAACCCCCACCGCATCGCGCGAGCGTCGGGGGGAGTCCGAAGAGCGATGACGCCGCTTGGACTTCTTGTGCCTCTTACCTGATGACGACTTCGACCCGGAGGAGTGCGGCCTACTCTCGGAGCTGTGGTGGCTCTGAGCCCGCGACCTGTCCCTCGACCTTGGGATCGGGACCTCTCGCGGCGCGGGACCGACTGCCGGAGTTCGAGTCGCCTGTGGGACTGCTCCCGCCTGGCTTTCGAAGAGAGGGCCCGGCAGTCGGAGCAGGCCTTGTCGTCGTGGTCGACGCCGAGACAAGATAAACACACGCGGTGAGGATCCGTGACCGACATCAGGCGGTCGCAATCATCGCAGTGCTTAAAGCCGGGCATCCCTACGGCACCGTTCGGAGTCGAAAGACTCGAGAAACAATCAAAAGTGATCAAAAAAGTTAGTCAAAAAATGACTAGGGTTACTGCTTTTTCCAGATCTGCGCTTGCTGGCGCGGAAAAAAGAAGAACTGACGTCAGCACGCGGAGGCGGCGTCTAAGTACTCCGACGACGTCATCACGGCGCCCACGACGCCGAACGCGGAGCCGCAGACGATGCCTACCGACGCGCAAGGGTACTGCTACGCAAAAATTTCCGGATCCAGTCTGACGCCTGGGGATATTCTAAGGTAAGGAATCTAATACTAACGTGTCTCTTTCAGATGTACATGGTATGAATTTAGAGAGAGAACAGCTGGGCTGTGGGTCTGATTAGCAGACCCACAGCCACACTAAAGTCAAAAACCAGTAAAGCAAAAAGCAAAAAGTGGGGTGACCATAGGAAAGCATACTATACTCTCCTACACCCCCCCCTCCCCCAAACGCAGGGACATTAAACTAACCTTGACCAGTTGAGTCTTCATGTTCTAAGTGGAAATATCTGGAAAGGCCATCTGCATTGCCATTGTCAGTCCCAGGTCTATGTTCCACTGTAAAGTCCATCCCCTGTAGGGAAATGGACCACCTGAGTAGTTTGGGATTATCCACCTTCATCTGATTTAGCCACAAGAGGGGCTTATGGTCTGTCTGAATCTTGAAGTGAGTGCCAAACAAGTATGGCCTCAGCTTCTTCAGGGCCCAAACCACAGCAAAGGCCACCCTCTCAATAGCTGACCAACGTTTCTCCCTAGGGGTCAGCCTTCAGCTAATAAAAGCAATGGGCTGGTCTTGAACATCTATATTCAGTTGAGAAAGTACAGCTCCGACACCCAACTCAGAAGCATCTGTTTGGACAATGAACTCTTTGGAGTAGTCTGGACTTTTTAGAATAGGTGCAGAGCACATGGCCTGCTTCAGGTCATCAAATGCTTTCCGACAGCTTACTGTCCACTGAACTTTCTTTGGCATCTTCTTTAAAGGTCAAGTCATTAAGTGGTGTCACAATGGACCCATAATTCTTAACAAACTTTCTGTAATAACCAGACAGGCCCAAGAAAGCTCTGACTTGTGTCTGGGTGGTTGGAGGAGCCCAGTCCTTGATGGTCTGGTTTTTGCTCTCCAGTGGTTGAACCTGACCCCCACCTACAAGGTGGCCCAGGTACACAACCTTACTCTGCTCTATCTGGCACGTAGTGGCCTTGATAGTTAGGCCTGCCTTCTGCAGGGCCTCCAAAACCTTCTTCAGGTGGATCAGGTGACCCTCCCAGGTGGAGCTGAAGACAGCAATATCATCTAGATAAGCTGCACAAAAGTCATCCAACCCAGTGAGAACTTGGTTCACCAACCTTTGGAAAGTGGCAGGTGCATTCTTCAAGCCAAAGGGCATCACCATAAATTGGTAATGACCTCCTGGGGTTGAGAAAGCAGTTTTGGCTTTTGCATCATCAGCTAGTCTGATTTGCCAGTAGCCTGCTGTCAGGTCAAATGTGCTCAAAAACTTGGCAGAAGCCAATCTGTCTATGAGCTCATCTGCCGTAGGAATTGGGTGGGCATTTTTCCTAGTGACAACATTGAGACATCTGTAGTCCACACAAAACCTGATCTCTCTCTTACCATCTTGGGTGTGAGGCTTTGGCACAAGGACTACGGGATTGGCCCAGGGGCTCTCTGAGGGCTCAATAACTCCCAGCTCCAACATCTTCTGTACTCTGTCTTAATGCAGTCCCTGACGTGGTCAGGTTGCCTGTAGATTTTACTCTTCACAGGCAGACTGTCACCAGTGTCCACCTCATGGGTGCACCAGTTGGTCTGACTAGGGGTCAAGGAAAACAGATGTCTGGAGGACTGGAGAACTTGTCTGCAGTCCTGTTGCTGTTGGCCAGTGAGGCTGCCAGCTAAGGCCACATCATCAACTGAGCCATCATCAGGGTTCTGAGTCAGCAGGTCTGGGAGAGGGTCACTCTCTTCCTCCTGTCCCTCATCTGTAGCCATGAGCAAGCCCATGCCTGCCCTGTCAACATATGCCTTGAGTCTGTTGACACGGAGCACCCTGTGGGGGCTCCTGGGAGTTCCAAGGTCCACCAGGTAGGTGACCACTCACTTTTGCTCAACAATTGTGTGGGATCCAGACCATTTGTCTTGGAGTGCTGCTGGGGCCACTGGCTCCAACACCCACACCTTCTGTCCTGGCTGGTACACAGTCAGCACAGCCTTTTGGTCATGCCAAGCTTTTTGAAGTTCTTGGCTAGCCTCAAGGTTTTTAGAAGCCTTCTTCATGTATTCGGCCATCCTGGAGCGGAGACCAAGTACATAGTCCACTATGTCTTGTTTAGGATTTTTGAGAGGTAACTCCCATCATTCCTTCACCAGACATAGGGGTCCCCTTACAGGATGCCCAAACAAAAGTTCACAAGGGCTATAGCCAACCCCCTTTTGTGGGACCTCTCTGTAAGCAAACAGAAGGCAGGGCAGAAGGATGTCCCTTCTTTGCCTAAGCTTTTCAGGTAAACCCTTAATCATGCCCTTCATGGTCTTGTTAAATCTTTCAACAAGGCCATTGCACTGTGGATGATAGGGTGTAGCGAATTTGTAATTTACACCACACTCCTTCCAAATTGAAGTCAGATACCCAGACATGAAGTTTGCACTTCTATCTGAGACAACCTCCTTCGGAAACCCTACTCTTGAGAAAACTCCCAGGAGGGCTCTGGCCACAACAGGGGCTGTTGTGGTCCTCAGGGGAATAGCTTCTGGGTATCTGGTGGCATGATCCACTACCACCAGAATAAATCTGTGCCCAGAGGCTGTTTAGGATCCATTGGTCCAACAATGTAAATTCCTACTCTTTCAAAGGGAACCCCCACCCACAGGTAGTGGTATAAGGAGGGCGCCTTTGTTGCGCCACCGCCTTGGCAGGTCACACAGGAGCGACAAAACTCCTTGGTATCTTCTGACATATGGGGCCAGTGAAAGTGAGGGACAAGCCTGTCCCAAGTCTTATTCTGGCCAAGATGTCCTGCTAGGGGGATATCATGCTAAGGTAAGAAGGAAACCCCTGAATGCCAGAGGTATGACCAACCTTCTGGAAGCACCAGGATTGGGGTCTCTAGCCTCTGAATAAAGGAGTCCTTCATCCCAGTACACGTTATGAGTACCTGTAGCATTCCCAGCAGCAGCTTGCTGTCTGAGGGGTTCAAGAGAGGGGCAGTCTAACTGAGCCTGCCTCAACTCTGCCCTTGAAGGTCCCCCTGTCCCAAGAAACTCAACCTGGTCAGGCTCAAGTTCTTCTAGGACAGTTCCTTCGGGGGTCTCACTTCCTGAGAAGGCTGATCTTCACTTGGAGGCAAGGGGGAAGGCACTGCCTTAACCCTACTGCTCGTTCTCTTGGGTGGCAATTGGTCCATAGTTTCAGGATCCAAGGCCTGTTCAGTTTGGCACTTTTTGGCCGGTGACCTGGTCACAGCAAGGACATGTGCTGATATGGCCAGCATCTCTGCATGAGTCCTATACTCCACTTCAGACCAAACTGAGGATTCAAGATCATTGCCCAACAAACATTCTACAGGGAGATCTGCACTCACCACAACTCTTTTGAGGCCAGTTACCCCTCCCCAGGAGAAGTTAACAACTGCCACACTATGGGTAGTAGTGACATTGCTTGCATTGGTCACCAGGAAATTATCACCCAGTATAATCTGTCCAGGGTCCACAAAGCTAGGTGTCACCATGGTGACACTGGCACATGTGTCCATCTAGGCCTCAGCCACTTTATCATTGATCAAAGGTGTTTGCCTGTACTTGCCCAGAGTACTGGGACTTACAGTAGAGGACATTGCCATGTCCACATCACAGACAAGAACAGCCTGAGTTGGTATCCTGACTAGGCCAGAATCCATCTCAGTACCCAGGGTTACCCCCACTATAGCCTTGGGTTGAGAATTACCACTGTTAACTGAACTAGGGGGCGCAGATGCCTTAGGGGCAACAGTGGTAGGAGCTGTGTCCTTCTTGGTGCACTCACTGAACCAGTGAGAGGCAGATTTACAAAAGTTACAGCAAGGTTTCTTTTGGCCATCTTTCTTCTTCTTCTTAGAATTTTGGGACCCCCCCTCATTAGAAGCTTTTTGGGGGCCTGATGAAGACTTCTGGTCTTTTAGTTTCTGATCCCCACCTTTTTGGTCTGCCTTTTTCTGATCACCACCTTCGTTCTGGTTTTTCTGCTTAACCCTGGTTCTGACCCATTTGTCTGCCTTCTTTCCCAGTTCTTGGGGAGAGGTCAGATCAGAGTCAATCAGGTGTTGGTGCAATAGCTGGTTCTGACAATTGTTAAGTATTTGTTCTCTCATGATCAAATTATACAATCCTGTATGGTCCTTAACTTTACTTCCCAGCAACCAGCCTTCCAGAGCCTTAGTGGCACAATCAACAAAATCAGTCCAGTCCTGAGTCTGTGTCTTCTGGGTATCTCTGAACAAAAACCTGTATTGCTCAGTGGTTAAGCCAAACCCATCAATCAGAGCACTCTTCAGGACAGTGTAATTGTTAGCATCATCATCACTAACTGTGAGGAGCTTGTCTCTTCCTTTTTCTGAAAAGGAGAGCCATAAGATTGCTGCCCACTGATTTTGGGGTACCTGCTGTAGGTTTCTAGTATCATAGGACCTGTCTTTATCCTTAAGGATAATACGGCCACCAGTGGGTTCTAACCCACTCAACTTTTGCTCTCTGGCAAGGGCAAGTTTCACTTGGCGAGGGCGAGTTCTTCCCTCTCAATCCTGATATTGAATTCCTTCATCCTTGCCTGATGCTCTCTTCTCTGAGGAGAAGTCATTCCCCGCTGAGCAGGAGCATTAGAGCCCCTTGAAGCATTAGAGTGGATAGATTCCCTAGAATGGGATCTTCCCCTCCTATACCTCTGGTTAAGTCTACTTATAGGCCGGTATGGGGCTAGCCCCTCTTCAGCACCATGTAGGCTTAGGTTAGAATGGCTAAGTCTTCTAACTTGGACCTGGCTGTCTACTTCCTCCCCAGAATCTTCTGCCTCCACCTCTTCCTCATCATCTATGATAGTAGGGTCAGTGGCATCCTCTGCTGAGGGTAGTCCCTCATATGCATTCCCTGAGGGGCCTGGGTTTGAGGCTTTCTGAGCATCATATCCTTCCATGAGGTCTATCAGGTGCTTGAGGGTAGGGTTGGAACCCTGTTTTAACTTCCTAGATGTGCACAAGTGCCTCAAATCATGGAAGGTTAGGGTATCATATCTTGAAGGTGCCCTGGCAGGGTCACTTCCCACAGGGAGAGTCACACTAGGCTCTCCTGTGGTAGACATGATCTAGTGTGGTGTGGTGTGTGCACTTAACTACACTAAGTGTTTCCTACTTGAACCTCTCTAGGAGCTGTAGTCAGGGTGTGCTAATCCCTTTGTTCTACAACAACTAAGTTCAGTAGAACTTAAGTATTATAAGACTTGTTATATGTACCTATGGTACCTTAATGTGATCTTTCAAATGATATCTTAAGATTACAATTGGTAAAACAACAGCAAGATCTTATCCCAACCGCTGCACAACAATGTGAGAAGTTGGCCTGGTATATGATGTTCACTATTCTAGTGAGCACCTGGCACCTGTCCTAACAACCCTTATGGTGATGGTTGTAAAGTCAACCTTATAGACCAGCTATTCTGGCGGTAGCATGGACAAAGCAGTCTTAGGCTAAAACTTCAGAGAGCATGTGAAGCCAGCTGTTTTACCAAATGTAACCCCTTGAATACCAAATGAAAGGACACCACAAAGGTTATATATGTATTTATTACTAACACAACCCCTCTGAACTCTTTAGGAGGTCAGAGGCCAAAGCACATAACAAGTTACTTAATTATCATACAATAAGTTGCACAAAAAACAGTCAGGCCCTAGGGGCGTTGCAAACCATATACTAGAATAGTGGTATAAGTACCACGTCACGAACAGGTAGTAGGCCTAGGAGAAAGCTGCTGAAAACTAGGACACTAGGATAGTCAATACCCACAGGAGCACCGGAGTACTCGCGTTACCTCACCCACATGAGCCGGGTGCATAGGTGTCAAGTTGTGTCGGGTTTCGTCGCTGAACCCTATGGAGACCTGTAAGAAGATGCTGCAGGCGACCAGGAGAGAAGTGTCCGGTTGGATCCAAGGGTGGATCGAGGATGAAGAGTACCTGAAAGCAGAGGGGACAGAGTCTGGGTCACTAGCCAGTGACCAGGAAGGAACCAGGTGATGTCGTGAAGCTTGTCTCTGCAGCCACGTGGACCAGGAGGTGTCGACGACGACCAGGAGCTGGATACGGACTGTCCCACGAAGGCTCTCGCTGTCGGCGGTGTCGGCTTCCGGATCAGAGTCAACAGGCCGTGGCAAATGCAACCCACGCAGGAATCGAAGTTGGGCTTCTGTTCAGACGAGCACGGTCTGAACAGACCGTGCTGGGGGGGCTTCTCTTTTTCAGGGAAGCAGGAGCAAGCCTGAAGCAACCAGGCCAGCGATACAAACTCAAAGGTTCGTCGTCACAGAGGCCACTAGCCAGCGGGCAAGTGACCGGACAGACGCGTCGAGCACAAAAGTACCAGCAGGCCCCACGCGGCACTCGGTAAGTGTGGGGGGCTGTGCATCGGGGCAAAAGGTGCTGGGGGCTTCTCAATCCCTAATGTTCAACCTCGAGGGTGCCTCAGAAGCTGCACAAGTAGCAATAAGCAAGTTTTTCTAGATGTCCGGACCCACGCCTCTCGTCGCCTCCATGGGTCTCAGCTTTGCTGGGGCTGTGGATCGGGGTCAAAGAAGTCTGGAAGTCAAGTTCTTGTCGGGCTCTGTGCTCGGGCTCCGGCGGTAGCATCGACAAAGCAAACCGCAGATCGCTGGATGGTGCCTGTTTGCACAGGGTGGTCACTTCTTGACCACAAGGGAGATTCTTCAGTCTTCTAGTTGCAGTAGAAAATGTCAAAGGTCCAGAGTTTTGTTTCAAGTTTCAGTTCAGGATAAATCTAAAGTATCTAGACTCAGCTCCTACCTTTATACTAATCAAAGGGGCTGGATTACCTGCTAGGTCCCTCCTATGGGTGGGACCAGGGAAGGGGGTCGTTGCACCCCATTCCCTTTGTCCAGTTTCGTGCCAGAGCTGGGGCTGGAGTGCCCCAGCAACTGGTTTGAACCGGGCTATGAATGGAGCACCTTGTGTGCCCCAGGCAGTGTCTCATTTCATTCAGCCCTCCCTGCCCCAGTACACCAAGGCCTGTCTGGGGTGGTGCTAGCACCTCCCAAGGCAGGAAATCTATTGTCCAAGCCTCCCTCGCTTGAAGGACTTCCAGCAGCAGGAGGTCAGACTTGTGTCTGTGGCAGCAGCATCCATTTTGTGATGCTGAGGCTCTGGTTAACTTTAACCGGGATTAACAGGAACAACATGTCTTCTCCCTCTAGAAGGGTGGAATGCTACCCCCGTCGCCAGAACTGGCGAGGGGGTAGTATTCCAAAGCGTATGACACCTTACACAACATGTTTTGATAAAGCCAAACCAAAGTTAGCATTTAACCGCGAGGATTATAATGCACTTAAGAGTATATGGTATGGCTATATCATAGAACAACTATAAGGACATGGTTCCGAAAGCTGCAGACAGGCTCAGCTCATGCTAGAGCCTCATCTCACATAAAACCAAGCACTCTGCCCTCAGGATTGTTAAGGCCTGCCATAGGAGTGACTTATAGGTGCATATGTCTCTATTTATAAGGTTAGATATAGGAATACTATATCTAAGCAAGTGGTGATTACACGACCATGCCCCAGCTGAGTGATCAGCCAGTTGTGTCAGTTTGGATGGCCAGCCAGGGGTGGCATAATATATGCTGCAGCCCCTGGTAGGCCTTGGATGCACCTATGCCCTGGAGTAGTGTGGCTCAGTGGAGTAGTGTGGCTCACTGGTTAGAGGCGGCAGACCTGGGAGCAGAAGTCGGCCCGGGACCAGGGTTCAATTCCCGACGCGGCAGGGTCGTGGACTTGGGTCAGCGGACTCCATAATTCTCGCTTCGGTGCTTACTCTAATTAGGGGTTCCACTCGGCAACTCTGGGCATTAGCTTGCCTAATCTCCACAACGGCCCCATCAATTCCAGGGATGCCTGGCTTCACCTTGGGGACTCCCAGCAGGGACCATCCCACAGGGAAAGCCAGGACGGGTTCCCCAGAGTTATACAGCGCCAGGAAACCTACGGACGGATAGCAGAGCGCTTTACAAGCTCAAAATACATACATACAGGGGCTCAAAAGGTGACCCAATTCCCAATGGGTTATGTACCTAAAGTACATGGTATAAATTTAGAGAGAGAACAGCTGGGCTGTGGATCCGATTAGCAGGCCCACAGCCACACTAAAGTCGAAAACCAGTAAAGCAAAAAGTGGGGTGACCATAGGAAAGCAGACCCTACTCTCCTACAGGCATCAGAGTCCGAGGCCACCTTTTGGGAAGGTTTTGGTGCTGTGCGCGCCTCAAACTTGAGCCGCGTTTGCGACTTCTAATTCCTGCCGATTATGTCTCCAATTAGAATGTCCCCACACAGGGGGAGACCTCACCTCTGTATGCAGCAGGAGGGAACTCGAATCCGATGCAGGTCCGAGCGCAATATCTAGGGCCTTGCACTCCGCCCAACAGACAGGGACCCGCACAGTCTTCACTAGAGGATGGGCAGCCAAGTTACGCCTCCCGGGGCGGGTGCGGGCAAGTGTGAGTGTGAGAGGGTCAAGTAGCAAAGTTCTGAGGCAGGGAATCGGAAAAACGCTCCACCGTATTCATCAGCACCAGAGCGCCATGAACATCGGCCCTCCACCAGGCCCAAATTCGTAGTTCACTTAGTTCCTATGTATCAAATGTCGGAGTCCACAGCACATGGGTAGGAGAGGCAAAATTCAACCCTCTACGTTATGAGACGGCTGTACTCTTCAATCCATAAACCCAGGGTGCCGCACCAGCTTCGATTACTGTCAGCAAGCAATGCGGCGTTATGAAATGGCGGCTTTCACAAGTCCCAGCGATCGCGGGGCCCAAGCGGCTCCTAACGTGGTGTAATGCAGAGCACCTCCCGCCACAGCACATCCAGCGACAGCCGCTGTCTCAGCCGCTATCCTTGGGGCAGGCGCACAGTATTAGCAGTACAGCTCCAATGGTGTGGGCAGCATCACATCCATTCACCTAGGCCGCAGGGCCCAGCCAGCTCCTCAGGTCTCGGTCTTGCGCAGCCCCGCCAGCCACCCGCGAGCCCAGGCGCCGAGGCACGCAGCGCACCAGTACCGCCCCCGCCTCCACGGGCCCGGCGCACCCCGCACCCCACTCACCGCCACGGGCACAAGGGACCCGGTCACCTCCGTCTGGCAGGGCCTTCCGATCCTTTTTGTTCGCAGGCAGTGAGCTGCACACCGCTCCGATTCAGTAAGGGCAAAGGAGTACACACAGCCCGACACCACTCCTCGAGGCAGCAGGCTGCAGCCCTCAGCAGCAGGGGATCCGATGCGATGCAAGCTCCGATCGCTCCACTCCCACCGCGATGCAGGGTCAACAGGTCTCCAGCCTCACAGGCCCTCCGGCGGCGCCATTTCGCGCCTTCCAGGTGTCTGCCGTCGTCAGCGCGATCACCTGCAGGGAACTGCCTGCCAGACCCAGCAAGGCGTTCAGAGCACTTTTCTCGTCCAGAACCCCCCCTCAGGGCCAGATGTCAAGGATTAAGGGCGGATAATATACGGATTATGGCTTAGCCGGGCAGAGCCTCACACGGGAGCGGCCATCTTGCCGTGCACCCTCTAGCGCACCCCCCTAATATATAATAAGCTTAATGCCCTTTTAGGGACCAGAAAATTGTCACTTACTTTCTACTTAGTGGGGTAAGATGTGACAAAGAATACCAGAAGGATGGTAGCCTGACTGACATAAAATGAAGTGACCATTTTTAACCTCATCACTGTGGCGCGAATTCCGCCGCAGTGCTGAACATTCCGATCGCGGGCGTGGTCATGACGGCTCCCGGCCGTCATCAGCACACGCCCACCGTGACTCATGATGGCCGGGAGCCATCATGAGCATGGAAGAGGTTAAGAGAAATTAAACTTGGTTCCTTCACACCAACTCATCTGGGAAGAATGGTGTATAAGATGAGTTGACAGAAATAGCCTGCAGCTCCCACCTACCGAGCCAATGCTAAACAATGAAAAAGATCATTGTCAATGTCAGAAGGCTTAATGTACAGTTATGCAGCGGCTCAAAAGGGGTGTACCTCAAAAAAGTGACAACTAAGTTCATGTCATACCGTGGCATCACAAAGGGAGTTGATAGAAACAAGTGCTGCAAACATTAAAAAAATATCATAACATGATTTGAATGAAGAAAGCTAATCGGACTCCCACAAAAAAGCTGAAAAAAGGGGCCAGGAGTTTAGCTGTGAAGAAGCCGGCCGTATTTTTAGATCGGCTTCACCAGTACCAACTATCAACTGTATACCCATAAGGAATTTTCCTACAACTGCCTGTCAATCTTTATAGGGGACTGTGCAGCTATATTCTAGCCAGTCACTTTGCCTCTCCAAGGGCTGCTTAATGCACTGAGGGCTTTCCCTCTCAAGGCTTCATTTCCTCGCCGTTCCTCAAACAGAGGCAGGGTGGAAGGCACCAGCTGTAGATCCCCAGAAAAACCAAAATCAATGGACCAGATAGTGCTGGTACCTGGATGACCCGCAATCCACTCCCCCACAGGCTACAGGAATTATTTCGGTGATCGAAGCACATAATCCAGGCCATAGCATATCCGCCACCAAAAGTAACTGCTGCATCTGCCTTCAAACCAGGTAATGATTTCTCAAACTAGAGACACGTACCGTACCCTCTGGCTGCTGTGGGACAACTGTTGTCCGCTCCTACCAATGCACTTCTGGAATGGTGGCCATTTAGGATTGGGATGTTGACCCTTCACTGATATAATAGACTTTCCTGGAAGCCACCACCTCCTCTACAGGGTGTTGTGTCTACTTCCGGCTCTTTCTCAGCAATGAGCATCATCGGCTGGTTGGTAAAGAAAGTGGCAAGTTTCAAAACTCTCTCCTTAAATATATCCGAAAGTTTATTTTGTACTGCTGAGCATTTGAATTGACTTATACCACTTTGAATATGGGGGTATGCTTCATCACAAATTCTCTTCTTGGAGGAATACAAGTCATGGTCCTCACAAACCTGTATTCTACATGTTCGATAGTGACTAAGGAGAAATCTTGTACGATACGACACTACCTATGTTCAAAAATCCCACTGACAATTCTTCTCAGAAGCTCTAGCAGGGAATCCTGTCACCAAGAACCCCCACTGTGCCCAGGAATTATTAATGGCCTCCACTGCCTTGAAGGACTCCCTGATAGAACTCAAGGCCATAAAACTATCTGGGTCAAGAGTCAAACAAACAGCTGTGGACGCCCTCAAGGCATTAAAATCACTTCATAAGGACATAGCTTATTTCAAATCATGACTCCGCTCCACTGACATGAATTTGGAGAAGTTGGAGAATAAAGTGTGGAAAGCACCAGACCTGAAGCACAAGTTACTTACCTTCGGTAATGATATATCTGTAAGAAACATTGGTAGCGATAGATTCCTTACCTTAGAATTACCCCCAGGCATCAATACTGGATCCGGAAAGTTTTTCGTCTGCAGTACCCATGGGCGTCGGTAGGTGTTGTCATGCGGCTCCGTGTGCGTCGTTGGCGCCGGAATGACGTCGCTGGAGCTACATATACCCGCCCAACGCGCGCTGACGTCAGTTCTGTACACAACTTTCCGCGCCAGGAACGCAGAAGCCAGGCAAAAAACGGACCACTGGTGCCATGATACTAGTGCCCTGAAAGGGATGACCTGAACCCTAGAAATCAGTTTGCAGAATGGGGAGGATGGGTGGGGCGGTAAGGAATCTATCACTACTGTTTCTTACAGATATATTGTTACCAAAGGTAAGTAACTTGTGCATCTGAAAGAAACACGTAGTGATAGATTACTTACCTTAGAATAGACACCCAAGCAATACCAAACCCGGTGGTGGGTCTGAGAACCAAGATCACACAAGCAAGTCCTGGAGAACAGAACGGCCAAAGAAGCCCTCTCTCCGGACTTGGCTGTCCAGGTAGTAGTGCTTGGTAAACGTGTGCAGCGAAGCCCAAGTAGTAGCCTGACAGATGTCCTGCAAGGGAACTCCTCGTCCCAGAGCAGTAGTGGCTGCTGTCACCCTGGTAGAGTGGGAGCGCAACCGCACCGAAGGCTCCTTTTTAGCTAAGGAGTAACAAGCCTTTATGGACAGAACGACCCACTGAGAGATGGTCTGTTTGTGCAAAGCCCGACCTTTCTTGGTGCCCACGTATCCAACAAAGAGCTGGTCATCCACCCGGAACTATTGTGTGTGGCTCAGATAGAAAGAGAGCGCACGTTTTGGGTCCAGATGCTGGAGCCTCTCTTCCTCTTTAGAGGGATGCGGAGGCGGAAAGAAGGTGGGCAAAGTGATGCTCTGCCCGATGTGAAAGGCAGAGACAATCTTTGGCAGAAAAGGAGGAGGAGTTCTTAGAACAACTTTATCCGGATGGACAGAGAGAAAAGGAGGCTTAGAAGAAAGGGCCTGGAGCTCACTCACTCTTCTGGCAGAGGTGATGGCAACCAGGAAAGCAGTCTTTATAGTAAAAAGACTAAGAGGGCAATTATGAAGGGGCTCAAAGGGAGCGCACATCACAAAGGTAAGAACTAGATTCAAGTCCCACTGAGGCATCACAAAAGGAACAGGAGGAAACATGTGCGTGATGCCTTTTAAGAATCTATTTACAACAGGGGACTTGAAAAGGGAAGGCTGATCTGGGAGCCTTAAAAAGGCAGAATGGCTGAGAGATAGCCCTTGATAGTGCCCACAGCAGAGCCCCGCTGGGCCAAAGTGTGAGAAGTTGGCCTGATATATGATGCTCACTAGTTCTAGTGATCACCTTGTATCAGTCCAAACAACCCTTATGGTGATTGGTTGTAAGTCAACCTTATAGACCAGCTATCCTAATGGTAGCATGGACAAAGCAGTCTTAGGCTAAACTCTTTTGGCATGTGAAGCCAGCTGTTTTACCACAATATAACCCCCTTGAATACCAGATGAAAGGACACCACACAGGTTGTTATGAAAATAAACAATATATTTATTAATAACAAACACCTCTGAACTCTTTATGAGGTCAGAGGGCTAAGCATATGACAATCTCTTAGGAAAAATAAGTTTAAGTTGCACAAATTACAATGGTGCCCTAGGGGCACGACAAACCATATACTAAGTAAGTGGAATGTGAAAGTCGACAGAGGGATTGGAGCTGTCCAGAGGCTGGAGGTTTGCTTGGACTACGCTATCTTCACCTTAGGTAAGTAATAGGAGGCCCACGGGACGCGTGTGCAGAGTGTGAACTCACACGCGAGATGCGTAACAACGTCTATGGACAGTACAGTTCAAGTTAAAGGTGAGTACGGACAATCCTGACTAGGTAGGACTAAAACGAATGTGGAACTGGACACTAGGACAGTTAAACTGCCCTTGATCACCGAAATGCTCTCGTTACCTCACCCACGGGCTGCGGGTGCATAGGTGTCAAAGTGTGTCGGGTTCTCGCGTTGAAGTCTATGGAGCCTGGAGGAAAAGATGCTGCAGGCGACCAGGAGGAAGAAGTCCGGTGCGATCCAAGGGTGGATCGGTGAAGAAGAGGACCTGAAAGCAGAGGGGACAATGTTCAAAGTCACTAGCCAGTGACTGGAGAGGAACCAGGAAGGAACCAGATGTCGTCATCGCGATCAGGTGAAGAGTGGACGCTTGTCTCTGCAGCCACGTGGACCAGGAGGTGTCTTCGACGACCAGGAGGGAGGCACGAGCTGTCCCACGCAGGCTCTCGCTGTCGGCGGTGTTGGATCCGGAATCGACGACAACAGGCCTTGGCAAAGGCAACCCACGCGGTGAGTGAAAACGGCGTCTGGAGTGGACCAGGAGGGTCCGGGGTGCTCCTCTTTTGGAAGGGAGCAAGGGCCAGTCTGGAGCAACCAGACCAGCAGTGAAGATTTCAAAGTTCGTCGTCTAGGAGGCCACTAGCCAGCCGGCAAGTGACCAGACAATGCATCAAGCAGCAATCAAGCAAAATGGCCCCACGCAGATCTCGTGGAGGCTGGAGGGATGGTCTTCGGTGCAGGAGCTGCTCGGGGTTGGGGCTTCTCAGTCCCCAAAGCACTTGGTCGAGTTTACCTCGGGAGTCGTGCTGGAAGAGAAGTGCAGCTTCTTTCAAGATGGCCGGTCCCACGTGTCTCGTCGCACCCACGGATCTCAGCTGTGCTGCAGATGTAGGTAGAGGTCGGAGAAGTCTGGGAGTCTGGATCTCGTCGGGCTCTGAAGTCTGGATCCTCGAGGGAAGACGACAAAGTGAAGCCGCTGGACGCTTGATGGTGCCTGCTCGTGCAGGGTGGACACTCCTTGCCCACAAGGGAGATTTCTTCAGTCTTCTGTGTAGAAAGTCGAAGTCCAGAGTTTCTTCTTGTAGAGTTTCAGTTCAGGATCAATCTAATATGGAATGGGACCAGCTCCTACCTTTATTCTCCTAAAGGGGGCTGCACTACTGACTAGGTCCCTCCCCTGGGTGGGACCAGGAAGGGGGGTGGCTCCACCCCCCATCCTTTGTCCGGTTTCGCGCCAGAGCTGGGGCAGGGATGCCCCAGCAACTGGTTTGAACCGGTGTATGCACAGGACACCTTGTGTGTCCCGGGCATGTCTCATTCCTTTCAGGCCTGTCCTACCCAATACACAAAATCCTGTCTGGGGTGGTGCCAGCACCTCCCAAGGCAGGAAACCCTTTGTCCAAGCCTCCCTCGCTGGAAGGACTCCCAGCAGCAGGAGGTCAGACTTGTGTCTGTGGTGGCAGCATCCATTTTGTGATGCTAAGGCTCGAGTTAACTTTAACCGGGGTTCTCAATTACATACATGTCGTGTCCCTCTAAAAGGGTGGAATGCTACCCACGTCGCCAGAATTGGCGAGGGGGTAGTATTCCAATTCATATGACACCTTACTCGACATGTTTTGATAATGTTATACCAAAGTTAGCATTTAACCGCAAGGATTATAATGCACTTAAGAGTATATGGTATATCGTTATCATGGAACAGCTATTAGGACTTGGTTCCGCAAGCTGCAAACGGGCTCAGCTCATGCCAGAGCACCATCTCACATAATTCCAAGCACTCTGCCTTCAGGATTGATAAGGCCTGCCATAGGAGTGACTGATAGGAATATAGGTGTCCATTTTAGGTTTAGATATAGGTATACTAAATCTACAGCAAAGGGAGATTACACCACCTTGCCCCAGCTGTCGTGCAGCCAGTTGTGTCTATTTTAGATGGCCAGCCAGGGGTGGCATAATACATGCTTCAGACCCTGGTAGGCCCTGGGTACACCTATGCCCTGGATACCTAGGGTATACTATACAGGGACTGATAAGGTGGGCCAGTACTAATTGGTAAATGCACCTAAGGTACATGGTTGTCAATTTAGAGAGAGAACAGCTAGGCTGTGGGTCTGATTAGCAGGTCCACAGCCAGGGAAACTCATAAACCAGTGAAGCAAAAAGCAAAAATCTGGGGTGACCATAGGATTGCAGACCCCACTCTCCTACACAAAGAGAGAAGAACAAGAATGACCTCTAAAAGAGGGGCAGAAAGGGGATCCACAGCCTTTGCTGTGCACCATGCCACAAACGTATTCCACCTACAGACGTATACCGTCAAAGTGGAGGGACGCCTGGCTGCCAAGATAACATTCGAACAGACTTCGGGAGGCAGGTCGAAAGGCATCAACTGCCGCCGCTCAATCTCCATGCAAGAAGGTGGAGGCTGGACAGGTTCGGGCGGAGGACCGTCCCCTGCTGCTGCGACTGAAGATTCTCCCGAAGAGGTAGACTAATCGAGGATCAATGCTCATACTGAGTAGCTCAGGATACCATACTATTTGAGCCCAGTCCAGAGCCACAAGGATGAATTGGGCCCGGTCGCGACTGATCTTCAGCACTCTGGGCAGAAGTGGTATAGGCAGAATGGCGTACAACAGACCGCAACTCCACTCGCAATGAAAAGCGTCACTGAGCGAGTGCCGCCTTGGAAATTCCAACACGCAGAAACTGATGGCATTGTGCGTTCTTTTCGGTGGCGACTAGATCTAACCAAGGCTCTCCCCTCTGCTGAAAGATACCTTGCGCCACTTCCGAGTTCAGACGCCACTTGTGATCCATCATGCACCGGCAGTTGAGTTCGTCCGCCCTGGCGTTCAGAGAACCTGCCAGGTGTTGAACCACCAGGGATATGCCCTGATGTTCCAGCCAAGCCCAGAGGAGCAGAGCCTCTTGGCATAGGGTCCACGACCTGACCCCACCCGTTTTTTTTTTGTTGTTGTTTTTTTTATTTATTGGTATTTGCAAAGACATACAATGTCAAACCATAATAAACATACAGATCATCGCACAACAGTACCCTTCGTCCAGACGTAACTAAATCGTACATTCTATACATATAAGTGGTGTTAATACTGTTGATATAACCAGAAACAATTTCATTTATGTTCAGATAATCTATAAGATATTCCCAATAATCATTTGGTCTCGAACCTGCAGGTAGTTCTTCATATGTGTGTAGAGTGTCCCTACAGTGCACTAGATCTTGAATCCATTGCTTAGTCCTCGGTATCATCTTGCTACCCCAGTGTAAAGAAACTCTACGCTTGGCCATTAATAGGGCAACGGCACAAAACTTACGCTTTACAGCAGGCACATCTGGTACCAAACCCAAAAGACACGTACGAACATCACAGGTAATCACAGTTCCCACCATCTTACCCAGCACTTCCGTGACCTGCTCCCAGTAGTTTGCCACCGCTATACAATGCCATGCAAGATGTATAAAATCTGCACTGTCAGCATTACATCATGAACACCTAGAGTCCATGCGCAACCCATATCGATGAAGTCGCACTGGCGTGTGGTAGGTCTGGTGTAGGTATTTAAAATGCAAAATACGTAAGTTCCCACTGGGCGTTAGTAAGCCTGTCAGTGCACAGGTAACAGCCCACTCCTCATGCGATAAAGGGGTATCTAAATAGTCATTCCACTTATCCCGTGCCCTGTATGCGGTGTCTGCTGTGTCCTCCTGTATGGCAACAAAGTCTGGAAACTAGGTGGGTAGGCGTAGGCTTAGTGAGTAATAGCTGCAATGACGCCAATTGTTGTGGCCCCTCGGGGAATGTGGGATAGAATTTCTTTATCGCCTCTTGCAACCTGTAGTATGTGAATTTAAGCATCAGCGTTTGATTACTATTCAAGGAAAGATCATCCAAAGTTTTAAACACACCGTTGTGGTATAGATCCCCCATGTGATCAATGCCGACCTGTCTGAGTAGTCCCATATCCACCCTTTCCTGTGTGGCTGATATATAGGGATGGTGGTGTAGTGGAAGAGCTTGGGCATATAGCGGAGTTTTATGCGCCTTCTCGGCAATAGTGCGCCAAACCGCATTTGTGGTGTCTATAGTATTAATGTCTAGGTTGTTTAACGGGGTTCTCTTATGTGTAAGAATTGCTGTCAACTGAATCGGTAGTGCGTCGCCCTCTTCAATTGCAACATGCGTGAGAAAGGGAACTGGGTGATACCAAAAATGTGCGAACTGCGCTTGCGCACTTAGGTAATACAGTAAAAAAACAGGGACCATGAGCCCACCCGCGAATAAGGTAATGTCAAGATACGCAGCTGTATTCGGGCCTGCTTACCTACCCAGATCAGGCAGAGCACCATGGTGTTAATTCTGCGGAACACCTCCGCGGGTGGCTTAATGGGAATATTAGTGAAAAAATAAAGAAGTTTAGGCAGGATGACCTTTTTCACGATGGCCAACCTATCAGCCAGGGACAGCGGTAAATGGATCCATCTCTCGATTTTTTCCTCCAGTGTGCTAACCGCCCTGCCATATTTAGTGCAAATAACTATTTCAGGTTCTCTATGGACCAAACTCCTAAGTATTTTACTGGTTCCGATTGCCATTCTAATGGGTAATCAGTTGGATGAGGGTGAGTAGTGTCCGTCAGCGGTGTTATTAAAGACTTAGACCAGTTGATTTTTAACCCCAAGTGTTGCCCAAATTTGATATATTCCCTAAATAACAGGTTGGGATTCTGAACTGGATCCCTAACATATAGCATCATGTCATCTGCATATAGTGAAATATGCAAAGGTCGTTGCGGGAACTGGAGCGCCGAATAGTGATGCTCCTGTCTTATCTTGCAGGCCAATGGCTCCAGTGCAATTGCAAATAATAGAGGAGACAGAGGACACCCCTGCCGTGTCCCCCGTGCTATAGGTATGGCGTCGGATATGTATTTATTTATCTTAATGATCGCTACTGGGGCCGTATACAACACCCGGACCCATTGCAAAAAAATCAGGGGAAACCCCATACATCGCAAGACTGTATGCAAGTATGGGCATTCTATTGAATCAAAGGCTTTAGCCGCGTCTAACAGTATTGCAGCAGCCCTGGTGCTAGGAATTAGATAATGAGATAGGGCAAAGAGCGTTCGGGTGTTATATGTTGTTGAACGCGATGGAATAAAGCCCGATTGATCGGGCAAGATCAAGTTGGGCATCAAGGGTTGCAACTGGGTGGCAACTAATTTGGATAAGATCTTTGTGTCCACGTTAATTAGAGACAGGGGTCTGTAGGAGTCACAGTACTCTGGATCCTTATTGGGCTTTTCCCTCAGTGTTTGTGGCAGCAACAGTTTATCATGGGCATCTCCGTACATTGCAACCAGGGGCTTGGCTAACTGGGCAGCAAATGATTTATAAAATTCACAGGTGAACCCATCAGGGCCCGGAGCTTTCCCATTAGGAAGAGATTTAATGATCTCAGTTACTTCTTCCACTGTGATTGGTAGCGACAAGTATTCACGTTGCGCATCTGATAACCACGCTATCGACACTTCCGCTAAATAGCGCATAACGTCCTCTGGAGAGGCAGTGGGCTGCGAGGTGTATAAGTCCCCATAAGCAGACATAAATTCTTTTAGGATACCCTCGGCATCCGATCCCCTCCCCATCTCTAATCGCCTGTATCACAGTTGGTGATCGTCCAGCACATATTTTGTCTGCTAGCGCTTGTCCAGGCCTACCACCTTCGCCATAAGATCATGCTATCTTGCGTTTTGTAATATATTTAAGTTCGTCGTCAGCATATGTTTGGTATTCCGACAGCACCGACCTAATCTCGTCTAAGATTTTTGTGTCTTGGGTGCGTTAATACTCACCCTCCAGAGCACGAAGCCTATCTTCATGAAGGGCTAGCTGATGCCGAATATCCCTTAAAATGCCTGCTGTAGTGCTTATGCAAACCCTACTAATCGTTGCTTTAAATGCCTCCCAGAGGAGACTTGGATCATCGGTAGTAGGTGTGTTTAACTCAAAATATTCAGTAATTGCAGAGTGAACAGTGTCAGTGTAGACTGGGTCGAGTACTGCTTTCGCATTAAACCTCCAACTGTATGGGGGAGGTGCATAATGCGGCAGCAATAGTGTAAGCAATACTGGATTTTGATCGAACAATGTTTTGGGGAGATGAGATACAGAACTTGTCCAGTGTGATACCACACCAGTTCCCAACCAATAGTCTATTTGTGACCAACTACTATGAGCAACCGACATATGCGTAGCCTCCATATCTGTGGGGTGCCTGGCTCTCCAGAGATCTACAAGCCGCATGTCTGCCATTATGTTGATCAATGTACTCAGCGCACGTTTATGAGGCTCTGTCGACGCTCCAGATCTATCCAATGCTTCATTTGATGCAATATTAAAATCCCCACCCCAAATTAAGGGAATGTCAGGGAGGTTAAGGATTTTGAGCCAAAGCGCATGGTAAAAGGCGGAGTCATCTATATTTGAACCGTATGTGTTAAGCAAAGCAAGTTTGTGACCTCTCAAAATTCCCGTTGCTATGACATATCGGCCCTCGGGATCTGTAAACATATCCTCTACTTGGAAATTCAAGCCCTTTCTGAACAGAATGAGCACCCTCCGGGAATATGAAGAATATGCAGAACCATGTACCGATTCCGCCCACCGGTGACCAATACGAGGATTTGCATTAGGGGCAATGTGCGTCTCCTGCAAGAAAACGATATCAATTTGTAACCGATTGAAGTAAGCTATAATTTGACACATCCTTTTCGGGTTCTTGAGATCTCTTACATTCCAGGTCAGTAGATTCAAATGTTTAGGTAATGATTTCTCAGTCAGCATGTCTAGTTTAAGGTACCTGGCACAGACTGGTGTAGCATTCTTCTCCTATACGCAACCTACCCACTATGTAACAGAATAGTGATGCATAGAGTAAGGCCCCTCCAGACTACAGCGGTACGTCTTAAGTGCATTGATCCGGAAACAAAACAATACCCAACTCCAAGCCCCCTCCCACCACCCACTTCAGCATCCCAATTATGCCAAAGACATGTCCCCACAGTCACAATAAACATAGTTAAACCCCAGTCGGGGAACTCCCGTGTGGGGGATCCACCGAATGCACACATCGGCATCCAACATAGTGGATGTGGACAGGAGTACAATATATACGCAGACTATGAGAAAATATCGAACCTACAATAAAATAGCAATAATAGACTGAGAGTGGCATTTAGTATTTGCAGAGTACTGCTAATCATACCCCCCCGGGCCGGCCAGTAGAAATGCATTTAAACAGTGTCCAAAACAATTACGAACTCCAGCATGCAAACATTGTACGTGGTAGCAATTCAGGCATGTGGGACAACATATCCACCCTCAGGTAAACATGTCGATTAAGAGGCAGCTACAGGCTGTCCAAAAAAGGAGCAAATCGCAAACCCAACAGTATATGCATGTAAAAGGGGTAAGGACCGCACCCCAGTGTACTGTCTGGGTGTGTAGTACTCAAGGATACATTAGTCACTAACTTGAGGTTCCGTCAACTCGTACAGTCCATCACCTCTGTGCGAAATAGCAGATGTTGAGAAAGATGGCTCAACACAATTATCAGGAGTTAGTTGGACCGATTGTCCTTAAACACGTCGTACAGTCAGCATGTAGTTCCATAGTACACAGTTAACACCCCCAACCCAAGTGATCAGCAATGCAATATGAATGTTACCTGTAATGAGTTCACTAGCAGCACACTGCCAAAAGCGCCTAATGGCTTACCACTCCATGACGACAAGGAGACAAATGCCCTATCCTGACGAGCAGTTGTCAGTCTGAATCCTGGGCCTGCTCAGCACGCTTCTGATCCCGCAGTCTTTGATGCAATTTCTTTAGGCTGTCCTGTGCGGCTTTCGGAGTAAGAAGAATCGTGGAGTGACCATCATGAGTCACCTTCAGCCGAGCTGGATAGAGCATAGCGTACTCCACGCCTAGCTCTCGCAGTTTCTTTTTAGCCTGATTAAATTCCTTACGCGCTAATTGGACTGCCATAGTGGAGTCCGTTTAAAACTCCAGTGCATTACCCTGATAATGAATTTGCTGCTTCTCACGAGCCAGACTCAAAATTACATTGCGGTCTCTACAATTAAGAAGGCGGGCTATGATAGGGCGCGGTGGTGCGCCCGGTTTCGGCCTCGGGGCCAAGGACCTGTGGGCGCGCTCCACCAGCATCACCGAGGAGAGATCTTCCGCACCGAAGTTACTATGTATACGTTCCTCCACGCATGTTTCCATTTTCCCCGTGTTTGTGGATTCCGGAACTCCTGCGATCCTGACGTTATTACGGCGTGACTTCACCTCCAAATCCTCCGCTTTGTTTTTAATCACGTCCAGGAGTTTTTCCATTTCAACTCACTTCTTGGTGGTAGTATGGGACTCGTCATCCACCGCAGATATCCGGGTTTCCGCTTCAATGAGTCTTTACCCGTGTTTATCTAATTTCACTGCCATGTTGTAGACTCTGAGTAATAGTGTCCAATTTGCCGTTGATATCTTGCAGGCTCTGTTGAATGGCTTTAAGCACCGTCTCCATGCCGGTAGGTGCCACTGCTTTGCCATCAGGTTCAGTATCGGACTGTGCAGTAGCTCCCTTAGTGTGTTTTTTGGCTTCAAATTTGAGCTTGGCCTGTTGTTTCTCTGGCTTGCCCATCGTGCCCACAAAGAGGTGCCACCAGCACAAAAAGACGACCAGGGGCACGCAATACACAAGGATGTATGATGGCGTAGGGCAGTTACAAGGCGGCAGCACTCAGTTCAATGGTTAATCCGCTGCTCAGACACCACCCCAGCTCTCCAGACATGGCTGCGCAACTGTTTAGTGAGGAGTGACGCAGGCAATCCAAGGCAGTTCTGCGGAGACCCACAGCCCCCGCCAGGACAGTATCTACGTTAAGGGTCAACCACAGGAGGAGCACCGTATGTTAACTAAATGGCACCAGCTTCTAATTCAAGAGGCACGTATGATCGTCAGTGGCATAGTCCAGTTCACACCATGTCAGACACGTCGGCCACAATTGCCGCGAAACATAGCCGCCGCTGCACATTCATTTTTCACTGCTTTGTTTGCAGGCTACAGACACCGCCACATATCTGCACAAAGCCTGGGTCCCAAGGTGCCGACGCATCTCTGATATCCATGTAGGCCAGGTCACAAGCACAGCTCCACATCAACACCGTGAGCACCTCGCCAGGCGAAGCCCTCGCCAAGCGCGGTATGGCAGGCCAAGAACGCCGACAGACTACAAGTAATTGCCGCCTCTGCCACTTGTACATACAATCGAAAGTGGACCCGCTATTAGGCTGCCAATATCACTGTAGCTGCCATTTTGACAGAGGGATCCAGCCACCAGTAATCAATACAGTGCCATTCTAGCTGTGCGTCAAATCCTTGCATGTTTCTCTGGGCACCACGGGCCCCCCAATCACACGCTGGGACTGCCACAGAAACAGGCATTCAGCGCTTCAGGGACACAAACCTGGGCAGAACACCACCAGATTGCACCTCCGGCGCCAGCTCGCAACGTTGCCGGCGCCTGCCAACCATACCACAATGTCTGCTCGTCTCCTGCGGGGTCCTGTGTCCCTCGTTACTCACGGTTAGTGCACACTCCCGCAATCTCCAACGCTGCAGGTAAACGATATCGCTCCGGGATATCGCGGCCCGGCCGCCCTCTAGGGAGACGCCCATTTTGTGCGCTTTCTGCCACTCGCGTCCTCTGAACGATCCTCCAACTCGGACCGTGCTCCCGTCGACAACAGTGCTATTCTCCTCGGGGGTTAAAAGTGCCATGAGAGTCCCGGGTGCCAGATCTCACAATCAGCTAGGCGCAGTCTAGCATGTTAGCAATGAAGTGCAACAAATCTCCGTGATTCGGTCCACCGCCATGTTATGCCATCGGGAGTCCGGACCGCCCAGAGGATTCTACAAGGTTCCAACATCGCACAGGTTATGGACAATATTCTCAAATGTACATATCTGCTAATTGTCCTCGGACCTGCGACTTCAAGCCCGAGTTTTGATGGTGAATCACTCCCGTCCTGCGGAGCTGTTTCACGAGGCAGCCATTCCGCTGAGCGCCCTCTAGCGCCCCCCACCCCACCCTGCTTGTTGCAGTGCCACATGGCAGTGGTGTTGTCTGTGAACACCTACACTGCTCCCCCATGAAAAGGGGAGGAATGCCTTCAATGCAAGTCAGATCGCCCGAAGCTCCAGCAGGATGATGTGGAGCCTGGTCCCCGCCACAGACCAGAGGTCTCTGATCTCTGCCTCTCCCATGTGGCAGCCCCGCCCCAGAAGGTATACGTCCATCACAACTGCATGTTCTGGTTGGGGAAGGGAGAGGGCTCTGCCATTGACCCAATCGCGATTCGTGAGCCACCACTGCAATTGCTGTGCAGTGCCCTCCGAGATCTGGACGTGATCGAACAGGTTGCCCTGATGCTGTGCTCACTGGAACTGCAGGTCCCACTGCAGAGCCCGCATATGCCATCTGGCATGATCCACAAGCAGGATGCAGGATGCCATCAAGTCCAGCAGCTGAAGGGTCATCCTGACCGAATCCCGGGACAGAGGCTGAAAGATCCGAATCATAGCCTGAATGTCCCAGACTCTGTTTGGGAGGATAACCCAGACCCGCGCCTAGTCCAGAACCTCTCTGTGAACACCTAAACTACTCTCCCCATGACAGAAGGGAGGAATGCCTTCAATGCAAGTCGAATCGCCCGAAGCTCCAGCAGGTTGATGTGGAGCCAGGACCCCGCCAGAGGCCTCTGATCTCCGTCTTTCCCATGTGGCCGCCCCATCCCAGAAGGGATAAGTCCATCACAACTGCATGTTCCGGTTGGGGAAGGGAGAGGGCTCTGCCATTGACCCAATCGCGATTCGTGAGCCACCACTGCAATTGCTGTGCAGTGCCCTCCGAGATCTGGACGTGATCGGACAGGTTGCCCGATGCTGTGCCCACTGGAACTGCAGGTCCCACTGCAGAGCCCGCATATGCCATCTGGCACAGAGGCTGAAAGATCGGAATCATAGCCTGAATGTCCCAGACTCTGTTTGGGAGGATAACCCGGACCTGCGCTGAGTCAAGAACCGCTCTGATGAAAAGGAGCTTCTGCGAGGCAAACACATGCCACTTCGGCACACTGATGGAAAACCCCAGCGAATGCAGGAGGTCGGCCGTAGTCTGGAGGTGGGAGACAACTGCCTGGGGCAAGCCTGCCTTCAACACCTAGTCGTCGAGATAAGGGAAGACTGAAACCCCTGATCTGCGCAGATGGGCTGCGACCACCGCCAACACTTTCATGAACACCAGAGGGGTGCTGGTAAGGCCAAAGAGGAGCACAGTGAACTGAAATGATCGTGGCCTACCGTGAATCGCAGGTAGCACCAGTGGGCAGGCAGGACGGGAATATGAAAATATGTGTCCTGCAAGTTGAATGCCACCATCCAGTCTTGGGGGTCCAGGGCAGACCAGACCTGAGCAAGTGTGAGCATCTTTAACTTCTCCTTCCGGAGGAAGTGATTGATGTTCCGAAGGTCTAAGATAGGACGCAGGCCCTTGTCCTTCTTTGGAACCAGAAAGTAGTGGGAATAACAACCACAACCTACTTCTGGCGTCGGAACGCGCTTGATGGCCCCCTTGGCCAAGAGGGCCGCAACTTCCTGCTGGAGAAGTGCCAAGTGATCCCCTGACATTCGGTGGCACTGAGGTGGCATGGCTGGAGGGGTTGTCTCCAACAGAAGGAAGTAACCCCTTCGGACAATTTGCAGCACTCACTTGTACAAAGTGATGTTGCGCCAGTGGTGGAGATGACGACGTATGCGTCCACCCACTGGCATCTGATGGGCCGTAAAGGTCGACTAGGAAGGCGTGGAAGTGGATGCTGCGGGGATGGAGGTGGACTGACCCTCCCGCTGGCCCCCTGAACGACCTTACCGGTTCCCACATTGGTGGCCACGCGGAGGTTGTTGCTGCTGTGGCCTGTGGCTCTGCGAACGCTGTGGGGGCCCCTTCCATGGCCACGAAAGGTGCGAAAAGCAGAAGGCGAAGGAGGCCGAGCTGCCGACAGGCCCAAGGACTTGGCCGTAGCCCGGGAGTCCTTGAAGCGCTCCAACGCACGGTCTGCCTTATTACCAAAAAGGCGAATGCCATCAAAGGGCATGTCCATCAAGGTGTTCTGGACATTCCCTGAGAAGCCAGTTGTCCTCAACCAGACGTGGCGCCTTAGCGCCACCGTCGTGGAAATCAACCTGCCCAGTGAGTCGGCGGTATCCAGCCCACAACGTATGGTGAACTTCACTGCGTCTCTTCCGGCCGCAGTCGCCTGGGTAAGAAGTGCCTGGGCCTCCTCCGGGCAGTTTGGCAGCACCTGTGCAACCGTGTCCCACAGAGAGTGGGTATGACAGCCCAAGAGGCATGTGGTGTTCACCGACCGCAGACCTAAGCTGTCAGATGAAAACAGCCTCTTGCCAAGCTGATCCACCGTCTTGGATTACCTATCCGGAGGTGCGGTAGGGAACGCGCTCTGGGATGTCGAGGCTAAGCTCTCAGGAGTGGGGTGTTGGGTAAGGAAGAGGGGGGTCGCCCGGAGCCAGGAGATGGCGTCAGGCCACGTTACTGTCCACAGGAGCCCCTGTGTTGGGCCTGGACCAGGTGCCCAAAAGAATGTCTGAAAGTGCTTCATTAAAAGGCAGCAAGGGCTCGGAAGAGGTAGCCGCAGGTTGGAGCACTTCTGTCAGGATGTTAGTCCTGACGGCCCCCGTAGGGAGTTCGAAGTGGAGAGCCTTGGCTGCCCTACGCAACACCACTGTGTAACTGGCTCCCTCCTCAGTAGCCACGGTAGGAGGAGACAGCATGCCAAGCTCAGGTGAGGTGTCAAGACCATTGGCCTCGCCCAAATCTTCTCCCCAGGCTGCATCATAGCGGTACAAAAGAGGGTGGTGATGGACAGAGCATCTGAACCAATCAAACGCTCACACCCAGTCAACAGTATTTCACTCAACCGCAAACAAGAAATGACACTTCGAAACCTTTTCACTAAAATGTTGGGCTAATTGTATTGCAAGGAAGAAGTAGTCTTCAGGAAGTTCCTGGTACTTTTATCCTTCTGCAATAGGTCTCTATGCAAGTGGCATTGATTCAGGGGATACAAGAGGCTGAAGATGGTCAAGGATACTGTGGATGCGGTCAACGGCGTCTTCTTGAAGCTACTATACAGTCCATGAAAGGGGGTGAGGTAATCCTAGCCACAGGGTCGACATTCCACCGAAGTCTTCTGGTAGAAGCTCAGTCACCATTGAGCTACCAGACGACCAGTATTACGGTCACAACCAAATACTTCCTTGGGTGATAGCTCTGCTTCTGGTAACCAATTTGCACTCCAATGACTTTCCCAGGCTCTGCGAACTCGGGTGCAAATGTGCATGTCCGTCCCCAGTCTCTGGTGCTCCACAGCGGCGGTTGATAGTGTTCTAAAGAGTCTAGGCTACCAACTTGCCCCATCAGGCTTCAAAGCTGTTGTAGACCTTTGCTGTGAACAGGAGGACAGCCACCTGCCCTTTGAGTCTCTTGGCTTCGGCTGGGCTCTAAAGATTACTTCTCTATAAGCAGGACACACCAGGCACTGTCCCTCTCCTTTGCTAGGCACTAGGTGAAGGAGACGCAGTCCACACCGGTGCAGCCTCTCTTTGCTGGTTCCATGGTGCAGCAGGGCAGTCCGTCAGTCCTACTTTGTCTAGAAAAGATCTGAGATCGGAGTGCCTTATTTATGCTCAAAGTGTCCTCTGTGTAGACCTGGTCAGTAGCCAATGGGCTAATTGGTCCCCTTCCACCAGATGACCACATCCTGGGAAGTATGGCATCAGGCACCATTCTGCTCACTCTCAGCATGGCAGAACACCCCTTGGTGTTCAGATTTACCTTGCGCAACCCAGAGGTAAGACTCAGCTGAAAAAACGGTTTGACAACAGGCTTCCCCCTCCCCTTCCCGGGTCCTAGCTAGTCTGCCTAAACAACGAGCCGCCCCTCTCCCAACTCCATTTGCTCTTCAGCATTGAAGCTAACATTTTGGGCCAACACCTGTACGGCTTCCTGCAGACAGTAACACCACTTTCCAGTGCAGGCCTCTACAGGCTCCTTAGCACGTTGTCCTAGGAGAGCAGAAAGCTGTCACGGGTTCCAGCTCGAAGTGCAACTGTTAAGGGCAAATGAGATTGAAGGCAACAAAGTGGCCACTTGGTAAAAGTTGCACCTTATAACTTGATCGATTAATTTCAAGTAGAGAATCACATCTGGCTTAATGCAATGAGTTGTTTGATACCTTGGGGCATCAACTTTGGTCACACCGTTCAGAAGCTTGAACAAATGAGAGGTCAGAGATTAACCCTGCACTCGCCAACGGAGCAATGAATCCTTTCTACAATAAAAATAACAGTTTTGCTTTTTTACCATCAGAACATGACAGTACATGTTCTGCTCATGAAATAGGATGCACCCTGCCTTAGGACTCTGTAGGCCCGTCATGGGGTAACATACATGTTTTAGGGCGTAATTTGACTATGTCTTGGTTTTAAGTGGCCAAGTTGGGCTAGCAGTTCAAAACTGCCTTTCCAGTCTCCAATGGCAGACAGGGAGACTCCTTTTACTTTTGTTACACCTAGGGGGGGGCACAAATAATGCTGCAATCCCAGGGGTGACTAACTTACAGGCCTGGGCATCATATACCAGGGATGTAAAGGTAAGTTAGCCTATGCCGATTTGGTTTAGCCAATTCGATATACACTTTAGGGTCGAGGCACAAGCACTGAGATCTGGTCAGCAGGCCTCAGTGCACTCAGTTAAAAAACAGCAGTATAAGTAAAAAAACCTGGAGGTGACCATACAATAAAAGGCATTTCCTTACAATTATTCTTTCACAAGATTGAACTACAGAGGCCCCAGCTCTTTAGAATACGTTCTGATCTACATTTAAGGATGCTGCTCGAGGACTAGATGTCTCAGTTACACGCTAGACTATAATATTGTCTTTTATCATAACTCACCCAGTCCCTTACTTACTAGCAATCACACAAAGGGGATACCCTCTCTACTGTTGACAATTCACAATACCAGGCTCAGTTAAAGTTCAACCTGGAGTTAGCTCAGCCTTCAAAGTGTTTGTTTTCTTTCTCAATGGCATCAGAACCTATCGCTAGTTCATTGATAAGGCGTTAAAATTCCACCCGGCAACCCTTTCGCAACAGTCATACTATAAGATCATACCATAGATTATCTGCCTTGCTTTTGACCGAGGTAACAGGTGACTTATGCTACATCTTTCCAGAAAATTCCTCACTATTAAAGGACTAAACAATTACATTAAACAAAAGACCCTCACATATCTAGCATCAAAGAAACCAAATATTGCCCTCCTGCAAGAGAGGCACCTCTTCTCTTCTGAAATCTTTCAAAGTGCAGAGATACTGAGTCGACTACACTCTTTCTAGCTCTGGTGTTTAATTAAAAAAAGAACGGAGTCACAGTCCTAGTACATACAAATTTACCATTGAAAATGTTCAAAACCTGGGTAGACCCAAAATGTTGCTACGTCTTTGCCAACCTACAAATGCAATCCTATCAAGTGGTGCTTAGCTATATCTAAGATCCCAAGGCCACTAAATTGAACTTGAGTAGGCTTCTGCCCAAATTTCACCCCACATAGCTTATCACTGGAGAGGACTGGAATCTCTCTCTAGACCCACTCACAGACAGATACGGACCTCCGCAAGCTTAAAGACAGGTACAAGGACGATTGCTGCTGGATCTGTTAGCTGATCATTCCCTCCTGGACCCCTGGTATCTGTTGCACTCGAAACATAATAGATAATACACATTCTTATCCAGTGTTCATGGGACTGCAACAAGGATCGATTTCTTCTTGATCTCGGATGTCTTCCCACTACTACGCAAGTGTGACAATGAACTTTCAGATCATTGGTCCCTGCATTTAGCAATAGAGTAGGGCTTTATCAGTTTCTCGGCATTATCTGGGCTCAGGCTTAGGCACTAATATCATGGTAGAAAAAGCAGGTATTATTTTATACCCTGCCTTTCAGGGTATAAAATAAACTGGTAGGAAAGAAGAGCTCTACCTTTGAATACATACACTCTGGCCATCCTTTAAAGAAGGCTACTCCTTCTGATGGTCTTCCACCTTAATTAAATATTTTAGAATCTGCATTGGCATCAACTTCGGTGAAATTGTCCCTAAGAATGCTACCAGCTTGACAGACAACGCTACCAGCTTGATAGAAAACTAGCAGCGACTTCTCAAAGTGATTAAAGTTACAGCTCCCCCTTGGGGGCAGGGTACAATTGACCAAAATAGTGGTGGCATCACGATTCAATTATGTTTTTCATATGCAGATCCTTTAAACCCACTACTGACAGATACCAAAGAGACCATGGATTACAGTCCACAAATATCTGCAATTGATTGGTTTCCTGCATAACGTCCCCCCAAGTCTGGAATAACACTGCCTGATGAATTGGAGACAACACACTACACTAGAACTCATGCTGTGACAAATAAAATCAATGAGTGGGTCAATTCCTAGACAGTGGCAAGGTGGAGTCATTTGAAGCTTTACAAGCAGAATTTCATGTTGAGATGTCTCAATTTCGGACTATTCTAACATTAAAATATGGCTTACATTCATATCTCTACTTTAGGCCATTACCATTAACAGACTAGTTTATTAATTGAAATCTACACACAAGGTGTGAATACAGGTGGGTCATCTTCACACTATACTCACCACTTCTGGAAAAGATTCACTGTAAACCAACAAGGAGCATTCTGAAAATTAAATGGCAAAAAGTATTGGGCTAAGAGAACTCAGATGAAGTTTGGTCTTCACTCTTGGACTCCTATGACCACTGGACGAGAGAAGTCAGACGAACAAATACTAAAGGATCCGTATGACTGGCAGTAGTCCCTCACAGGCATCACAGTGCACACTTGTTGAGTTTTTCAAACTGTTGGAGTCGCAAGGCCCCGGAGTAGATATGGTCATTTGTTATGGTTCTCTCCCACATTTAGCCTCTTCTGGCACATTGTATCAGCCTCTATGGATTTGACTGGCTCAGTCCACGTAGACTTCTCTAGGAAGCTTAGGTTACATGAGACAGAACAATTACATGATTTGACTTGTCATCCGAAGCAATGAATGAATGAATGAATGAATGAATACATTTATTGTGTGGTTACTCAAAACCATTACATTAAAACCAAAGTACAAAACTACAAAAGTTAAAAAAGAATCAGAGAAATCATCTTCTTTAAGACAAGTCTGTATGCTCAAAATCTGAGTGCTTGTAAACAGAGAGGGTTAGAGGGTTTTCTTGCGGAACGACATGCATCGGGTAAGACTCTGGACGTTTTAGCTCGTGATGGCCATCAACTTGGAACGAGCCTGTTGAATGAATTTGCCAAATGTGGCCATCTGTTTAACTGAGTTCAGTGTGTACAATTGATAGACCGCCTCCTTTGTGGTTCGCGTCCCCAGTTGTAAGATGATGGGCCCGAGGTAGAGGCGACGGGCTGTACGCAGGGCCGGGCAGCAAAATAGGAGGTGGCCCTGGGACTCCCGTTTGTAGTTACAGAGCCTGCATTCCTTGTTCCCTGAGCCTGTTTGTTCAGTGGGATATAATTCTTTTAAGGGCAGGGGGTGTAATCTGTAGGCTAGAATTTTATATAGAGCTGGGCGGCCCACTGCCTGCGTAAGATGTTGTTTAGCGTTGTACGCCGTGTGTGGCAGGCTTTAGGTCTCATGGAAACCTCTTTTTGCCAGGGACTCCAAGTCCAGTGCGCGAGAGCCGAGGCGGACTTGTTTTTTAATTGCATTTTTAATAGTAAAATAGTTGACTTGCTCAGAGCCCCAGTTCTCCGTGGCTAAGCTAAGGGAGTCCTTTGCCGCAGTGAGAGTCGCTGACCAAGGGTTTCCGGGTTCCTGAAAAATGTTTTTTAAGACTGCCTTCAGTGTTTTGTCATGTGCCGCTGTTGTGAGATAGTAGTATTTGCTCAAAGCACCTATCTCTTCCAACTTTTGTTGGTTCAGGAGAATTCGAGGCGTACAAGGGTGTTTCTGGTACACGCAGGTAGGTGGAATAATTTCTTGTATGCGCTGCAGTTAATTTTTTCAAGATCTTTATTTAGTTTTCCAGGGAACGCTTGTTGAGCATAATTGAGGGCTGGCATTAGTTTTGCCTTTAGTACTCTTTGAATAGCCGTTGTAGAGGGGCTATGTAGGGAAGCTTGTAGTTTGCAAATGGCATAGGTGATTGCTTTCCCTTTAAGTTGGATTTTCCTTAGGTGAACACCGGGTAGCCCCGATTCATGGTACCAAACACCCAAGTAATTGTATTGCTGCGTGCAACCCAGTGTCAAGTGGCCGAGCCTCCATTTAGCTAGGTTTTTTTGGATAGTGCCCAAAGATGGCGATTTTGGATTTGGCTGCATTGGCCACCAGCCTGTTTTTGTTGTTGTAAATTGCCAGGGCAGATAGCGCCTTTTGTAGGCCAATTTTTGTATGGTCCAGGAGTACCAGGTCGTCGGCATATTGCATGAACTGAATTTTAATGCCCCCGATTCTTGGTGTGGCTAAGGCTGCGCCAGTCAAGGCTTGATCCATGTCTGCTGTGTATAAATTAAACAGCTAAAACGCACCCTTGTTTTAAGCCACGGTCCGTTTCGATCTTCTCTGATGCGGAGTTGCTTGAGAGCTTGATTCTGACCCACGTTCTTTGGTACAGCAACTGAATTGCTTTCAGCAGGGCTGGGTTGATGTTCCAGAGTTTCAGCTTCTTCCAAAGAATTGCGCGGTCAACCCCATCAAACGCTGCTGAGTAGTCGATAAAGCAAGCGAAGAGGGGGAGACTTTTGCGCATCCGTGCTTGGTGGGCTAGATAAGAGAGTGCAGTTATATTGTTCACGGTGGAGGCCCCAGGTCTGAATCCTGTTTGGGAACGGGGCAGGAGTCCTTCTGTGCTTGCCCAATTTGCTAAGTCTGCCAAGATGGTGCTCGCGTAGGCCTTGCCCTCGATGTCCAGGAGGGAAATCAGGCGATAGTTGGACGGGTCCGATTTAGGCCCTTTTTTATGTATTGGGTGCAGAAGCGACCCTCTCCAGGAGTCTGGGACGTCCCCCAGGAGCCAGCATTCAGTATATAAGTGGGTCAGATTTTCAGACCAAAATTATATATTCGCCTTCAACAAAGAGCCCGGGAGGCCATTGGGGCCTGGTGCCCCATTTTGTCTGATTTTTTTTTTAAAGATTTTGGATACTAGAAATTTTCCGGGAGCAGCCTTCGAATGTGCAGTAAGATCTAACTCTTCCCTTTCTGCGCCTACTTTGTTTGAGTGAGGTCCGGTTATTTCTTCTTTATACAAGGCTTTGAAGTAGGCAACCCAGGTCCCTGCATCGAGGGAGTTTTCTCTATGGTTTTTCCCTTGGGTTAGGTTGTTTATGTAGCTCCAAAACTCTTGCGATTTACACGGTCTAAGATCTTCAGCCATTGTCCCTCGCAATATTCGCGTTTCACGGCCCACTCGTTATTTGAGTGGCTTTTTGCTGCTTCTTGTAGAAGTTTTTTGTCTGAAGCTGTGCCACTTTTCCGGTGTGCTTTTCGTTTTGCGTTCAGGTGTTTGGCGCTATCTTTTATTGATTGGTTGACGCCAAATGACAGTGGTGGGTGCCTGCGGTTTATGTGTGCGCTATCACCTCGAAGTAGAGATGCTAAGTTCCCAGCGGTTTTATCCCATTCTTTTATTATTGCCCCCCACTTATGGGAGCTCGGTGGCCAACCTGCCCAAGTGTTTGTCCATTTGTTGGACGTGGCGATTGGTACTGGCCCCCATTTCATTCTTCTAGGAAGCTTTGACAATTCATTGCCGTTTGGGGCCCTAATGCAATGTATCCTATGACAAATTTCTGATATCAGAGTCAGAGTGAGGATTAGAGCAGCGTGATCACTTTCATTTCGCTGGTGCACTGCATAATTTGACATCAGGGATTGTAGTTTGTCACTTAAAATAATATAATCAATCGTTGTTTGATTGTTGTATGTTGGGGCAATAAAAGCCCAAGGTTTGTTCTTTAAGAGGACAGAGTGAGCTGTTGCCAGATTGTAAGATTTTAATAAAGTATTCAGTGCGTTGGTGGCTCCAGAGTGGTGATTTTGTTTGGCAGTAATCCCTATATTGTGCATATTGAGGTCGCCAAGGATGATGCAGTCTAATAAAGGATGTTGTAGTAACAGAGCTTAGAGCTGATTTAATAATGTGGGCAGGATGTCCTTAGCTGTAAGCCCATGCGGGTTGTGGTAGATGTTAATTACCAGGATTGGGCGTGGCCCGTTGAGCGAATAAGGACCTTTCAGGATGCCCGCCAAGAACATATTTGGTAAGTCTTTTATTTCCGTAAATTCAAGGTTCAGCGAAAGCTTGATGTAAATGGCTATCCCTCTTGAAGGCCTTCCAAATGAGTTCGTCTTTGTGGCTGGTTTGCCACATTCTGCATATCCTCTTATTGATGACGATTTTGTCTCCCAAGTTTCTTGTATGCAGATTATGTCTGCCGTTTCCAGAAAAGTTACTGCAGCGTGGTTTTGGAGAAGCTTTGTAATCCCAGCAACATTCCAGGTCAAGATATTCAATCTCTTGATGGTCGGTGGTTGATTTGTGCGAGTGTTCGGGCCGGTTGTCGAGCAATGCTGAATTCGACCCTATTTTCCAAGGGGGTGGATGTTAGGAGCTGGAGTTTAAAGCTTGTGGCAGCCACGACCAGTCTTTACTCGCGCACCCCCTGATTGAGCAGGAGCGTTTTCCCTGGCCCGGATTAGTTGTTATTTTAATGGTGGTTTCATTAGTTAGGCCTGTGTGCGTGCCACCTTTGCTCCCCTGGAGAATGGACCCCACGTGTGGAGTGCGGTCAGGCGGGGCGTTCATGCTTGGGTTCCTCCCAGTAGTTGGTTCCCGCATGTCCATGCCAGTCAGAGTAGCACGTTTTTAAAATTGAGGGGTACTTTAATGCTGCTGGGTTTTTATTGTTATGCTCCAACTTTCCAGTAGCGGGCGGTTTCTCTTCAGGACCTCTGCCATGCTTGTACTGGTAAAAGTAAGCTCTGTGGTCTCGTTTGGCTCGTAGCAGTCTGAGCTAAGAAAGGAGACAGTCTCGATGTCCGTGGTTTTTATCCCTTCCAGGCCGGGGATGTTTGCACAGAGTGTTAGAAGATTGCTGCGATTGAGAATGTCCCACTTGCCCTGTGAGGCGTATTTGGGGTATAGCATATTTTCCGTTCCTGGGGGGTTGTGTGGGTTGAATTGTAATCGGGAAGAGCACCCTTTGTTGTTACGGCCTTTGTGCGGGTGACGATTGCGTTTGCCGTGTTAGTCAGGCATACTGGGCCCTGATTTAGTAAACATATTGTCTGCTGTGAGGTCATCTGAATAGGTAAAAGTCCACATTTGTAAAGCGCACAATCACCCGTAAGGGTCTCTAGGCGCTGGGGGGCCGTCGGGAAGATTAAGCGAGCTATTGCCCAGAGTCACATGGTGCTGGGCTAACCTGCCGCCGGAGCCGGGGATCGAACCGTGGTCCCCAGATTCCAGCGTCAGTCGCCCTGGCCGCGGCGCCACACCTCTTCCTCGGGCTGGGTGGCATGGGGTTCATGGCCCAGTTCCCGTTGGACTCCAAGTTAGATTCAAGGGTGCATTGGGGTACACTCAGGACTTGTTCCGGCATTATAAGAGGGTTGGTGGTGTTTTTAATGTCTTGAGGCACTTGGGTCATTCCTCCAATTATTGTCTTTGGTTTTTCGCGAGGCAGATGGCTTTCAAGACAGGCTTCGCGATCACTTGGTGAGGCCGGAGTTGTTTCCCCGAAATAGTGTCCTTGTGGGTCCGGCGCTTGTTTTTGTTCATTCGGTGCCGGGTCAGCTGTGGGTTTTGTGACTTCCAGCGCTTCCGCGGTTTTTCCTTTCGTTTTATCAGTGCCTAGGGGGCAGATCGCCTTTTGGGTGTCAGTGTGAGCGGCAATCGTCTGGTTAGCAGGCAGTAGCCAGTGCCTGATTGTGCTATTAGAGTAAGGATTGTTTCTTCTCTGCTTATTGAGTTCTCTTAGTTTTTTTCTTGTTTTTTCTAGATAAATTCTGAGTTTCTGGGGAAGCCAGTTTAAGTGTGTGGTCAGTTTCCTGGTTAATATCGCGAGTGGGGCTGGGTTCTGTTTCAGTCTCCGAAGGCCCAATGGCCAGATTCTTCACTTCTTGGGGGCCATCTGTGCCGACAGTTAGTGAGTTTATTTTGTGTTTTGTATTGAAAGGCGCATCTGCGATTTGCTGTACGGCTGATGTCTTCTGGTACTTGCTAGCTTCAGTCTTGAGGTCCTCAATTAATGTGCTCATTATGTTTGGTAGTTTTTCTAAATTGAGCAGTATGTATTAATGAGTTCAGGTGGTCCAGTTTGGAGTCTATCCCGGAAATCAACCCCATGACTATTTATAAGATGTTAATTTGGGCATCAAGCTTGTCTGCATGCATTATTGCTGCATTTGCTATTGAGATGAGGGCCTCATGGATCAATGTTAAATGATTTGCAATCGGAGGAGGCCTTTCGTCCTTATCCGCCCCTCCTCTCTTCGGGCTTGAAGGTTGCGCCTCTTTATCTTGTACCTGGATACAGGGTTTTGTCAGGTTCGCGGGTTGATTTTGTGGGGTAGCGGGGAGTCTGGGAGTTTTGGCTCCAGTGTCTTCGTGGGACCTGTTGATTTCATGGGCCACAGTCTTTCCATTTGTTATGGGGCCCTAGCTGTTTGTGTTTGTGAGTCCCTCCTGAGGCGGAAGCCGGGAGGTTGTGGTTCATTCTTTTACTTTTTCTGCTTGAATTTCGAAGCACTTTGATTCCCTGCTGCTAATGTTTTAATATTCATTTTTTAAAAATCGGAAAACGTTTTTTACCTGAAACGATTCAACCAGTGACTTTTGCTCACTTACCCCCGCACTGCCCTGCTTCCTACTTCCTTTGCAGCCGATTTTGGGGCTGGGGAGATCCTCTCCCGGGCAGGCAGAAGTGCGGTGGCCATCTTGGGTGGGGAAAGCATCTCCACTCATTCGAGTGGCCAGTATATAAGGGGATGGACTCTCCTCCGCGCAGCGGACGCGACCGTCCGCGACCTGAACGCGACTGCGGCTGCATATTTTGATGGACTTTCTTCTCCTGAGGTCATCACTCTTAGTAAGGAGACTTTACTTTTATTGAAGCCTACCTTCTGTGCCATCTCCCTCTCTATGCAAGCAGATCTCTCTACCTTTCCCAACCTTTGCAGTCCGTGTTGTCAGGATCATGATATTGTTAATCAGCAGACTCCCTGCCCTTTCCTACACTCCCGTCCTCGGAATTCCTAATAATTTAACTCTCAAAGCGGGCCTAATTAATTGCCGCTCTTTGGTGAAACATTCTTTAGATATTTTTCAATCACTGGTGGACAATAAATGGGACCTCCTTTTTTTGACGGAAACGTAGCTGGGAGATGAATCTAATCCTGCTATATCTTTAGCCATTCCAAATTATAACATTTTATGTGTTAATAGACAGAGCCTTAATCCCGGTGGTGGCATTGCGATTGTTTTTAGGTCGCACTGGACCATTTCCTCTTACCCGTATTCACAAATTGAACTTATTGAAGGACTCCCCTTTTGCATCCAGCTTTCGGCGAATACATCGTTTTCAGGATTCCTAGTCTATCGCCCCCCTAAGTCGAAGGTCTCTTATTTATCTACTTTCCTGGACTTTATTCTTCAGGCTAGCCTCCGCTATGCAAATTTTACTTTATTGGGGGATCTTAACCTCCATGCGGAGGACGCATTAGACACTACCTGCCTTAACTTCCTTGCTATGCTCAAGGACGGAGGGTTAAGTCAGCTGATTTCTCATCCCACCCATAGAGCTGGCCACACTTTGGACCTCATTTGCTCAAACCTCAATGAAATTACCATAGGGGATCCTTATCCTGTAGCTTGGTCGGACAATTTTTTTATTCCTTTTACTTTTTCCTTTGACCGCCAGGACAAACCTCCCGTTCCGGCCAAGACTACGGGCCGTAACTGGAGTAAGGTCACCGTTGACAGTATGTCCGCATGCCTTTCGGCTGCTGCCCCATGGGATGCCCCGGATTTAGATTCCCGATTAACTTCTTTAACAATTGGGTATCCTCCGCTATTGACTCCCTCGCCCCTATCAGGCCCATAAAAATATACCGAGCTGCCCCCTCATCACCCTGGTATTTGGATGAGCTACGCAAGTGTAAATCTGCCTGCAAAATTTTAGAGCGGCGCTGGAGATTGTCCTACTCTCCTGACTGTAAGCTGAAATATAAAACTGCCCTTAAGGACTACCGTAAGAACATTATAAATCATAAAAGAATCTTCTTAGAAGAGAAAATTAATGAGGCCCATGGATCATCTAGAGAGATTGTCAATACAGTTAAGTCTTTTTCAGACCCAGTTGCCCTTAAACGTGTTCAGCAGACATCTCAGGCCCTCTGTCATCGCCTCTCTGACTATTTTGAGGAAAAAATTGCTACAATCTACGACTTTTTCCCGAGTAGCTCTAACTCTGTCACTGTTGAAAAATCAGATATCCCTTCAGACCTTACACCGGTCTTTTCAGCCTTTGAGGAAATTCCCTTAGATCGCTCTTTAACAGAGTTGTCTAAATGCAGATCAGGCTCTCCTCTCGATCCGTGGCCTGCTAAACAATACAAACAATTGGCTCCCCGTTTAAATCCTCTACTTAATGATATGTGGAACGAGTCCCTGAGATCCGGACTCTTTCCGGATGCCTGGAAACATGCCCTCCTCGTCCCCATCCTCAAAAAAGCCAATGCAGACCCTGATGAACCTGCTAACTACAGGCCTATATCATTACTACCTGCCCCTGCCAAGGTGCTAGAAAAACTAGCACACCAACAACTTGCTGGTTTTCTTGAGACCCATGGCCTTCTCCACACTTCCCAGCATGGATTCAGGATGGGCCATATTACCGAGTCGGCACTGATTGAAATGGCCAATTCCGTATGGTGGAAACTGGACGGGGGTTCAAGAGCGGTGTTGGTGCTGCTCGATTTATCGGCAGCTTTTGACACCGTCTCTCACCCTGTCCTGATTGACCGCCTTAGGTCTAAGGGCATTTAAGGAAAGGCTCTGGATTGGTTGTCCTCCTTTCTTACCAATCGGACACAGGCAGTGTCTACACCCCCTTTCATGTCCAATCATCGCCCATTAAAATGGGGAGTCCCTCCGGGCTCGGCACTGAGTCCTTTATTATTTAACGTGTACTTTTCCCCACTTGCAGAACTTATCTCGGAGCTGGGAATTAAGGTCATCTCATATGCAGACGATATTCAACTCCTGTTTGCCTATGATGATATCCCTATAGCAACCACCTTTGACCCATTAAATAACTGTCTTCGTAAGATTGCTCAGTGGATGGATGATAATTTCCTCCGACTTAATGCAGGAAAAACGGAGGTCTTATTCTTTCATCAGCCATCACCATTGGATTCTAACCTCTGGTGGCCACTCGCCCTAAGCTCTGCCCCCCTCCCGAAGGAATCAGTTAGAAACTTGGGGGTTAGATGGGACACCACCCTTTCTTTTAAAAATCAAGTTCAATCAGTGTCCTTCTCCTGCTTTTTGAGGATTAGGATGATTAAGAAATTTATTATTTTCTCCCCTCCAACACCAGGAAAACGATTGTTCAGGCCCTCATCACCTCGCATTTGGATTATGCGAATGGTCTTTACTTGGGGCTGGCTTCTGGCCTCTTAGATAGGCTTCAGATAGTCCAAAACGCAGCAGTTCGGTTGGTTTGTAGTATCTCTCTGCGAGAGCACATTTCTCCCCACCGACGGGCACTGCATTGGCTACCGATCCAAAGAAGAGCCGAATTTAAGGCTCTTACCCTAGCCCATTGTTCACTCAGGGGTAACGGATGCGTCTATCTGTCCTCCTGTCTCCAGCCCTATAGCAATGCTAGGAGTCTCCGTTCTAGCTCTCAACACTTGCTGTCTACTCCTAGATACAAAAGAGCTCGTTCAGGGGGCAAAACTTTTCAGGTCAACGCTTCTGCCCTATGGAACAAACTGCCTGTTTCTGTTCGTATAATAAAAGATGAAATACCCTTCCGTAGAGCTCTAAAAACTCTCCTCTTCTGTTAACGTTTCCCCTCAATCGAGTAAGATCCTGCACAGCTGCTGAAGCGCCGGGACACCACGTTGGGGTAGCTGCGTGCTATATAAAACACACTAAATAAATAAATAAAATGGGGCTCGATTTGCGATCTTCCAGCCGTGAGGGTGGCAAAATAACTGAGCTTGTGTTGGTGGGTCTGGGTAGGGCCGTGTTTAATGTCGGAAATTCTGGAGGTCTTCCCCCTTGTAGAAAGATTATTTTGGGTGAGAGTGGAATGGCTGACCGCCAAGGAGCAGTGGGGCTTGGGGTTTTCCCATCCTCCATAGGCGTATCTATGTCCCCAGTTAGTTTTCCCAAACATCGGGTCGGTTGAGAGTTCAGAGCCCCGCTGGGTTCGCTTATTGTAGATGGTGTGTGATACAGAAATTCTCTTATATCTCTATTCCCGTCTGTCCCGGGGGTTGATTTTGTGGCACTAGGGTTGAGCTTACGGGTCGTGGCGTTGGCTGTGCTGGAGGTCACCCCTAATGGGGGTGCTGATACCGCTGCCGCTGCTTCCGGTTGAAGAGAGGTGGCTGCAATTGCTCCCGTTTGCTCACCGTCCTTGGGCCCTGGCCCTAGATTGAGACTCCCTCGTCCCGGTGGATAGAGTAGTTTGGCTTTTTGTCTCCCTGCTGATTTGTGAGGCCGCGGCCTCTCCTGAAGTTGGGTCAGGTATGAGTTTCTGGTCCTCATATTGAGGGTACACTAGATGTGCGAAAAGGGAATAAAGTAAGAACTGAAGTTCAAAGTGTAAAACAATCTCGCCGGTTTGCTTCCAAGGCGGTAGCAGCTGCTACTCAGCTATTCGCCGCTATTCAGTCCTCCATGGCGGCCTCGGCCTTGGTCGAGCTTGCAGAGTGTGATGTCCGGGCTAGCTATCTTAGAGCGACAGCGCTCTAACGGAGACAGGCAAGGACCGTCTCTAGTGGTACACTTAAGAGTTTAATTGAATTTAAGCTGTTTCCCAAATATTGTGTCCCTGGTAGCTGATTTCTGCCAAGCAGAGGGGATGCTGCACTTCTTCTTTCACTTGCGAGGGGGCCCTCTTCAGTGGGTGCTCTTCGCCCGTACTTCCACCCCGTGTTTGGCACTCTTGCCCCCTTAAACGGGTGGTGAGGTGGCGTCTGGTCAGGTCTCGTAGGGCTAGATGAAGTTACAGTTGGCGTTAGGCTTGGGGCTTTGCTCCTTTTGGGCTGCTGGAGGGCAGGAAACAGGTAGCAGAATGAATGATGGAGCGCCAGGGGGGGTTGGGCAGCAGCGTGATGGCGAGTGATAGAGTGGTAGAAGGGTAGTCTGGTGGAATAGCTCACCTCAGCCGACTGCCTGCTCCCATGTGCGTCCGCCTCGGCTCACAGCGGCTCACAGAGGCTCTCTGCTCTCTGTTCCCACATGTGGGGAATGCAACTCCTCCTCCGCTCCTCCGCCTTATGCCTGCCTTACGCCTCCGATGCTCCTCTCCTCAAAATTCTCGATATTCTCGTGTTCCGGTAGGCAGCTTTGTGCTGCACGCTGCTCCGCAGATGAGGCCGAAACCAAGCCGGGGCCGGGACAAGGGTCAGAGACCAGGGGCTGGGCTGTGCTGGCAACCAATGGCCTGCACCGGCACGTGTTGGGTGGCTTGCTGGATTGTCGGCTTTGTTGGCTTTATCGGGGGGCCGGGGAATGGTCCGCTTCTGCCTTCTGCCAGCCCTTTACTCGTTCGCGGCTCTTTTAGATCTCTCGGCGCAGGGAGACGCAGGCTCCCGCCGAGCCGTTCGCTCCAAGACTCCTCAGGGGCGGCGGTGCCTCGGCTCAGCAGCTTATCAGCTCCGGGTGATGAAGCGTTAATCCCCCCGCTGTGTGGGAATTGCGGGGGGCAGCAAGCTGGGAGCTGAAAGCTGGAAATCTGGTGCCGGTGCTGGTGAGCTGAGCCGAGAGCAGCCGGCGTCTTCCTCGCGTCCTCCTCGCACACTCACTGGACCTAGGGCTCTCCCTGCCTTGGCTGCATCTGAAGCAATGGATGCAAACTACTTTAGCAGTAGCCAAAATGTGCGTACTCAAGTTCAAGTTCAAAAGACCTTTATTCGAATTTCTTAAAATTCATAAAAGTACCGATCATAACATCAACAAACCATGATAATATATGTACATACAAATAATGAATAAAAATAAGACATATGACATTCCATTCCATACAGTGACAATACAATATATTTCAGAACAATATGCTACATTTCCATGATGACACAAATAAAACTGATTACTTTACTCAGGGATTTTCCATCGTCTTACGTGCTCGTATGGCCAATCTTAAAAAAGAACTGGCACGGAAAGTTAGTTCATCACTATCCAAAGCAATCAACATACTATATGAATCTTTAAGAGTCAGTGGTCTGGATTTTTTAAAATACGGAGTTAAAAACCATTTGATGAATACAAGATAAAATTTACAGAAAAATAAAAAGTGCAAATCATCCTGAATACTCACGCCATCACAGGGACATAAAATAGAATCGGCGCTATGACAGTACCCTAGTGGAAAGGACAACATAAATTTTACAGTGCCTGCCCTTAAACGAAACAGCAATGATCTCTTCCAGCTGGTCATAGGCAGGGAGAGATAGGGCGGCAAAGTCTGTCCACACAGTCCATTGCCTATGTATTTCATTACAGTTGATTTTTGTGATTCGCTTCTAAGCCTTTCACTGTTGTAAAGTGCACATAGCGCATTCTTGACCTCCACTTTATCCTTTAATTCTATAGTCGTAGGATCGGTAAACAAAGTGCCTCTGTCAACTTCATTTAGTGATTTAAAAACTTCAGACAACCATGGAATCCTCATTCCGTGGTCACTGCTTAAACAGTCCTTTATAATATTTTGAGTAAGAGCAGCAGCATCATTCCTCCAGATTCTAATCCAGAAAAGTGCAGGTCTTGCGCTAATAAAATCACTTATGTGTGGAAGATTTAGTTCGCTGTGACAGATAAAATTAGATGAGGAAATTGGTGCACCCAACACCTTTCTGCAGAAGCGATTTTCCTCCCTTTGGATGCAGAGGCTGTTTCTCGATCCCCATACCTCTGCTCCATATGTGGCAACAGGTGCACACTGCAATTTAAAAATCTTTAAAATAGCCCTAGTGGCACCTATTTTCTTTGGGCGTGGGAGGCTCAAAACAGAGTTGTTGGCTTTCGAGAACTTGCTCGTGGCGTGGGCCAAATGCCCACTCCACGAGCCGTTCGCAGCGAAAACCAACCCTAAATATGGGAACTTAGGAACAGATCCCAATTTGTCTGTGCCTAACTGTATGGTATTGAGTTTCCTTTTGCCAGGGCCACAGGACATAATAAAAGATTTTTTAAAATTTACCTTTAAATCCAGATCCTCCATGAACTTAACAAAACTATGTACAAGCAGACGAAGAGCGTTAGGAGTGCGGGCCATAAGCACCGCATCGTCTGCATATAAAAGCACTGGAAGTGGTTTCCCTAAAATGACTGGGACATCTGTAGTAACTTTTTTCAGGCAGGTGGATAAACCGTTAATATAAATGATGAACAACAGGGGCGCTAAAACGCACCCCTGTCTCACCCCCCTCCCTATGTCAATGGCTCCTGATACCTCACCACCCATCCCGATACGTACCCGTGCTTTCAGGTCAGTATGGAGATAGGCTAAAAAATTTACAAGAGTGTTATCAAGGCCGTTGGTTGAAAGGATGGACCAAAGCTTTGATCTATTAACAAGATCAAAAGCGGATGAGAGATCCATAAATGCGAGATAGGTGGGGGAGGAGCGGGCAACACTATATTTATCGATTATCAGTTTTAAGTTTAAGCATTGCTCCACTGTTCCTACCCCACTACAGAACCCCATCTGACACGGATCTAAAAAGTCAGTGTCAGTTGCCCATTCCAGTATTCTGTGGAAAATTATACGGCCCAATACTTTTAAAGTATTGTCCAAAAGGGAGATAGGGCGATAATTCGCAGGGTCAGACCTATCTCCCTTTTTGTAGATAGGGACAATAATGCTAGTTGCCCAAGTAGTCGGCATGGCTATTTTTGGGAGACTATTAAAAATATTGAGAAATATAGGTGTCCACAAGTCAACATCATATTTGATAATATCAATGGGAAGACCATCTGGTCCAGGTGCCTTATTTCCCAGACTCTCTTTTATAGCTGTTTTAACTTCATGATCTAGGATTAGTAGACCACCTGATTGACCAAGAGTAGGTGGAGAATACTCCTCTGTGGGGGCTGCATAAATACTAGAAAAATGGGTCTCCCATGCTGCGCTTGTTATATTACAGCTGATTTGGGTACGTTTCTTTCCCATTTCCCTTGTTTTTCTGACAGCTGACCAAAATGGGCCGCTGCCGCCCAAGTTTGCACTGATTACCAAGGAGTCCCATTGATCGGAAAGTAAATTAGCCTTCCGTTCTGATATTTTGGCTTTATAGTTTTTCCTGGCTAGTTGAACGGTGGCTTTACACCTTGGTTTAATAGAGAGAGCCTTTCTTAATTCTCTATTTGCCAAGGAACATGCCGAGTCGAACCACCTTGGCTCTTTACCTTCCTTGGGTAGTGGAACAGACCAAAGAGTTTTGATAGTTGAGCACAAAACTTCAAAATCAGCAATTAGTTGGTCATGATTTTCACTTGGAGATTTACAAGAGTCAATCAGATACGGATATAGCAATTGTACTTTTGTTAAAATAGCCTCACAATCCACTCCCCTCCATTTTAACCGAAGGCCATCAATTGATGGAGTAATGTCCCTTGCACCATTTAAATTCGCAAAAATCGGACTTGGAGCAAGATCCAAGATTACAACCAATGGATTGTGGTCACTGAGGGGTGTTTGTACCACAAAAGTTTTTACAATACAATCTGTTAACAGTGGTGACGTAAATACATAGTCAATGGTGGAGCTACTGTGCGCGCCAATATACGTTGGAGCATAAGGGGAATCAGATTTATGTCCTATTCTCAAGGCATCATCTAAATCAAATTCAGTGAGTAATTTGGACAATTCAGAACCCCTACGCTCTGCTGGATCAGAATAGGTTTGATTAACAGATCCAACACTCACTGCTAGTTTTGCGTTGAAATCACCCCCTATTAAAATACCTGACTTATTGTCTACTGAAAGGGAACATTCCAATTTACTTAAAACCTTGGATAATGCCAAAAAGTTCTTGTTCGGTACATGATAAAAGTCATTATTATAAAAATTAATTAAATAAACTGTGGTCTTTGACTTCAACTTATATTCAAGAATCTGAATGTTGGAATTATCAGGACCATCGTTCTGCAGGTTTCTAATTGTACCGCCTGCAAGAATCTTGATCCCAACAAAGAGGCCACCCACTGCTCTGCCAGAACTCGGTTTGGGCGATGTTATGCTGAAACAGTGATAGCCCTCTATATACAAATTACCAACAGCCCATGTTTCCTGGAACATAAGAATATCTGCATCATTAATTATCTCAATCCATGCAGGATCTGATAGTTTAGATTCCAATCCTGCAACATTCCAACTTAGGATTGATAACCCATGGATGTTACGATGGTTGCCTGGCCTGACCCTAGTGCTAATGCTCCCTACTTTTTCAAATGTGGTATTAACAACGACAGGTTGATTGCAATAAGCGGGCATCAATTCCATGGTTTCTAAGGTGCCATTCAAAACCTGGGAGTCTGCAGCTAAAGCTGGATATCCCTCTTGTGTACTGACTTTAACTTGGCTATCGATGTCTGCTTTAGGCATTATATTCAGTCAATCCTGGTCGTCTAGGTTGGAAAAATATTCAAAACGATTATAAGTGGGAATGTTGAATGTTGACCTTACTTCAGTTATCGGTTGAAACTGATGGAGGTCAGGGGCAGGATAAGACCTATCTCTATAATTGTATTGGTGCATGTTTGAGAATTGAAAGTGATGCGGAGAGTGGGAAGGGGGTACTAACATTGGGATCTGGTTCCGCCAATTATTATGACCATTCAAATGGCCGAAATCCTGATTTCGTAAGAAGAGCGGTGATTTGAATCTTGCACCAAAATTCAAATCTTGATAAGAGGTAGTGGGGTGGCTCTCCATGACTTGTTTCTGGGGTATCAAATGTCTATAAAAATAGCCTAATGGAAGGAGTGTGGTGTTAAATTCCCGAGTTGAGGGTGATGGGGCACTTGCTAATGTTTTCTCTGCCCACTGTGGGTTCTTAAAATTAATTGTAACACAGTCCCCCTCAAACTTTTTTCTAAGTGGGCCTATCCAACCCACCCTCTGAGTATTAATAATCTCCCTTGCACCTTCTATAGGGAAATTGCAGTTTGCAATTAACCAATGTAGGGTTTTGTTTTTGAGAGATGAGGGGGTTTCTTCTTGGTCCTTCCTTAATTTGGAAACATTAACTAGAACAAGGACATAAGCCCCGCATTCTGGTGGTAAATTAATGCGGGAAGGGGCCTGTCTAGATGCTTTTTGTGACGGTTGGACCAGGGTGGAGGCACCTCCGGAATTCGGAGGCTGGCCTACCGTAGGCACACTTATCTGTTTTGTATTGTGATCCTTCCTTATAACTGAGGCTACCTTGTTACAATTAGCTATTGGTTGGCTAACACTTATCCCCTTCGGTGGTACTAGGGCTGGTTTGGGTAGAATAACTGCATTTGTGGATGATACTTGGGAGATATTAGGATCAGGACCTACTGTTTTGGTGGAAGTAGGTTTAATTACATCATTTGCAGAGGTTATTTTAGATAAACTCTTAATGGGGGTAATTAGTTCCGCTAGTTGCTTTTCTATCCGGGTGAGCCTGCTTTCAATGGGGGATAGGTAAATACTAAGAAGTTCACCCAGTTTTGCCAGCATGTAATCATTTACTATTTCAGTGTGGTCAATTGTTTTACCATCCTTTACTACTATCCCATCCTGCTGCTCCTTTTCTTTTTCTTCAACCTCATAATCTTTAGTAGTCTCCTTAGTCCTACTTATGTTTAAGTTGGGATTAGAGTTTGTATCTTCCCCTTGATTTTGGGGCAGGACATGTTTACTGACCTTTAAGGGTTTAGACTTAGATGCATTTTGGTTTTGTTGTAATTTCTGGATAGCACCCTCACGTCTACCCCTTAATGCCCTGGTATTTTCTACTGATATAATTTCAGGGGAAGGGGTCATATGTAGGTCAGGAGTCTTCTCTAAGTCCATACTGATGTCTGTGTCGGAGTCTATCAGGGGAATAGAGGCAGATAGATTTACTTCGTTTGGGATGGTATGAATATCAACACACGCATTTAATAAAGGTCTAATATTAGTAGGCAAAACCTGGATAGGAGTGGTTGCGGAAGCAATAAGTCCCAGGGAGGAGCGTTTGGCATGGGCAAGATCTTGTGAGACCCTGCGTTCCAAAAGAGATATACCCTGATTTATAGCATCATTGGCCTTAATTATAAAGTTGTCAATAGGGCCAGTTTTGCTAGTTTTGCTACTTCCCCCAGCACCTGCAGTTCTGCTACGACTCCCCCTTGGGGACATGTTGACAATAGGTAATAAGGAACTGATGTTGTCACGTAGTGGATTCAAAATATATGAGCTTGTTGGACACTACAGGATTCAGTTAACAAGTACCCGAGTACCTAGGGCAAGTTGTACGTAGTCACACAGTCCGTAAATCAAGTCACAACAGATTACTAATAGGTAATATGTTCTTTTCTCCGATCCATATATTATGCAGTTTGTTCCATAAATCTTAGTCCTTAGTGCAATTACCCAAGCACAGAGTCAAAATGTCAGGTACCTTATATTGAAGACGTTAGAGGGCTACACCCGTCCCGTCCTCCTCCGGCCACAGAGGGCCCGCCCTTTGCCCGGGCTTAGCCCGGCGCGGCCCCGCGCTCTCCCGCGATGCGGGAGGGGCAGCTGTGATTTAAGCGCCTCCAGGCGCGGAAGTCCGGTGAGGGAAGAAGGCGGCGCCCCAGAGGCTTCTGGGTAGTGTAGTTGCCGCTCGGCAGCCGCGTTGGGTTGCGGCGGCGGGGAACCACACACACAGGCAGCCGGTAAGTAAGGCGTCGCTGGCCCCAAATGCTTCCCAAGGTTGTAGGATTGCCCCGCTCCGCCGGAGGGGCAGCTGTGATTTAAGCGCCTCCAGGCGCGGAAGTCCGGTGAGGGAAGAAGGCGGTGCCCCAGAGGCTTCTGGGTAGTGTAGTTCCCGCTCGGCAGCCGCGTTGCGTTGCGGCGGCGGGGAACCACACACACAGGCAGCCGGTAAGTAAGGCGTCGCTGGCCCCAAATGCTCCCCAAGGTTGTAGGATTGCCCCGCTCCGCCGGAGGGGCAGCTGTGATTTAAGCGCCTCCAGGCGCGGAAGTCCGGTGAGGGAAGAAGGCGGCGCCCCAGAGGCTTCTGGGTAGTGTAGTTCCCGCTCGGCAGCCGCGTTGGGTTGCGGCGGCGGGGAACCACACACACAGGCAGCCGGTAAGTAAGGCGTCGCTGGCCCCAAATGCTCCCCAAGGTTGTAGGATTGCCCCGCTCCGCCGGAGGGGCAGCTGTGATTTAAGCGCCTCCAGGCGCGGAAGTCCGGTGAGGGAAGAAGGCGGCGCCCCAGAGGCTTCTGGGTAGTGTAGTTCCCGCTCGGCAGCCGCGTTGGGTTGCGGCGGCGGGGAACCACACACACAGGCAGCCGGTAAGTAAGGCGTCGCTGGCCCCAAATGCTCCCCAAGGTTGTAGGATTGCCCTCATGTGGCCTAAGCAACTAGCCACGCCCACACAACTGGCTTCAAGACATGTTTACAGTAGAATCTCATGAGCACATTATCTATCAACTCCTGGACCAGCAATCTATTTTTAACTGTATGTTTGGAATTGCTTTCCACCAGTCACATAAGTGTCTCTCTTGAATCATTTGAACTATATGAAGGCTCAAGGTCGTGGGGGAGGTAGAGAGGTCATAGGCGGGGTGATTATGCTGGGCTACAAGAGCTGTGGCAAACTGTGATTGTTTTGAGTAAACTGAGTCACACCAACACTGCTTGGCTAATTTGTATGTAGTGATACTCTGACTTAACTACTCTGAGGGATGAAAGTGATATGTTTTTGTTTATTTTACTATACTTTGTTTCTTTCTAGGTCAACTGCACAATTTTAATAAGTGTGCTTGATTAGATTTACTATTTATGAAAAGCATATAATGAATTGACATGCACATTGAAAAATAAAACTGCAAGAGCTGACAACTAACCTTTAACAATGCACAAAGAACAACCTTTCTGAGCCAGGGGGCAAGACAAAGATTACTTCAGACAACTTGGCTTGCAGTGGGCAATTTGGCAGGTGCAGCACCAAGTCACAGATTTGCCCTCATGACTGGCGTGAAACTGATTTGCCTCCCAAAAGAAAACAATGATCTCAAGTAGAAGGTCAAAAGAGCTCATCTGCTGCTGCTCAATCTCCAAGAACAGGGAGCAAATTGTGCAGTCCCTGTTCAGTAGCCGGCCCTGCTGCTGCAACAAAGGACCCTACTGAAGCAGCAGCGTGATCAAAGGACAGGTGCTCATGCCCTGGAGTTCCAGGTACCACACACTCCTGGGTGAATCAGATGCCAATAGGATGAACTGTGACTGACCATTCCTGACCTTCACAACTCTGGGTAGAAGAGGCTGTGGCAGAAAGAAATCCAATCTCCAATCTAGAGAAAGCAAGTCTCCGATACAAAGCCTTCTTGGGAACTCTAATGCACCTAAATGAAGACAATTAATGTTATCGGCAGTGATTACAAGATCAAGCCAGGATTCTCCCCCTTAATGGAAGACGCCCAGAGCCACATCCGTGTGTAACTGACATTTATGATCCACTAAAGATTCAACTGCCTAGATGTTTAGAGATTCCGCCAGGTGGTTCACCATTAGAAAAATGTCCTTTTGGTCCAGCCACCTCCAGAAGTACAGAGCCTCCTGGCACAAGACGACCCCAACCTGCTTGTGGCATGACCACATGGGCAGTGGTGTAGTTCATGGGCACCTACACCTACTTTACTCTAATGGTGGGCAGTAAGGCCTTCAGCACCAAGCAAATCACCCTTACTTTCAACTAGTTGATGTTGAGTCACTCTACCACTGAAGACCTGGGGCATCTCATCACCTCTCTCCAAAACCCTTCCCAACCCAACAGCAGTGCATCCATTACCACTGTCAAATCTGGGTAGGTTATGGAAAGTGGCCTTCCACTGACCTAATCTCATTCTATCAGCCACCACTGCAGGTCTTTTGCAGTCTCCCCGAAATCTGGATAAAATACAACCGATACCTTTTGAGTGTTCCACCAACTGGAACTCCATGTCCCACACTGCAAAGCCAGAATATGCTATTTGGCATGGTTCACCAGCAGGCTACAGGAGGCCAATATTCCCAGTAGCCTCAGAGTCATCCTCAATGAAGTCCAAGACAGAGGATGAAGCATCAGGATTACAACATGAATGTCCATGACTCCTCCTTCAAGAGGAAAGGCGCCAAGCTGTACTGTATCCAAAATGGCACCGATGAACGGGAGTCTGTGAAGCAGTCAGGTGTGACTTAGGCACATTGATAGTGAACCCAAACAACATGAGGACGTTCACCATTGTCTGAAAGAGAAAACTGCTTGGGGTGAGAGCCTGCCTTCAGCAAGCAATCTTAGAGGTAGGGAAGACTAGTAATGTGAACCTTCAAAGGTGTGCTGTGACCAGTGCAGTCACTTTCATAAACACCCAAAGGGCATTTTTAAGGCAAAAATGGAGCACTGCAAACTGAAAATGCTCCTGACCTAGTGTAAACTGGAGGTAGTACTTAAGGGCCTGCAGGAGAGGAATATGGAAATAGGCCCCCTGCAGGTCCAATGCCACCATCCAGTCTCCAGAGTCAACGGCACACAAGACCAGGATTGGAGTGAGCATCTTGAATTTGTCCTTCAAGAATACATTGAGATAGGGATCTAAAAGGCCTCTGTTCTTCGACAGAAGGAAGGAGGAGTAACACCCATCCGGAACCCTCTCCCAGGCACATTCTGCCCTGCTGCAAGATGCACAAGCAGCCCTTAGTTAGCCAGACTAATGGTTAGTGGAAGGTGCAGTGTGGTTAATTTGAGGGGCACAGACGTCACTGACAGCAGAACCATTACAAAAGCCCAACTGTAAGCCCTTTTGGATCCTTGGGGCAAGAAGGTGAGTGTCAGGTTGGAAAAGTCCCTTGTATGGTGACTAATGTGTACCACTAGCCACAATGAGTGATCCAGATGCAATCATTTCTAGATCCTTGGTGCGGATTTTTGTTGCCATAGCAGAACACAAATCATGTGTGTGCTCCAAAACATAGGCCTATCTCATGGATTGTGGTCTTGTCGGAACGGATGGGGTGCTCAAAGAGCAACCATGATAGTGGTGAAAGGATACTGCATTTGCCAGGAGTTACGTAACATGAGCGTTGAGATGGCAGCATACTGTTTTGTGATCCGTAGAAGCGAAGAGGAAGTGACTTAACTTTGGTAATGCTTTATCTGGTAAAGACAGGATCTAGACGTAGATTCTCTTCTTTAGAATCCTCCCCAGGCGCGAGACTGGATCTGTAAACTTTTTTTCTCACAGCACATCCACGAGACGGCAGAGGGCGACGCGCAACTTCGCATCAATGTCGTATACTGGAAGGGACGTCGACCGAGTCCATATAACTCCCTTGTCGTTCCGCTGACATCAGTTTCTTCTGTGACCATTTTCCGCACTCGAAGAGGGGAGCCACCAATACAGGCTGTGTATTGAGCAGTGTGACAAAAAACCAAAAGACATCAAAGTGTCAATAACTATAAAAGTCATAACCATCGTTCAGGATATGAATGTCCTCACAACAACCTTGAGTCGTCAAGTGAGAGAATCCATATATGTAATGAATACAGGGATCTTACTTCCCTTCTCTCTACCTTATTTTCATATTTATTTGTTGTCTTGTTTTTTAAAACAAATATAATTGAGACCCACAAAAACTCAGTTAGCAGAGCAGGGAGGTTGGGTGGGTCGTAAGGAAACTGCGGCTAGATCCTGTCTCTACCAGATGCACAAGTTACTTACCTTCGGTAATGATACCTCTGTAAGAAACATTAGTTAGTGTTAGATTCCTTACCTTAGAATATCCCCAGGTGTCAGACTGGATCCGGAAAGCTTTCATCAGCAGTACCCCTGCGCGTCGCTAGGTGTCATCTGAGGCTCCTTGTCCGTCGTCGGCGTCGTGATCGCCAGGATCGCCGGGATGACGTCGGAGTACTTAGACGCCGCCCTCGCGCGCTGACATCAGTTCTGTACATAGATTTCTGCGTCAGTAACGCAGAGCCATGATAGAAACCGACATTGGTGCCATGAAAATAGGGCCCTGAAAGGGATGTCCTTAAACCTAGATATCAGTTCGCAGAACGGGGAGGATGGGTGGGGCGGTAAGGAATCGAACACTAACTAATGTTTCTTACAGATATATCTTTACCGAAGTTAAGTAACTTGTGCATCTGAAAAAAACACGTTAGTGTTCGATTCCTTACCTTGGAATAGATACCCCAGCAATACTAACCCCGGTGGTGGGTCTGCGAACCAAGATCACACCAGAAAGTCTTGGAGAACAGAACAGCCGAAAAAGCCATCTATCCGGACTTGGCTGTCCAGGCAGTAGTGTCTAGCAAACGTGTGCAGCGAGGCCCACGTAGCTGCCTTACAGATGTCCTTCAAGGGGACTTCCCGACCCAGGGCAGTAGTAGCCGCCGTGGCCAGAGTGGAATGGGTGCGCAGCCCAACAGGAGCCTCCTTTTTCGCCAAGGAGTAGCAAACCTTGATGCACAAGACGACCCACCGAGAGATGGTCCGCTTGTGCACCACCCATCCCTTCTTAGCGCCCACATAACCAACAAAGAGATGATCATCCACCCGGAACTGGCGTGTGCGATCTAGATAGGAGAGCGCACATTTTGGGTCCAGACGGTGGAGCCTTTCTTCCTCCTTCGAAGGATGCGGAGGCGGAAAGAAGGTGGGCAAGGTGATGGACTGCCCGATGTGAAAGGCTGTGACTACCTTAGGCAAGAAAGAAGGAAGAGTCCTCAGAACAACTTTGTCCGGATGGACAGAGAGGAAAGGAGGTTTTAAAGATAGAGCCTGGAGCTCACTCACTCTCCTGGTAGAGGTGATGGCAACCAGGAATGCAGTTTTAAGAGTCAGAAGACTAAGAGGACAGTTATGAAGTGGCTCAAAGGGAGCGCACATCAGATAAGTCAGAACAAGATTCAAATCCCACTGAGGCAATCCGAAGGGAACAGGAGGAAACATGTATGCGATGCCTTTCAAGAATCTATTGACAACCGGGGACTTGAAAAGAGAAGGCTGATCAGGAAGCCTTAAGAAGGCTGAAATGGCTGAGAGGTAGCCCTTGAGAGTGCCCAGAGCAGAGCCCTGCTGGGCAAGGGAAAGAAGGAAGAGGAGAACCTCTGAAAGGGGGGCAGAGAGTGAATCCACGGCCTTTGCTGTGCACCATGCCACAAATTTGTTCCACCTGCAGGCATATACCGTTTTGGTGGAGGGACGCCTGGCTGCCAGAATCACATCACAGACTTCAGGAGGCAAGTCAAAATAGCCTCAACTGTCGCCGCTCAATCTCCACGCATGGAGTTCGAGACTTGACAGGTTTGGGTGGAGGACCGTCCCCTGCTGCTGCAACAAAAGGTCCTCCTGAAGAGGTAGACAAATCGGGGGATCGACTGACATGCTGAGTAGCTCTGGATAGCAGTATCTTCGTGCCCTGTCCGGAGCCACAAGGAGGTCTTGGGCCCGGTCTCGCCTGATCTTCTTCAGCACTTCAGCAGAAGTGGTATAGGCAGAAAGGCGTAAAACAGACCGCAGCTCCACTCGCGACGAAAAGCTTCTCCGAGCGAGTGGCCGCCTTGGATATTCCAACGCGCAGAACTGATGACATTGCACGTTCTCTTCGGTGGCGAACAGATCTAACCAAGGCTTTCCCCACTGCTGAAAGTGACCTTGCGCCACGTCCGAATTCAGACGCCATTTGTGATCCATCATTCACCTGTGGCTGAGTTCGTCCGCCCTGGCGTTCAGGGAACCTGCCAGGTGTTGACCACCAGGGTGACGCCCTGGTATTCCAGCCATGTCCAGAGGCGCAGAGCCTCCTGACCAAGAGTCCACGACCCCACCCAGCCCTGTTTGTGGCAGTACCACATGGCGGTGGTGATGTCCGTGAACACCTGCACTACACTTCCCCGAACAGAGGGAAGGAATGCCTTTAGTGCAAAATGGATTGCCCGCAGCTCCAAAAGGTTGATATGGAGCCGGAACTCAGCCGGAGGCCAGAGGCCTCTGATCTCCCTCATTCCCATGTGGCCCCCCATCCCAGGAGGGACGCATCTGTCACCACTACATGCTCCGGTTGGGGAAGGGAGAGAGATCTGCCGCTGACCCAATCGCGGTTTGTGAGCCACCACTGCAACTGTCTTGCAGTGCCCTCCGAGATCAGGACGCGGTCGGACAGGTTGCCCTGATGCTGTGCCCACTGAAACTTCAGGTCTCACGGCAGAGCCCGCATCCGCCACCTGGTGTGATGCACCAGAAGGATGCAGGAGGCCATCAGCACCAGGAGCCGCAGCGTCAACCTGACCGAGACTTGGGATAAAGGCTGAAAGATTGGAATCAGAGCCTGAATATCCTGAACCCGCTGTTCGGGGGGGATAAACCCGAAACTGCAAAGAGTCCAGAACTGCTCCGATGAAAAGGAGCTTCCAGCGAGTGCAGGAGGTCGGCCGTAGTCTGGAGGTGGGAGAAGACTGTCTGGGGCGAGCCCGCCTTCAACAACCAATCGTCGAGATAGGGGAAGACTGAAACCCCTAATCTGCGCAGATGAGCTGTGACCATCGCCATCACTTTCGTGAACACCCGCGGGGCACTGGTAAGGCCGAAGGGGAGCACGGTAAACTGAAAGCGCTCGTGGCCTACCATGAACCGCAGGTAACGCCGGTGGGCCGGCAGGACAGGCATGTGGTAATACGCGTCCTGCAAGTCCAACGCTACCATCCAGTCTTCTGGGTCCAGGGCAGCTAGGACCTGAGCCAAAGTCAGCATCTTGAACTTCTCCTTCCGGAGGAAGCTGTTGACGCTCTGCAGGTCCAAGATAGGGCGTAGGCCATCTTTGCCCTTCTTGGGTACAAGAAAGTAGAGGGAATAACAACCACGTCCTACTTCTGGCCCAGGAACGCACTTGATGGCCCCCTTGGCCAAGAGGGCCGTAACTTCCTCCCACAGAAGTTGCAAGTGATCCCCGACATGCGATGGTACGGCGGTGGCATGACTGGAGGGGTCGCCTCGAAGGGGAGGGAGTAGCCCCTTTGGACAATTTGCAGCACCCACCTGTCCGACGTGATGTTACGCCAGTGGGGGAGGTGATGGCTGACCCTGCCCCCCACTGGTGACGAATGGGCCTGAAATGCCGGACTAGGAAGGCTTAAAGGCAGATGCTGCAGGGGCGGGTGTGGATTGACCCTGCCGGTGTCCCCCGGTACCGCCACAGCGGTAACCATGTCCGCAACAGCGTTGAGCCTGGGTCTGCGGTCTGTGGCTGGCTGGACGTTTGGGGCGCCCCTTCCTTGGTCACAAAAGGAGCAAAACGCAGAAGTTTGCTGGCGTTGGCCTAGGCCCAAGGACTTGGCCGTAGCCCTGGAGTCCTTGAAACGCCCCAGCGCACTATCCGCCTTGTCGCCAAAGAGGCCATCAAAGGGCATGTCCAGGAGGGCGGCCTGGACATCCCCCGAAAAGTTGGCGGACCTCAGCCAGGCGTGGCGGCGAACCGCCACCGTCATTGCAATCGCCCTACCCAGCAAGTCCGTTGTGTCGAGTCCACACCGTATAGAACAGCGTACAGCATCCCGCCTTCCGCAAGGGCTTGGGCGAGCTTTGCCCGGGCCTCCTCCTGGCACTGTGGCAGCACCTCCGCAGAGAGTGGGTGTAACGGCCCAAAAGGCAGGCGGTGTTGACAGACCGCAGCCCCAAACTCAAGGAGGAGAGCAGTTTCTTCCCAAGCTGATCGTACCTTTTTGATTCCCGATCAGGAGGAGCGGTCAGGAATGCGCTCTGGGATGTAGAGGCCTGAATCAACAGGCTCTCGGGGGTGGGGTGAACCACAGGCGTAACTAGAGCTTGTGGCGCCCAGGGCTATCCCTCAGGGTGCCGCCCCTGGAGGGGTGGGGGGTGCTGGGGAAAAAGAATGGCGAGCACTTGAAAGAGGTCCGAGAGACACGTAGTATCGCCGGTAATAGTTACCTCGATCAATCATGCACATTACATGCACATAAATGACAGTCCAAGGCTACACAGTTGAATACACACTTGACTGGTAGTACAAAGGAGAACACACAGACTGCATGATCTATCTGGGGACTCAGAAAAACGCATGTGACATCCATCAGAGAGCTGCGTGAACGATTACCTGGCAATCCCCTCAGCACAATGCAAAAATGCACATACATGACACTGTTCAGGGAACCATCATCTACAGCCGACATTAAATGACCATACATCATAGTCCCCCCAATAAAGCAGTGGGGACGTGCACAAACGTGATGTGCTCTGACTTGAGGTACAATAATGAAATGACGAACTCAGAACAGCATGAACTACTGAGGGAAGGTGGGGGGTGGGGTGGTACATATATAGCCTGGCCTAAGAACATAGTCACACCACTATCAACGGTCAGACCCACACCATTGCAGCCAGAGAGTTTCTGCCAAACTCCTAGTGCCTACTGCTTGGTGCCGATGTAAGTTGGAGTGTGTGCAACAGCTAAGTTCAATTCAAGTCAAGGGAGATTTCTAAGATCTGACTATCTTGTCACCAAACTAGCACCAGCCTGCATTAATTCAGAGTCACACTAGTGGCAACCCCACAGCAGAAAGCCACTATAGCAACAACAAAGTACGACACTGCAGCATTACAGCATCACCATCCACCAAAGCATCCAGGCCTATCAACAGTGCCACCTTCTTAACTGATGTGTTCTCATTCCTTGAGAATCCCAGGCCCGACCAACTTGCCTTACCAGCACCGCCTCTTTGCTACAGGACCTCAGCAGTATGGCCTTACCACAGAAGGGCCTTATCAGTGTTGAGGTACACATGATCTTCCTCCACTATTGGCGTATCAGTGCTTTCGGATTCCAGGAAGCATTAGCTTTCTCCAACAATGCATTATCAATGTGTTAGAACTGGGGGTCTCTAGTTGGCAGAGGTAGGTACCACTGTCCAAATAGGGACCCTTGCTTCTCGTTAGGGTAAGGAGAAAACACTCTTTAGATAACCTCTGCTCACCCCCTTGGTAGCTTGGCACAAGCAGTCAGGCTTATCCAAAAGCAATGTGTAAAGTATTTGTACCAACACTCACATTAACACAGTGAAAACACCACAAACTGACTCCACAACAGTTTAGAAAAATAAAGGTATTCAATCTAAAACAACAAAAATCCAACGTACACAGTTCAAGAATATGGTTGCAAAAGAGTTCTTAAGGCTGCGATAAAATAATCCACAGTTGCGTGAAAAGTTCACAGTTGCATCACGTTTAGCCAGGAGTACCTTTTAAATGGGACAAAGTTCCAAAGCAGAAGCTGGTGCGGTGGAAAACAAGCGATGCGTTGCTCCTGAGACCCTGGGGAGGCGATGCGAAAACCCCGCTAGGAAGGTGGACTTGTATGGATTCCGGTGCATAGGTTCCGTATGAAGATTTCTCTTGCAAAGACACGATGCGATGATCTTTGGAGTTGCGACGATCTCCAGGGTGACGATGCACGGACCAGCGGTGATCTCTCTCTCGCAGCTCCTCGATGCAATGGCTTCTGCGATGACACTCGCAGCGACGTGATGCGGTCCGCAAGCAAGCGGTGCAGCGATCTCACCCAGCGACGACAGGCTCTGCGACGACACTCGCAGCGATGGTAATCTTCCAGCACCAGTCTGGTGCGTCCCGCAAACGAAGGATGCGACGGCTCTGGCAACAGTCGCTGTGACGATCTCGACCTTCGTAGCGGCGGGAATTTCCTCGCACTGTCGGGGATGCGCTCCGCAAGCGAGCGATGTGACAAAACTTGCAGAAAGTCTTTAAAAGCTTGGTTTCCAGCTCCCCAACACCGGTACAACTTTCAGAGGCAACACACATGGGCCACGCACTCCAGGAAGGACAGAACTCTCTCAGTAGAATCCAGGGAAGCTGGGGGTCAAGTCCTTTTGTTCCTGGGACTTCAAAAACAGGGAGCAAGTCCTTGGAGATTCCTTCACGCAAGGGGACACAGCACAAAGCAAAGTCCTTCCCCTCTCCTTGGCAGCAAAGCAACAGCAGGTCAGTCCAGCAGAGCAACAGCAGGACAGTCTTCCTTCTTCAGTTTCAGCTTTCTCCTTGGCAGAGGTTCCTTCTTGATTCCAGGATGATCTAATGTTCTGTTGTCAGGGGTCCTGTACTTATACCCCTAAAAGTCTTTGTTCACTTTGTGCAGGAGGGCTCTGAGCCCGGTGTGAACCAGTTCTGGGTGTTCCTTGAGCACTTTGTTTTCCTGGCCTCTCCCTTCCTTTCAGAGAAAGGGGCAGGGTCGTCGGCCGCCCAGCAGGAGGTGGAGCCAGCATTGTGGAGGGAAAGCACAGCCCTGGAGCACTTTATTGACATTATTCCTTCTCTCCTTTCACAGTGCAGGGCAGAGACATCAGACGCACCACAGGGGGTGGAGCCAGCACTGTGGGGGGTGGGCACAGTCTTATTCAGGTCCCAGGTGCAACTCCTCCCTCCCTTCTAGATGCAAATCTCTCTATTCACCACTGGGCGGACTCATTCTGTCTCCTGGAATCCCCCAGCCCTGTCACTCACAAACCAGACAGTCAATTCACAAACCAGCCAAGGCACACAGAAAGGTCAGACAAGTGAACATCTACTTTCTAAAAGTGCTGTTCTCAACCACAGGATTTAAAAACCACCTTTCCTAAAAGATGTGTTATTAAATTCTGAGTTCAGGGATACCAGACTTTTATGTCCTATCTTGCTCTTATGGGAAGATATGCTAGTAGCCACTATAGCCAGCATTCCCCACGATAGCCTATGGGCAAGATAGCCTTACAATAGTGAACAACAAAAATGTCTGTAATTCACTACCAGAGCATGTCACCAGTACATGCTCTACCTTTCACATACACTGCACCCTGCCCAAGGGGGTACCTTGGGTCTTCCATAGGGGTGACCAATGTGCACAGAAAGGGAAGGGTTAGGCCTGGTCAGTGGGGACACTGACCAGGAGGACATGGCAGTTCACAGACTGCACACAGGCATTGCGGTGGCAGGCCTGAGACATCATTTTAGGGCTACTCATGTGGGTGGCACATCCAGTGCTGCAGGCCCACTAGTAGCATTTGTCATCACCAGCCCTGGCACACCAGTTGCACTCTACTAGGGACTTCTTGGTGTTAAAAATATGCCAATCATGTATAACCAATCCCAATTACAATTTACACAGAGAGCATATGCACTTTAGCACTGATCAGCAGCGGTAAAGCGCGCAGAGTCCTATTGCCAACAGCCACAGGTCAGGAACAATAAGGGAGGACCAGTTCCAACACAATGCCACAATAAATGGCCACAATAAATGCTTTGCTACTAAAATCTCCACACTGTTGATTCCCCAAACTTTTCAGATTTTACACTCATGACAGTGACATGTATTATAAATAAAAGGATGTTTGTGGGATTACCGATTCATATCATGGTAAATATAAAAAATGCCTTAATGGTAAAGAAAACTAGAAAATAGCATACTGGGATTCATGTTCATGGATGCTTGCATCCTTTCAGGCGCCAACCATCACGTGTGGTATTGAGGGGCAAAACTGACATTTGCATAATTATTAACACGCTTGCCAGGTGGATTTACCGTTCTGCTCCTCTCCTTTCTTTCCTATCTTCAGACGTTCCAAACAAACAACTGTAGCGATACCTGTGATGCACTCTAGAAGTTCCTCTTGGGTTGGCTCTGGTCCTCCACTGGACGGACCCACAAGCAACCACAACAAACGCGGTATGTCAGGGAGGCAATAATCACAGAGAAATTCAAAGCCTGCTGTACCAATACAGACCCTTGGCGCCTCTGTTCGATTGCCTGCACCCTACGAAGGGGAGGGCTCGTTGGCTGGATCTCTGAGCTGAGAGAGCTCATTAGCTGATTGGAGTCTTTCCCCTCTGACCTCGTCCGGTCGCGCACCACACCACCACCACTACGCTAGGTGATGATGCGTGTACTGCAGGAAGCAGTTGCAAACAGCGGTGCTTGCACTTTAAACGGGGCCATGTGCGCGGCACCGGTGGCCCGTTGCGGAGGCCTTTATAATTTATTTTGGGACACTGAAACTACTGTAATGACTGACAGTAGTGTCAGTGAGTATCCCCAAATAAACTATAAAAACCGCTGCAACGGGCCACCAGTGCTGCGTGGCCGCTGCCCACAAAATAGTGCCCCCCCCTCCCAGCCAAGCCAGTGGTAGCATCAGCACAAGCTTTTCCCTTCACAGGACAGTACAAATAAAGCAATTGCAGTGCAAGCTTCACTGCCTCACACAACAGGGAAACAATGGCAGCTGCAAAGCAAGCTTCCCTCGTTCACAGAAGGCAGAAAGTGCAGTCTTCCGTTTCCTGCAGAACAGATCCAGCAGGGCAGAGTTGTACAACTTTCATCGTCCAGAGAACATGTAGACGATGAAACCACTTAAGTGTACTCACACTTTAAGTGTACTATGTACACTTAAGGTGTGAGTGGTATGTAGCTTAAAGACAGATTTCTAGAACGAGTACCACACCTGCCAACTCACACGGTGCCACCGTTTGACACACGATATTGGCTAGCATCACACTGTCTTCCGGTGAGGAGCCGATATCATACGTTGGCTGGCAAAACTAGCTGAAAACCACTGTAAATAGTGGTTTTCAGCTCATTTTTGGAGGTTTTGAACTGCCAACATCAATTAAGGAGTGTGAAAACACCCCAGACCATCAGTACCAATGTCAACAACCTTTTTTTGGGGGGTGGGGGGGCTTTGTTTAAAAATTGCCTTGTAGGTATTTCTTGGGGTATAGTCCCCTTCAAGGCCCTGCCCCCTATTCACACATTGAGATTGGTCTGCAAGTTGGCAAGTATGGAGTGCTTAACTCACTCCGAGGAGTATAGGAGAATAAGTGAGTGAATGCGCGAGTTCTCACGCCATTCTCATTTAGGTGCTCCATGTCAGCATTCTGAAAATCCTTTTGCCATCACTCAGAGACCCAGTGTTTGTTTTAATTCCTTTGTTTTCCATGTATTGAGAAATTGCAATATCCTGGCAGGGCAGCGTTATTTGCAGCAGTCTCACCACGACACAGCCCAAGTATGACGGACACTCAGGTGCCAACCTCTTCAAAAAGGGTTTGAATTGTGCACAGCAGGCTCTGTGTAGTCCCATCCTCGGCGCTACACCTGTACACAGTGTTGAGGTCGGCTAGTGGTCGCATGTGTAATAATGACGTATGGCTCTCGTTGTCGCTGTGCCAAGGAGGCTGCCCAGAGTGCCTCAGGAGGAGGTGGGAGTGGGGAGTGCAGGATTTACAGTGACTTTATCTGAATCCCCCAGCGCCTGCATTGCAGAACAGCTCTTGTTCTCACTTCCCACAGTGCAGATAGAGCAAGATCTTACCTCTACTGCTGTGGAAGCAGAGCAAGATCCCAGGCCCCTGTTTTCCCTTCGGCTGATGTATCCGGTTCTCTGTCTCCTCCCTTGCCCGCCTTCACTCTGAGTCTCATATGGTGTGAGGCATCGGCCTATCACCCTTTAAGGGCAATTGGATGGCGTCCGGGGGAGTAAAAAGAAGTGCTTCCAGGCGTTGCACGCGCAAGAAGTGACTAAGGGTGATAGGCTGCCGCCTCACAATGTACCCCTTAATCACACTTCTTGCAGGCACTGCCAGGACGCACTTCTTTTTACTCCCGCGGCCGCCATCCAATAGACCAATAGAGATACTATCACTGTAGGGCCACCAGTGTCACGCGGCCGCCCCCAAAACAGTGCCGCCTGGGGTGGAACGCCCCCCCCCCCCCTAGCTTCGCCGCTGGAGTGAACGGACAGGAAGCTAGGGTCGCCCGAAGCCGGGCCACGTTCCGATCCACAGGGAGGTCTGTGGAGGGCTTGGGCCAGGTGCCCAACAGAACGTCGGTGAGGGCTTCATTGAACGGCTGTAGAGGCTCCGCAGAGTTTGCCTGCGGTTTGAGCACCTCAGTGAGGAGGTTAGTCCTCACGGCAGCGACAGGGAGCTCAAGAGCCAAGGCCTTGGCCGCCCTGTTCAACACCACGCTGTAAGCAGCCCCCTACTCCTCAGCCACGGAAGGAGGAGAGATGAATCCAGTGTCGGGCAAAGTGTCCAGACCACTGGCCTCCCCTAGCTCGTCTGCCCAGTCCTGGCTCAACTGGCACTGCAGTGCCAGAGGGTCCTCAGACCCCTCCCAGTCCTCCTCGTCATCCATCTCCTGATAGGCAGGGAAAAATGATGGAGCCGGGTCGTAGGTGAATTGCTCACCCGATGGCGCCTGGCTGGGACTGGGGATGATGTCGCCCGAGGACGGCGTCGTGGGCGACACCCTCAGGGTCGGCGCCAGTGGAGGAGTCGTATGGTCGACTGGCAACAACCCAGATCCAGGCCTGGATCCTGCGGGGCCCTGCAGCATCGGGACAGGAGTCGACGACGGCGCCGAAGCTCCCGCCAGGGCCGAAGCCGCCGGCCGGCTAGGGCTCCCAGACGGACCCGCGGGGCACGAAGGCGCCTTGACAGGGTCCGACTGAGGGGGTGTGAGTCCTCATGGCCACGAGGAATTCACGTTTCTCCTCCGGCGTCGCGTGCAGCCCGTGGACCGGCGGGTGCGGAGCTGGACGTGGCGCTTGCGGCTCCGGTGGAGCCGCGTGGGCGGTGTAGCCCGCAGTCCCGGCCGCGTTGCATGAGCGTCGGGGGGGGGGGACGAGTCGGAAGAGCGATGACGCCTCTTCGACTTCTTTTTCGAGTGCCTCGAATTGCCTGAGGACTTGGAACCCGACGAGTGGTGGTGACTCGTCGGGCGGCGATGACTGCGGGAGACTACTTCCTCCTCGACCGGGACCTCGAGCGGCACAGAGCCAACTGCGGCAGCTAGAGCCGCTTAAGGGACTGCTCCCGTCTAGCCTTCGAGGTCAAGGCCCGGCAGTCGGTGGACGAATTGTCATCGTGGTCGGCCCCGAGACAGTAAAGGCACCGACTGTGGGGGTCGGTCACCGACATCAAGCAGTGTCAGTCCTTGCAAGGTTTAAAACCAGGCATCCCACCCGGCACCGCGAGTCGAAGGTCGACTCGAGAAGCGATCAAAAGTGATCAAAAAAAGTTAGTCAAAAAATGACTAAGAGTACTGCTCTTCCCGGATCTGCGCTTGCTGGCGCGGAAAAAAGAAGAACTGGCGTCAGCCCGTGAGTGTGGCTTCTAAGTACTCAGACGACGTCATCCCAGCGATCACGACGCCAACGACGGACGCGGAGCCGCAGACGACGCCTTGCGATGCGCTGGGGTAATGCTGACGAAAACTTTCCAGATCCAGTCTGACGCCTGGGTATATTCTAAGGTAAGGAATCTAACACTAACGTGTTTCTTTCAGATAAAGCATTACCGAAGGTAAGTAACATGCTCATCTGATAGACACATCTACGAGCAGATTCTCTACTTTAGAATCAAATACCTAATTCATACCATCCCCAGAAGGTCTGCAAACTATGTAAAGTCTCCCACTGAGTAAAATAGGGACCAAAACAAAAGAAAGAGAGGACCAGAACATTATAATAATATTAAAGTTGAGCAGAACTCACAGTACATTATAGACGCCCCAAGTCGCAAGACTGACCCCACCTGGATGAAATACCCATGTCAGGTAGACAAAACTGACTTAAGATCTGTTCTCACAAAACTGTGGCTAGAACCACAGTAAAATAAGAGAAAAATCCCAAAGGGTAGTTACTTGTATACGTTCAAGATGAGAGAAAAAGTATTGTCTCATTCAATAGACACCCTTATTTTACACACAATCTATTCACTCTGCATTGTTGGAACAAGGAGGAAACTGCACTACCCACCTGGCAATGCGAGTCACATGCCTCTGTTTGTTATAGATGTGTTTAACTACAAGACCAATTAGTCTGGTCTGTGTTTGTAACTCTCTTTAGCTGCTATATTACGTTTCTTTTTTATTATGTCTTTGTAACAAAATGTAACTATTTTAATCTTTATGTTGTTTTTAATCTATTGAACTGTAGACAAAGTGTCCCCAGTCAGAATATTTTTAATCTGTTTTTTGTAATAAAATAAATGTGACATATTTAATTTGTTCCGTTGCCATTGAATTATATGTTGTGTATATTGTTTTTCTATTATATGTGGCACAAGTACCTACCAGAGCATGGTGTGTGAAAGAAGTTAGTGATTGAGATAATCAGTTGGGTGTGAATGAGACAATACTTTTTCTCTCATCTTGAACGTATACAAGTAACTACCCTTTGGGATTTTTCTCTTATTTTACTGTTTACGTGCCCTAATCCCTTTGGGTCAAAGGGGCTCCTCTTTAATCCATAGAACCACAGTAACAAGAATTAAAAGACAATAAACACAAGGGGATGATATAACCTGTACTTGAGCTGTGATCCACCTGTGGGCAGGACTGCTATGTAGAACACAGAGAGAATATGTCCTCCGTGGAGAACAAATGTTCAGTTAAAGAAACGTCAAAGACATCATTAGCCCCGATGGACCAAGAAAACAGCCCTTCCTTAGAAAAAGAACTATAGATGGAAAAGACTCTCTAGGAAACTGTATTGAATATGCTACTTACCAGTATGCATCTGTTCTTGGCATGTAGGGCTGCTAACATTCATATCTTAGCATTAGATCGCCGCCTAGTGTTGGGTCCGGATGATCGCACATTGTTGTCCTGGAAGAGTCTTCGAAGTATCCTGAGATAGGTGGCTCCTCCCCTGGACTACAGTGCGCATGGGCATCGGCTCCATCCCCAGATTGTTTTTCGCCATTGTGGCAGAAGATGGAGTGAAAAGTGTAAAGGATGTCCATGCTAATGATTGAATACAATAGTATATCTGCAGCTGCGACAGGCACCGGGGAGGAGGGTGGGCGATATGAATGTTAGCAGCCCTACATGCCAAGAACAGATGCATACTGGTAAGTAGCATATTCAGTTCGAGGCATGTGGGCTGCTAAATTCATATCTTAGCATAGAATACATAGCAGTCCCTCCATTAGCGGCGGTTGCTTGTGCCAGCTGCAGAAACCTGAAAAAGTGTCTTGAGAACAGCCTGTCCTACAGCAGCTTGCTGCTTGGAATGCACATCAACACAGTAGTGTTTTGTAAAGGTATGTGGGGTAACCCACGTGGCTGCTCTGCAAATGTCTTCTAAAGGAATGTTCCCCAGGAAAGCCATGGATGCCCCCAATTTGCGTGTGGAGTGCGCCCTTGGGGGTATCGTTAAAGTGCGCTTGGCCTTTTGATAACAGATTTGGATGCACTTAACAATCCACCTGGCTATTCCTGCTTTGGAAATAGGGTTGCCTTTGTGCTGTGGTGAGAAGGCAACAAAAAGTTGTTTTGTTTTCCTAAAGTGTTGTGTTCTGTCTATGTAGTACATTAACGCCCTCCGTACGTCTAACGTATGGAGCATTCTTTCCGCTACCGTTTGTGGGTTTTGGAAGAATGCCGGTAAGTCAATAGTTTGGTTGAGATGAAACTGTGACACCACCTTCGGAAGGAATTTGGGGTTAGTACGTAGCACTACCCTATTTGGATGAATCTGAATGAATGGCTCTTGGATTGTGAGCGCTTGAAGCTCACTAACGCGCCTCAGTGACGTAATAGCAATGAGGAAAGCTACTTTCCACGTTAGGAACTGGAGTTCACATGAGTGCAGTGGCTCAAAGGGTGGTCCCATCAGTCTGGTGAGGACCACATTGAGGTTCCACACCGGAGCTGGCGGTGTTCTTGGGGGAATGACTCGTTTCAGACCTTCAAGGAAAGCTTTAATGGCAGGCACCCTGAAGACAGAGAGATGCTGCCTATTCTGAAGATAAGCTGCGATGGCAGATAGATGTTTCCGAATAGAAGTGAACGCTAGATTGTACTTGTAAAGATGTAGCAGATAGCAAATGACGTTAGGGATAGATGCATCTAGCGGGTTGATGTCATTGGCTGTACAGTAAATGACAAAACGCTTCCATTTTGCAGCATAGCATGCTCTGGTAGTCGGTTTTCTTGCCTCCTTGATGATGTCCATGCATTCTGGAGGTAGGTGGAGGTATCCAAACTCTAGGACCTCAGGAGCCAGATCGCCAGGTTGAGCTGTTGCGGATCTGGATGCTGAATGTCTCCATGGTTCTGCGTCAAAAGTCTGGGCGTGAGGCGCAGCCTTTGATGCGGCACCACCGAGAGTTCGAGGAACGTGGTGTACCATGCTTGGCGCGCCCACGTTGGAGCAACCAGGATGAGAGTCATCGAGTGCTGCCTTAGCTTTCTTGCCACCAGCGGTATCAGAGGGGCTGGCGGAAAAGCGTACGCAAATCTGCCTGACCAGTTCATCCATATCGCATTCCCTTGCGACTGTGGGTGTGGGAACCTGGCGGCAAAGTGTTGGCATTTTGCGTTTTCGTTTGTGGCAAACAGGTCTATCTCCGGATGACCCCACTGCTGGAAGTACGGGCGGAGTACAGATGGGTGTAGTTCCCACTCGTGCATTTGATGGCTGCATCTGCTGAGCAGATCCGCCATTTGATTGTCCTTGCCCGGGAGGTGTTCTGCCATGAGGAAAATGTTCCTCTGAATGGCCCACTTCCTCATGCCCTGAGCCAGATGAGACAGCTGTGGCGAGTGAGTGCGCCCCTGCTTTTGAATGTAGTACATCGCGGTCATGTTGTCCGTCCGGACTAACACTACCTTGTTGCACAGATGTACAATGAAGGACTTGAGTGCCATCAGTTCCAGATAGTTGATGTGCATCTTCTGTTGCTGCGTCGTCCATAGTCCCTGCACTGTGTAAGTGAGCAGATGAGCTCCCCATCCCTGGAGAGATGCGTCCGTTGTCAGGATAATCTGTGGCACTGGCTCCTGGAACAGTCGGCCCTTGCAAAGGTTGTGTGGAGTCCACCAATGCAGAGAGTCGTATGCCCGACTGGTAACCAACACTAGGTCTGTCAATTGTCCCTGAGCCTGTGTCCACTGATTCGCTAAGCACTCCTGGAGCGGACGCATATGTAGACGTGCGTGAGGGACTATGAAGATGCAGGAGGCCATCATGCCAATCAACTGCATGAACACTCTCGCTGGAAGCGAGTGTTGTGGTCTGAACTTTTGGATTAGCGACTGCATGCTGTCTATCCTGACTTGGTTTGGCTGGGCCATGGCCGTCAGGGTATTGATTGTCGCACCTAGAAACTGCCGGACATGCGCCGGCTGAAGATGCGACTTTGGGTAGTTCAACGAGAAGCCCAGATTGTGAAGGAGGTGAATGGTAGCCGACATGTCTGCGGCGCACTGTTGTTCCGACTTGGCTTGAACGAGCCAGTCGTCTAGGTAGGGGTAGACATGGATGTTCTGCCTCCTGAGGTGCGCCGCCACTGTCGCCAGACACTTGGTAAACACTCTTGGGGCTGTGGTCACTCCGAAGGGTAGGACCTTGAACTGATAATGCTTGCCTTGGATAGTGAATCTGAGGTATTTTCTGTGGGACGGGTGTAGTGGAATGTGGAAATAAGCATCCTTGAGGTCTAAGGTTGCTAAGAAGTCCCCTTGTTTTAGCAAGGGAAGAATCTGTTGCAGTGTAAGCATATGGAAATGTTCTGATAGTATATACAGGTTGAGGGGACGCAGATCTAGAATGGGTCTGAGAGATCCGTCCTTCTTTGGAATAAGGAAGTACAGGGAATATACCCCTGTGCCCTCCTCCTCCACCGGCACGAGCTCGATAGCGCCTTTTTGCAGCATCACCACTACTTCCTGCTGCAATAAGTGCAAATGCTCTGCGGACATAGGCCGTTGCCTTGGTGGAATGTTGGGTGGAGTGGACTTTAACTCTAGACAATAACCGTACTGGACAAGTTGACGCACCCACCTGTCTGTGGTGATGTTTCTCCAGACGGGCAGGAACTGCTGTAGTCTCCCCCCGACAGGTGTTAGGTGGTCGGGGGGCAGTGACAGAGAGTCACTGTTTGTTCGGGGCAGAGGAGCGGGAGTTGTTGTTTCCTTTTCCACATCCTCTGGTACTGTTTCCTCGGTAACCCCCTTTGTTTTGTTTGGGGTACGAGGATTGTGCTCCACCTCTGGAGAATTGTGACTGTTGACCCATCTGTCCTCTGGTGACTCCACGTGCCCCTGAGCGACGAAAATTGTTGCCACGAAACTGTTGTGATTGTAGGGCCCCCATAGACTTAGCAGTTTCGGTGTCTTTCTTAATTTTTTCTAGTGTGGTGTCCACATCTGGACCAAACAGTCTATCAGGATTGACTGGCTGATTAAGAATGGTTGTCTGAATGTCAGGTTTAAACCCCGATATGCGGAGCCACGCCTGTCGTCTCAGCATGACGCTAGTGTTAATGGCCCTAGCTGCTGTGTCTGCGGCATCAAGTGCACACTTTATGGCTGCGTTGGAGATCAGTTTTCCCTCTTCTATAAGCAGTTTGGTGCCCTCTTGAAACTGCGAAGGCAGGTGTTCTATAACCCGCTCTAGGGTGTCGTAATGCGCCCTATCATAACGTGCCAAGAGTGCCTGTGTATTTGCAATACGCCAAAAATTGTCAGCCTGTGCAGCTACTCTTTTGCCTCCTGCCTCTAGCACTTTGGACTCCTTATCCGGGGGAGGAGCTTCACCCGTTGTTTGGGAGTTGGCCCTTTTGCGGACATTTGCGACCACCAGGGAGTCAAGCGGCAACTGTCCCCGAATGTATGCAGGGTCTGCAGGTGCTGGTCTGTACTTCTTTTCGATACGTGGATTGACCACTCTCGCCCTGGTAGGTTCCTTAAAGATGTCCGCAGCATGTTTGAGGACCCCTTTGAGCATAGGCAGTGTCTTTACTGTCCGTTCAGAGACTGAAAAAGTGTCAAATAGAAAGTCTTCTTCTACTGGGTCAGCATGCATGTCCACATCATGATTAGCAGCTGCCCTTTCAATGAGTGCATGAAAACCTGCAGAATCTTCTGTTGGGGATGCACGTGCAGTGAAAGGCTGTGGGTCTTGCCCCACATCTTGGGTGCCTTGGTCACCACTGTCATCATATGAATCCGGCTGTGCATCTGGTTCATTGATGGGGAAAGTGTATTGGTCATCTTCAACATATCCTTCACCCTCAGAGTGGTCTGGGGAAGGAGTTGGGCTCCTTCTTGGAGGAGGCTGGATAGGTTCCATGAGGCCTGAAGCGTCTTCAGGAAGCCTTTTTTTCTTTAGGGGGATGACATAGGAGTCCACTGGCTGTGAAGTGATCCTCCTCTTGTAAAGGGTCAATTTGCCCGTGTCTGCGTCGATAAAACGCTCTGAATCCTCTTCAGAGTCGAGTACCCGACTTGAAAGTGCCCCTGCCGTAGAAGAATCCGACTTCTTTGGCGTCGATTTTGTTGAAAAGGCCTTCGGCGTCCCTTTTGGCGGCAGAAGGAAGAGAAGTTTACCCGCAGGCTTCACCGGAATGTCCATCGGCTTCTGTGGCGATGGCATCGGAGCCGGCGTAGCAGAGGCCTTCTCCCTGATTCTCTGTAGTGAAGCGGCGACGAGGGACGCGTCACTTACAGCGGCCCTTGGCGCCGACGAGGTCTTGACCTTGCCCTCGGATCCGACGTCCTGTTGGCCCTTCTGAGTCTTGGACGACGATGCCGCAGCCGCCGACCCAGAGTCCTTGGACCGATGCGCAGATGTGCCAGCCTTCGATCCGTGTGATTTTGTCGGCTCCATCACCACCACGCGTCCGACTAACGGAGTCCCAGTCGGAACCGGAGCCGTGTCGCTGGCTTTGGCGGGCTTTGACGGCGTCGCAGCCGTTGACCCGTGCCGATTACCCTTCTTAGAGGATCCCTCCTCTGGCGCCGATTTCGACCCTGTGGAATCGACAGATTTCTTCGACTTTTGTGGACCGGAGGTCGACGGAGTCGATGAAGCAGCGGGAGTCGTCGTTTTTGTTAGCACGGCCGCCATCTTAGGGTCGTTCGAATCGATAAGTTTCGGTTTCGTTTTCGGGTCGGCCATTTTAGGTGTAGTCGATACCGAAGGTTTCAGTTTCGGTTTCGATACGGGCTGCGCAGCAAGTATGTCCGTGGCCGGGCCTGAAGGCGGGGCCGAGGCTTGCGGTACGGGGTCTTGGGTAAGGCCGATAGGCGATCCCGTGACCCGATCTTGATCTTCGTAACCTTCGGGGCATAGCTCGTCCCCTGAGCTATCTTCCGCGGCCCCATAAATTTCTTCGACGTCCCCTACGTCGTCGACGTATTCAAGGCCTTGATCCACGACTCCGTCGTCGTCCTCCGGATCTGCCTCGACCTCCGTCTCGGGCGGGGAGATTTGAAGATGATGGCTCTGGTCCTCCTCTTCTCGGTCGCCGAAGATGTTTTCTGGAGCCGGGGCCGCTTGTCTGGCCTCAAGGCGCACCGCGCGCCGAAGCTTGAGTGTCTTCTTTGACCTGAATTTTGCGCAGGCCCTGCAGTTGTCTTCGTTATGGTCTGGTGAAAGGCATTTGTTACAGACCGGGTGCACGTCGATATGTGGGTATTTGGACCCACAGAGCGGACAGTACTTAAACGGACTCCGCTCCATGCTGGAAAGTTGCGTCGTGTCGCGATGAGAAGGCCTCGATGTCCGAAGAGTGCAAGCACTCCGTTGATTCCGACTCCAAGAGACGGAAGAACTCAAGACCGTGCGCAAACAATACCGACGCAAAGAATACAAGGCCTTTTGGCCGTAAAAAGTTAGTTTTTCTCGGTTCCGACAGAGAGACGTCGAGACCGCATCCGAACCCAATGGCGGAAAAAAACAATCTGGGGATGGAGCCGATGCCCATGCGCACTGTAGTCCAGGGGAGGAGCCACCTATCTCAGGATACTTCGAAGACTCTTCCAGGACAACAATGTGCGATCATCCGGACCCAACACTAGGCGGCGATCTAATGCTAAGATATGAATTTAGCAGCCCACATGCCTCGAACATATACAAACACACAGGTATATATGAAAACATAGGAATAAAAATACCAACACCTCTGTATCAACCAAAAGAATGCATCTTAAAAGATAGATGAAAGAAAATAACCCGCCGGCAACAGTGACATAGCAGTTTGTACTGTAGCAATGCAACAGCATCAAGCCAATCAGAGTAATGCAAGTTGATTAAAAGAAAATTAGTAGTATAGATAGAGCAACAAAAGCATAAGTCCTCTTCTTATAATTAGAAGCCATCATAGATGGATTAATAGAAGCTGAAAAAGACAACTTTAACTTGACTAACCTTCCAGGAACCACACTTCGTCCAGTGTGAAACCAACCAAAGACCCTTAGGGCCCGAAAATAATGCAAAAGAGTTGTCCACCAGCAACCATAGACAGGTCGACAATGATGGAATCGCCCTGTCACATAACAACAATCCTGAAAATCGGGAATACCAGATTTCTACATAAGTAGAACTATGAGGCTCAAGCCTCTCCCCTTCAAGATCAACCTACATCAATTCTATGTAGAGAAGAAATGGTACACCATAGAGGGGAATGTTCCCATACATCTGCTTTCAACAGGAGACGTAGAATACATAGAACATTATTTGTGACTGAAGGTCCATTATAACCTTATAAAAGACCAGGAAAGTCAGCAACCAATAACGCTGAGAGAACATGAACATGCTCAATAACAATTATCATCAGCCAGAATCTGAGAGGGCTGGGAAGGGTCTATAGTCCCTTTGATACACCAGGATGTGTCTGCAGACCAGATTGACTGGTATGAAGTACCTATTAAGCATGCAAACACAAGGCATGCACCAGGATGGAAGCACCACAACAATACAAACTATAAGCACCAGCACTAAAATAACAGCAGGCTGATTGTTATGTTATTCACATTATTGAGATCTGCTGCTACCCGAAGGTGTCCTGGCGTTGTATGAAGTGGGAGAGAGGATGAAGTACCGGCAATACTATTTGCTGAACAGCCATGCTTTTAGTGCTTTCCTAAAGGCAAGCAGATTGGTCATAGTTCTGAGGTATATTGCATGCAAAGCTTCTGCCACCCCCAATTAGCTTTTTTTACCCGTGACACCAACACCAATATTGCATCTGATGACCTCAGCGATCTTTTCGGTATATACCAGTGTAATCTCTGGTGAAGATACTCTGGTCCAGTTCAATGTAGGGCTTTAAAGACCAAGCATAAGGGTTTAAAAAGGGTATGTTTCCTAACCGCCAGCCAGTGAAGTTTTTTTATCTCATCCGAGATAGAGGCGTATTTCGGTATCCTAGTTATGAGTCTGAATGCCGCATGTTGCAGGATCTGTAATTTATTCAGTAGTCTTTCCTGGATATTAAGATATAAGCTGTTACAATAGTCCAGTCTGGATATTGTTAACGCTGTAATAACGGTTTTTTGGCCGTCTTTGGGGAACAGAGGCATTATTTTCCAGCAGGCTCTCAAGATATAGGAAATCCGCGATGCTACTGTGTTGACCTGGTCCTTAAATCTAAGGTTATTAACAATTCACACTCCCAAGTTTTTCACTTTCCTGCTGGGAGTGGGAAGGGGCCCTAGAGTGTCTGGCCAGCAATCAGAGGTCCAAAAGTTTGGGTTATTGCCAAACAGTTCTGTTGTGTTTCGATGTAGATACTCGAAAATAGGTTTTCCGAATCATGCCCTTACATAGGTACAACTTACATTGCCCTTATTTAGGCATAAAATCCCGGTCCTTATTTAGGCATCAGTCATGCTATCCAAATACAGGCATGGTCACCTACATCCGTCCATTCCACATCGCAACAAATTCTTAGAAACCACACCCGTAAGCCATTGGGACATTCCCTGCTTGGATTATTGATTTCTCCAAGAACTCATTTATTATGCATGAACAACTATTCCTTAGGGGTTCATTCAGGACGTCTTCCTCTGCCCGACTTTACGTCAATGTTAGCATTCCTAGGCACCTTCCAAGTATAAATATACCTTTAATTACAAAGGCAAATCACGGCTCGGCTACACAGCTCGATACGGCTCGCCACAGCAAGTTCGGAAGGAATTTGAGTCCACACCTGACGCACTCACCAAGACGCTGTCATCCTGCTCACAGATAATCCAGCTTCCAGTGTCCTGACTCCCTTCGCAGGGTGTTAGGGTTTGAGATCCGGAAAGAGATTGCCACCTCTCATTCTAAGGTATGGAGCAGACTAGAACCTAGAGGGTCTCTTGGCAATACAAACTATAGCTTACCATACTATAGAAAACAGCACCTACTTCTTACCTCGTACTACACTTAGGTTAGGTACACTGGGGTAGAACTATTTAGAAGCACCAGATGAGTATTCACATGTTAGCCTGTGCTATTTATGTATGTATATATGAATATATGTCATAGCTAAAAGACCATGCTATTGCAGAATTATTTCTTCGTACTGCTCTCGCTGTACTTATTTATATTTTGCATACTGGCTTGCGATTGCAACAGCTTGCAACAGCTCATATCTCTTGCACGAGAAATAAGACTGTTCAATAAATCCTTTTATTGAAACGCCCGTCTATCTATTTTTGTGTAACTCTGAAGAAACTAAGCACGCACTAATGACTGAGTGAAACGTATCTATTGTTTCCACGATTCTGAGAACTGTTCCGATTCTAAGGGAAACAAAGTTGTCATGTTTATGCGGTTGTCAGAAACTACTCCCTTCTTGTTTATTCGAGAAGTTTCTAGTGACCTCTGACTTAGCTGACACACAAAGTAATTAAATTTAATATACTCAATAGGAGAATACTGACCATAGTCCTATGCAAAAACCATCGTGTTTATTATTCCAATACGCAGAGCCTATAAGGGAAATAGGAACTACACTACATGGTGCCCAACAGTTTGGTAAGGCACTAATTTAACGCTAGATACTGAAGTAACTCGGCCGTGCTTTTCTCAGAGACCCCTACTCCTAATACTCCATAAGACGTTTGGAGTGGGTAGGGATAATATCCGCCATAGCTGAGTAGGACGAAAATCCTATATATTAGCTGTTTGGTTTGTTCAACGTTGAGGGATACAGTGTTCCAAAAATATTGTGCACCTTATCTTTGTTTCCTTGAAACTTGCTCTGCATTTTTCATTAAACAATGTCTAATAACGGGAATAATGCTGAGGCTGCTCCAGTCAACGAAGCATTACCTCTTGCTGTAAATTGTACAGGTTTTAATTAAACCGATGAGGAGGCTATAAACATCCCTCCGAATCTAAGGAGAGCCATCACTTCAATACTTATAATACGTGGACTAACATCAAGAGGTGGTGGAGCAGTTTTTGTGATAGAGGTACATCAATCTTTTTAGACAGAGGTATTCTAGTCATGGATAGTATTCCCAGAATCAAATCCAATAACACATATGTTTTGGGGGTGGGGGGGGGGGTGAGGGGGACCAGTTAAATCACAACTGTCGAAAGGTCCTGAAAAATACTCTATTAAATACAATCCTACATCTTCTAAAAAGAAGTGGAAAATAACAAACATTCAAAAGAGAAACGTTCTCAATCCCGAGGTATGTCTCCTCAAAAGGAGCCCTCTGAAAGGAGGTATAACATCAGGAATAGGGGTAATTTGAAAAAACCTGACACATGAAGTCCAAAGACGATCAACACGTTCAGAAAAACAAAACAAAACCTCACTTTTCCAAGAAGAAGGTAGCAGGTCTGAAGATCAAACCTGCAGAGAATTCTGAGAACACAAATCAAGAACGGAGAATGGGCTCAGACGATGCTGGACAGTGCAGCAGAAGTAACAATAGCTCAATAGAACCTGAAGGAACTTCTGGAGACAGTGGACTTGAATGAGTACATACAAGTAGAGACTGTGGACACCAGGGTTAGTTCGCCACAAAAGGTATATGAAATAACCATCCGGATGGAGGGAGACATACCAAGAAAAGTGAAAGCACTCTTTTGGGAAAGACTTTCAAAGGGTTACGATATACTTCTAGCAGAACAGGACTGGCCACCAGAATTTGTCAGGGAGTGCCCACATGGCGAAGACATCAGTATGCCAGCCATCTCAAACCATGTTCCAGTACATTTAAAATATACTTATGCCAGGAAATGGGCAGTTCCCACGCCCCAGCATTATACAAAAATCATGTAAGATGGGATGCGGACTCACCTCACCACAAGATCCAGTTGAAAAATCAACCTACTGCACGAAGGCAGTACCCAATTAAGCAAGAAGCTAAAAAAACAGGTCAGGGAGATCTTAGATCGACTCGAATACCAAGGGGTGATTGAACCATGCACCTTATCAATGAACATTCCTTGGTTTCCGGTTTCCAAACCAGACAATACATATAGTCTAGTTTTGGATTACAGACACCTGAACTCTTGTTCAAAGAAATTTGCTGTGGAACATGCACATAGTACAGTATTTAAGAATAACCTTGTGCGTAAAAAATATAAAACCACATTAGACATTTCTAACGGTTTCTTTTGTCAAAACATAGCACCTGAAAGTAGGTATTTGACAGGTTTCTCAATAATGGGGACCTAGCATCACTTTTGTCGACTACCATAAGGGTTCAAGAACAGCCCGGGGTTATTTCTCAGCAAGAGTAACAGAGTTAATACAAATTTATGTCGAGGCATTGTCATATGTCGATGATATCTATCTGACAGACGATGACCTGGATAGGCACTTGAACAGTGTGAATACCCTTATACCGGGCTTCGCCTCTGAGGGCTACAAATTCAATTTCAAGAAATCAAGAATTGCCCACCTCAATGTCCTTTTCCTAGGAAACGAGCTTTCAAGTGAAGGTAAAAGCCTGGCAGCCAATTTTTTAGAAAAGCTCCAACCTCCAAATACGCTGAAAACCTTACAGTCGATTCTAGGTTTCCTAAATTTTGGAAGAACTTACATTCTAACTTACGCAGAAATGGTTAAACCTCTCTGCAAATTAATGATACCCTATTTTAAAATGAAAAATTGGACACAAGAACACACAGAGATATTGCGTTCACTTCAAGCTGACATGTCAGCAACAAATCACTTACAAACAGGCGTAAACGTATGCAATTTAGTGATACGAATCATTCCGGGTCAATGCGGATTCACCTACTTAACTTTTAATGAAGCTGAAAAAGTACCAATTGCATACAATCACATTTGTATACACAAGCGGAAATGCACTTCACTTCAACAGAAAAAGTTCTGACAGCAGTTCAAACCGCTGTAGCAAAAGAAGGCGCTCTAGCTCAGGGGAAACTCATAATTGTCGTGACTCCAGTACCAGCCTTAGAGGCAGTTACAAAAGCGAGCATTGGTAATGCGAAAGCTTTACATCCAAGATGGATACAATGGGTTCATTATCTTGCTGCAACAGATGTTGAATATATTTTTGATCCTTATTTAAAAACACAAGTGTTCCTGCAATACGAACACGAATGTCCTCTGCCTATTGAGATTCTCCCTCTTGACCAGGAGAATGCACTGGCGTTCAAAGAACCTGCCAGGTGTTGAACCGTCAATGAAGTGCCTTGACGTTCCAGCTATGTCCAGAGGCGCAGAGCCTCCTGACATAGGGTCCACAAACACACACTACCTTGTTTGTTGCAATACCACAAGGCGGTGGTGTTGTCTGTGAACACCTGCACCACCTTCCCCTTGACAGAGGAAAGGAATGCCTTCAGTGCAATAAGGATTGCCCGAAGCTCCACAAGGTAGATATGGAGCCTCTGATCTCCGCCTCTCCCATGTGGCCGCCCCTATCCAGGAGGGAGGCATCCGTCACCACTGTGTGCTCCGGTTGGGGAAGGGAGAGGGATCTGCCGCTGACCCAATGCTGATTCGTGAGCCACCACTGCAATTGACGTGCAGTGCCCTCCGAGATCTGGACGTAGTCGGACAGGTTCCCCTGATGCTGCGCCCACTGAAACTTCAGGTCCCACTGCAGAGCCCGCGTATGCCATCTGGCATGGTTGGTGAGCAGATGCAGGAGGCCATGAGGCCCAGCAGCCTCAAGGTCGTCCTGACCGAAACCCGGGACAAGGGCTGAAAGATCGAAATCATAGCCCGAATGTCCCGGACACGCTGTTTGGGAAAATAGACCCGAAACTGTGCCATGTCCAGAACCGCTCCATTGAAGAGGAGCTTCTGAGAGGGAATCAGGTGCGACTTCGATACGTTGATGGAAAACCCCAGCAAATGCAGGAGATCGGCCGTAGTCTGGAGGGGGGAGACGACTGCCTGGGGCAAGCCCGCCTTCAACAGCCACTTGTCGAGAAAGGCGAAGACTGAAACCCCTGATCTGCGCAGATGCGCTGCGACCACATCCATTACTTTTTGTGAACACCCGATGGGCACTTGTAAGGCCAAAGGGAGCACGGTGAACTGAAAATGGTCCTGCCCTACCATTAATAGCAGGTAACACTAGTGGGCAGGCAAGACCTGGATATGAAGATAAGCATCCTGCAAGTCCCCCGCTACCAACCAGTCTTGCGGATTGAGGGCAGACAAGACCTGAGCAAGTGTGAGCATCTTGAACTCCTCCTTTCGGCGGAAGTGATTGACATCCCGAAGGTCCAAGATAGTATACAGGCCTTTGTCCTGCTTTGGAACCAAGGAGTAGAGGGAGTGACAACCACAACCTACTTCTGGCGTTTGAACACGCTTTATGGCCCCCTTGGCCAAGAGGGCCGTAACTTCCTGCTGGACGGATAGAATGTTTTAAAAAATTATTTTAAAAATTGTTAAAAAAATGTTTTAACAAAATGAGCGCCCGAGGGAATGGGTTGTTAAAAATCTGCACCAATATAAACATAAATATAATTTTTTGGGACTACGAGTACCACTATCCTCTGTTTTTGAACAAAATGTTAGAATGACAGCATGAGTCACATGACAAAATGTATGGTATTTTATTGGGTGGTTTTGAATTTTCCAAATGTGTAACTGTGAGCAAGTTATCAGGGAATAACAAAACGCGTTGGTTCTTTTTTGTTTACCTGGGTGTTGCTGTTTTCATGGATTAAGCAATAAAGTAGTTTTTGGGACACAGAAGATCCTGCGAGTGCGAATTTCATTACTCTTTCCTCGGGAGGGAGTGTTTGTGTGTGTGTATATATATATATATATATATATATATATATACACACACAAACACAGTAAAAAAACAAATAAATATATATATATATATATATATATATATATATATATATATTACCTTCTCACAAGTGTCCAAAAACAGGGCTCACTCGCACCATAAATAATGATTTGCACCGGAATGCTCTACTTAGCGCATCTCAACCTCGTGCCTTTCCAAACTTATCATGGTTATTGACATTGTTTTTGGTAAATCAGCGGCATTTGATGAACTACTACAAAATGACTATCTATCCCACAATGCATGGCACCGTATTTTACTCACCTGAGGAGAATGAATTTCGAGTGGGGTTATTTATGGAGAGTCCCTGGATATGAACATGCTTTCAAATGCTTCAGGCCCGTGAACAAGGATGTAAGATCTGAAACGCGTTGGGCACTAATATTAAAAGGAATTGACACGCTGGTTTTTGGTGCGCTGCAAATCATTATTTCTGGTGCGAGTGAGCCCTGTTTTTGGACACTTGTGAGAAGGTAATATATATATATATATATTTATTTGTTTTTTTACTAGCCTTGTTTAAACTTACATGCCAGGTAAAGGCAAGCTTTGGAACAAAAATACAAAGGGAAAACCAATCACCAACAAGTGGTTTCTCTCCAAGTCCCCCTCAACCCCACCCCCCATCGACCATTGGACCAAGTTAATTATGTCCAACTAAACATCCTCTGACAAGAACTAGAAAACTTCGATCAACCCAGAAATATACTACTCTCCTACTTAGAACCGAGGACATGGCTTGAAATAGGGAATGGCAAAGATCCAGCTACGGTACGATTCACAGTAGAGCACATAAAAAAGCTCAGGATCCCTCAACGCCAGAGCGCATGTAAGTGACAATAAGAATCACCTCATTTTTTTTGGGTTTGTTCACTATCCCGCATCTTGTCTTGAATGACCAAATGGAATGGATTTCAGTTGAAAAATAATTTTCTTAACAGGTGAAGGTGTTTGCCCAGTGGCCCCTTTACCTAGTTGCAAGAGCACCTTTTAATGTAAATTAATGTAAAGAAAAATAATAATAAAAGTATTGCACCTTATGTTATAAAGGGGTATTTAGCTGTGCACCAAACCTGCTTTCTTACTAAATCCTGAATAACCCAGAAGGCATTCACTTCAAAAGCAAATGCCACAATTCATGCAAATCAAAAGTGCTTTGTATGACATCTTTACCTCATTACCTCAGACACCAATGAAAAAACATGCAATTCAGCTTCCCAGAAAGGGTCCTCAGAATAACATTTGAAACTGGTCGTCAACCACATTTTGAGGTTAAAAAAAGTCAAGCATGTTGCAAACAAACCCAAAAATAATGCAAATCAAAATAGGACTGCCTCAAGAAGAAGAAAATAGCTGAGCTGTACAAGCAAGGGGCATCTGCAGTGCTGAAAAAAGATACATGCATATGCCCACACTTGAACCCAAGCAAGCAATGTAGATGTGCCTTAATCAAAACCACAGGATTTCCAAGAGAACTACATTAAGGGAAGGGGGTATTAAAGAAGGATTATGTTAATTCCCTTGTAAGCATCTGTTCTTGGCATGTAGAGCTGTAGATTCACATGCTCTGCATACTCATGGCATCTAGTGGTGAGTCTGGATGTTTGAAAGAAGTTTTTCTTTGAATAAGTCTTTTCTAGTGACGAGGTAAGGGGGCTCCTCCTTTCAGTGATAATGCACATGGGCATCAACTCCATTGTTAAGACTGTTTTCCTGTAAGAGGGTGAGAATTGAGTGAGTTAGTGTAAAGAAAGATGTCCATGCATGATACATATGAATATTTATATTATTAACTGGAACAACCATAGGTGTCCGGGGAGGAGGGAGGGCCCATGTGAATCTACAGCTCTACAAGTCAAGCACAGAGGCTTACAGGGTAAGTGACAATCAGTTTGAGGCATGTGTGCTGTAGCTACACATGCTTTGCATAGACTATATTGCAGTCCCAAAAGTGGTCCCAAAAGTGGTGGTGGTAGGGTGACTGTGGCAGAGTCATCCCGATCCGCTTACTCGACAGAGGCTGCAGATCTGTGCCTTGCGCTGTGCCTAATGCTTTGATCAGAGAACTGTTGTTTTTTAAATTGCTATTTGACTGGAAAAATTGAATTTTAATATTTTGATTCGAATTCATTGCACACATTTGCACATATTTTTAAAACGTGTAAAATCTCAGTGTCAGCCTAAAATACCTTGCGCTATCTCGCGCCACCTTTCCTGAGTCCTGATTACAAGGGGGGGGGGGGAGGGGGGGAGGACAGTGCTTCTGGTCAGCAGAGGTAGCCGGTGCTCGATTTTCACTCCTGCCCGCCCCGGTCCGACGAGGTACCTAGTACCGTTGTGCGGAGGGCGGGTCAGGGAGAGCCAGGCACTTCCTGTTGGGTCATTGCTGGAGCGGTTAGCGCTCTTGCGGCTGATTTCTTCTGGGCTATTTAGCCCTCGCCCCCTCCAGAGCGCGCAGGGGAGCCGAAGCTACGCCGAAGAGTAGCCAAAGAGTGGCCCTTCTGCGCCCGTCTGAGACAGGACGGGGCTAGGGGCCATGAACTCTACTCAGGTGGACCGAGCTCAGAAAGAGGTATATGGTATTAGGTATACAGCCCGAGCACTGAAAGATCTGCAGACAGCCCCGCTGCTGGGCTGTGCTCGGGTCTCTTGGCCATGCCCGGAAGGCCCTTGCTCATGTATTAACTGCCGCTTTCAGGCCTCCCACACTACCGTTACCATCGGTAGAAACATCGGGGAAGCCATACTACCTTATGGCTTGAAGAGCTTTCTCCTGAATATCCGTTCCCTGCCCAAACATTACTCTGAGCTCTGGGACCTTGTTCATACGGTAAAACCAGACATCTGTTTTTTAACGGAAACCTGGTTGAAACCTCATACAGTTCCCGCAATAATGCTGGGGGTCCCTGTGGGATATAAAATTCTTAAACTGGACCGCCCCGACAAAGTAGGAGGTGGCATAGCTATTATGTACAAAGAAGACTTGAAGATCTCCGTGCTTGAACAAAAGAGCTGCTCATCAATGGAAATCATGATTTTCAAGATCAGCTTAGCCTCTAAAATTCACTGGAAGGGATCGTTGGTTTATCGCCCTCCTGGACCCCATTCAGGTTTTACTCTCTCCCTTTTGGAGTTACTGGCCCCGTACTTTAAGGCAAATGAAGATTTCATCCTCTTGGGTGATTTTAACACTCATGCAGATATTCCCACGCACCCTGACACTATATCCTTGCTCTCTGATCTATCTTCCCTAGGGCTTGTAATACAGAATAGTGGCCCTACACACATAGGGGGCCATACCTTAGATCTTGTTTTTTCCAACTGTTCTAAAATCCGGTGTCGTCCTGCGACTCAAGTGAATTGGTCCGACCATTTTTTAGTTGATTTCTCTATGCTAGGCATGGATAAGCCCCTTCATAAGTCTCCTCTCCCCCCTGTTTGGCGCCGCCAATGGCATAAGGTGACAGTAGAGGAGCTACAGAGGGTATGGAAGAAACCTACTATTTTAGCAACAGATAATGTGGAGTCCGCTCTATCCAAATTTAATAACTCCCTTGTAGAGGCACTCAACTTGCTGGCCCCTTTGAAACTGCACAAACAGCACCCTAGCTCTAAACAAGAGATATGGTACACAGAACTACTTAGAATAGAGAAACAGGGATGCAAAAAGCTGGAGAAAATATGGAGGAAATCACGCACTGAGGGTAGTAAGAAAGCATATCTAGATGCTCAGTCCAGCTACCACAAAAATATTAGGCTAGCCAGGAGGAACTGCCTTACTCTGCAGCTAGCCGAAGCAGGTAACTCTTCCAAGGAACTGTTTAAAAATTTACAGACCTTTGTAAAACCAGTGGCCTGTGAGAGCCCCGATGATTTTTCGCAATCTCTCTGCAATGATATCTCTCTGTTTTTTGAGAACAAAATAGAGATAATTTATGAAAAAATCACGAAGGCCACCGGACTCAGGAGCAATGCCACTCGCACTCCTCCCCAGTCACCAATATATGATGATAACTCATTAATGAAGTTTCCTGAAGTTAATAATTCTGATCTCACCTCCCTCATCAGCCAAATCAAAACAGGGTCCCCTGATGATTTTCTACCTGCTAAAATGGTTGCCTCCCTGAGCACCTTGCTCGGGCCAGAAATTCGGTCTGTAATAAATCTCTCCCTCAAGGAGGGACAGGTACCTCTAGAATGGAAGAAAGCAGTGGTGAATCCCATCCGGAAGAACGTGGCACTGCCCTGGACGGACCTTTCCAACCTCCGCCCCATCTCCCTTCTGCCATACCTTAGCAAGATCACCGAGAAACATGTGAACACCCATCTGTCTAAGTACATCGAGGCAGCGGAAGGTCTAGACTATTCTCAATCTGGGTTTAGACCTAACTACAGCACCGAATCTGCCCTCCTCTCCGTGACCAACAACATCAGGATGGCACTTGATGGAGGGGGCTCTATAATTCTGGTGCTGTTAGATTTATCCGCTGCCTTTGACACGGTGTCACATGATATTCTTCTCGGTCTACGGAAGGTAGGGATTGGAGGTTCGGCCCTGTCCTGGCTGGAGAGTTTTCTCTCTGGCCGCTCACAAGGTGTCAGATTGGGCTCCCTTCATTCCATCTCCAGGGAGCTCACCAAGGGAATGCCACAGGGCTCATGCCTAAGCCCTACACTTTTTAATGTGTATGTGGCACCCTTGGCTGACATTGTGAGAGTGCACGGATTCACCCCGGTGTCATATGCGGATGACACCCAGCTTCTGTTCCCTTTTCAGACCCTCACACCCGCAATTAAAAAATCTTTTGCTGAAGGTATGAGAGCGGTATCTGATTGGATGGCCTCCAATTGCCTTCAATGCAACGTGGGCAAAACGGAGGTCATGTTATTCGGGGAGTCCCCCCTCCTGTGGTCTCCTGAATGGTGGCCATTGGATTTGGGACCGGTACCCTGCCCCAAGCAGGCTGTGAAGAATCTTGGAGTACGGTTAGATCAGGCCCTCTTGCTAAAAGAACATGCCAACCAGGTAACCAGGTCCTGTTTCCGGGTCATCGGACTCTTAAGGCGTGTGTTTCCTTTCCTGCCCGACAGCTACAGAAAGACCCTTGTACAGACCCTTGTGATCAGTAGGCTAGATTACTGTAACGGCCTCTTTATCTCAGCCAATGAGGAACAGCTCAGCAGATTACAAGTAGCCCAGAACACCGCGGCAAGACTGGTCCTTAACGCCCCGACCAGATGTCCCTCACGCCCCCTGCTGAACAAACTCCACTGGCTGCCTGTTCGACAACGTGTTAAGTTCAAGGTTTGCTGTACAATACACAAGTGCCTTTTTAGCCCCGGCCCTAAATATTTAGCTGAAAAATTCAACCTCTATAGTCCTGGACGCTCTCTGCGCTCCAGTAACCAACTGTTGCTTCAGGTCCCCAAGATTAGGAAGGCCAGACAAGGAGGTCGAGCTCTATCCTACAAAGGCCCTACGCTCTGGAACTCACTCCCTCTCATGCTGAAACAAAACACCAACTTTCAGACCTTCAAGAAATCACTTAAAACACACCTGTTTTTGACATCTTAAGGCACGGTACAGCCCTGGACCTCAGCTAGACACCTTAGCCATAGCACAAGCGCGGAGATACCCCTTCGGGAGTCGAGTCCTGCGCTATATAAGCAAATAAATAAATAACCAGTGGATGTTGCAGTTGTCTGAGAGTGTCCTGAGCACTGTCTGTCCTACATTATCTTGTTGACATGCTAATACATCCACACAATATTGTTTAGTAAATGTATATGGTATGGACCATGTAGCTGCTTTACATATGTCAGCTATGGGGATGTTACCTAAAAAGGCCACAGATGCTTCTATTTTGTGAGTAGTATGTTCTTTAGGTGGAATAGTTAAAGTTCTTTTAACTTTAATATAACAAGTGTGAATGCTGTTTGTAGAGCTCTTTCTGCTACTGAATCAGACTGAGGAAAGAAGACATGTACCTCAACTGGATGATTACTATGAAAAGCAGAAAGTACTTTTGGGAGGAATTTAGAATTTGCACGAAAAACCACTATCTTTGTGTAGCTGAAAGAAGGGTTCTTCCTAGGTTCATGCCTGCAACTCACCAACGAGCCTGAGTGAAGTGATGGCGATTAGGAAAGCAACTTTCCATGAAAGAAATTGTAACGGACAATTATGTAAGGGTTCAGAGGGTGGACCAATAAGCCTTGTAAGAACAATGTTAAGGTTCAAGGTAGGTGCATGTGACACTCTTGGTGGTATTTTTCTTTTAAGTTCTTGCATAAAGGCTTTAATTACGGTAACCTTGAGTAGAAACAAATATTGTCTGTTTTGCATATATGCCGCCACTGCTGCAAGATGTAACCTTATAGATGTGTAGGCCAATCCTACTTTTAGTAGAGGCAATAGATACATTATATTTTGTATGGATGCATCAAGCGAATCTATTTTGTTATTTTGACAGTCTATGACAAACCTTTTCCACTTTGCTGCATAGCATGCTCTAGTGGTAGGTTTGCTTGCTTCTTTCAGTATTATCATACAAACTGGTGGTAAATTAAAATATCCAAACTCTATGACTTCAGGAGCCAGATTGCTAAGTTGAGCTCCTTGGGGTTTGGATGTCCGATTTCTCCATGGTTCTGTGTGAGACGATTTGAAGTGAGATGTAGTTTTTGGTGTGGAACTAGTGACAGTTCTAGTAGGGTGGTGAACCAACACGGTTGACAAGCCTATGTGGGAACCACTAGAATCAGTGTGAGTGATGTCTGCCTGAGTTTACAAACCAGCAATGGAAGGAGAGGGAGAGGAGGAAAAGCATAAGCAAATATCCATGACCAGTTCATCCATAGGGCATTGCCTTTGGATAGATGGAATGGGAATCTGGAGGAAAAGTTTGGACATTTTGAGTTCTCTGCTGTGGCAAAGAGATCTATGTCTGGAAAGCCTCATTTTTGGAAATGGAGAAGGAGAACTTAGGGATGAAGTTCCCATCCGTGCACTTTTAGCCGCATCCTGGTAAGGATATTGACAAACTGGTTATCAAATGGTCTGAGAGGGGTGACAACTGTAAAGAGTGTGTCTTCCCCTTGCTTTTGTACATAGTACATCACTGTCATATTCTTCGTCCGGACTAAGGCAACTTTTCCTACTAGAGGAGGTTGAAATGCTTTTAATGCTAGTTGATCTGCTAGTAGCTACCAATTAATTTATGTGGAGACTTTTTTGTTTGGTGTTCCATAAACCGCAAATTGTCAGGTGTTGAAGATGCATGCCCCAACCTGTTAAAGATGCGTCTTCTTTTAGCATGACTTGTGGAATGGGGTTGATGAAAAGCTGCCCTTTTGATAAAATGTGTGTGTTCCACCACTGCAGAGAGCAGTGAGCGCAGCTGTCTACCAACACTAGATCTGTTAATTGACCCTGTGCCTGTTTGCACTGTCGTGCTAGACATTCCTGAAGGAGTGCACGTGTAACCTTGTATGAGGCACTATGTGAATGCATGATTCTGGCATCCCTAACAACTGCATGAAAGTTTTCACTGGCAGGTGCTGGTTTACCTGAAACTGCAGTAAGAACCTTTGGAATTTTAAAATTCTGGCTACATTGGGAGAAGCCGGAGCTGTATGGGTGTTGAGCGTCCTCCCAGATATGTTTGCAGTTGGGAGGGTTGAAGATGGGATTTTTGCTCATTTACTGTGAATCCTAATTGTTAAAGGTTTAATGTAGATTGAGTGTGCTGTAGACACCTTTCTTGTGTTTTGGCTTTGATGAGCCAAACATCTAGGCATAGGAAGACATGGATTTGCTCTCTTTGCAGATGAGCTGCTACCACCATCAGACTGGGTGCAGTAGTCACTCCGAATGGAGGTCTTGTGAATTAGTAGTGCTTTCCTGCTATCACAAATCTGAGGTATTTGCGATGTGCTGGATGGATGGGACTATGAAAGTATGCGTTCTTTAGGTCTAGTGTAGACAAAGTCGCCTTGCTGCAACAGTGAAAGTACTTGTTGGAGGGTGACTATGTGAAAATGCTCCGACAGTGTGTACAGATTTAGGGGCCTCAGATCTAATATTGATTGTAGAGACCCGTCATTTTTGGAAATTAGGAACTCCCGTGCATATACCCCTAAACTTTGATATTGAATTGGAACAGGTTCTATAGCTCCTTTTGTTAATAAAGCTTGTTCCTCCTGTTTGAGTAGCAGTAAGTGTTGCAATGACAGCTGCCGAATGAGAGGTGGAATATTGGGAGGATCGCTGGTGAGTGCCAGACAATAACCATGTTGGATAATTTTTAATACCCATTTGTCCGTAGTTAATGCTTTCGAAATGGGAAGAAAGTACTGTAGTCTTCCCCTGACTGGTGTACAATGATCGGAGGGAATGGTAGGCAAGTCACTGATTATTGGGAGATGGAGTGGTACGGGTTGGTGTATCTCTTCCTCTACCTTTGAAGTTGTTCCCTCTGTAGCCCCCCCCTATAGAAACCGCTGGGTAAAGTGGGCTGCATGTTTGTTTTCTAGGAGGACTTTTTGGGATCTAAGTTATTACTTTTGGATCCTCCCCCATAAAATGACAGATGAAAGGAACCTTTTCTGGATGGTGACTGCAAAGCTCCCATATATTTTGCAGCTTTTGTCTTTTTTCATTTTCTCAAGTGGTACATCTACTTAAGGTCCAAAAAGGTGTCCCTTATCGAAGGACATTTAAAATAGACTGTTGAACCTCTGGCTTAAAACACGATATCCTAAATTATGCATGTCTACGCCCTTCTGGGAGGTAATGCAGAATCTCCTCTATTTCATCCCAGAGGGCTCTATCATATCTTGCTAAAAGAGCCTGTGTATTAGCAATGCGCCATTGGTTGGCAGATTGCACCTTGCCTGGTGCATCAATTAATTTAGACTCCTCTTGAAAAGGTACATCTGACATTGTTTGTGAAATAGCTCTCTTTTGAATCTATAGGCAGATGGCCTTTGATATAAATTGGGTCAGATGGTGGAGGTTTGTATTTTTTATCGACCCTTAGTGTTGAAACACGGGCACATACTGAGTCCTTAAAAATGTCATCTGTAGGACTCAACATACCCTTCAACATAGGTAAGCTTTGTACAGTTCTATGTGTGGAACTTATTGTCTCAAATAAGAAATCTTTTTCTAGAGCTTCTTTATATAGAACAACTCCATAGAAAGCTGCTGCTCTTGAAATCAACTCCTGGTAAGCCTTGCACGGTAGAGCTCAGGATCATTATATACTGGTTGTTCATAATCAATCCATGGATCTGTCGGTGGAGGACTATTATCATCTCCTTCATCAATGTCAGGTTGTGTGTGAGGAGAATCTTGTGGTGTAATCTGAAGGGGATTTGACCCTGGTGATGGTAGAAGTGGAGGAGGGGACTTAAGAAGAGGATAGATAAGGCTTGTAGCCATGTCCTTTTTTTTTCAAAGGAATTGTAGGACTTGCATCATCAGTAGCAGTTCTTTTCTTGGATGGTGTATAATGTCCAGTATCTGGATTAATGTAGAGACGTTTCTCTTTGGGATCCAATTTCTCTTTCATAATGTCCTAAATCAGTTTAGGAGGTTTTAGAAGGGGATCTTTATCTTTCGGGACAGAAGGTTTTGGTGCCGAACCAGACCAATGTTTTTTGTCTTTCAAGAGTCGAAAGTTTCGTCTCGAAAGGTGTTTTGTCTCAACTCGAGTCAGAACCAAAAGGCTTGATCTGTTTGGGTGCTAGGCTTAAAGGCGGGGCCTTTGAAACAGTCTCAGTGCCGACTATGGCCCAAAGGAAGAGGTGACCCAAAGCCTTGGGTTTAATGAGAACAGGTTTGGGGGACAAAGGGGCTTTTTTACTCCCAGCCCCCCATCCTGCTGGAAGTTCTTTGGACTGTAGGTGAATCTGAAGCTCTGAGTCAGATTCATGAATGGAGAGGGCTTCTTCCTCCTCCGATGCTTTCATATACTCTTGATCGGTACCTTTTTCGAAGATATCCTGGGTGTACTCAATGTTTTGTCTCTGCATGTCCCTTCATCGAGCCAGACGATCCCACAAAGTGTTTTTCGACCGAAATGATCAACAAGCATCACAATCTTCCTCCTTGTGCTCCGGTGAGAGGCACAAGTTGCAGACTTCGTGCAGGCCGGTAAGCGGATACTTGGCGTGGAACCGGGGACAGAATTGAAATGGAGTCAGTTCCATCAGCTGTAGACTTGACGAGTACAACTGAGTGGAAGTCGAAATAAATGGCTTGGCCGGAAGGTTGCCCACAACGTCTTCTGGATTGATGGAGTTTTCTCGCTTTTTTTGACACAGGAATAAAAGAACGCGTACAAAACAATACCAAAGAGGGTACAGTGTGTGGTGCACCAAGGGGATCCCAAAGAATGGTCTCAAAGTGGAGCCCCACGAAGCACGTGTGAACCCAATGGCGGAAAGAAAACAATCGTATAATGGAGTATATGCCCATGTGCATTATCACCGAAAGGAGTAGACACCTTACCTCGTGACTAAGAAAGACTTCTTTGAAGAAAAACAACTTGCAAATATCCGGACTCGACACTAGATTGCAGGAGTATGCACAGCATGTGTATCTACAGCACACATGCCTCAAACATATGGCTTACCAACATTGTGGCCCGGCTACAATTGAATAGGGCTTCCAAAGTACTACTTCCAATGTGTACAAGAGCAGGGATAAATAAAGACCGAGCACAGTGGTAATGCACAGAAACAGATTATTTTTTTAAGTCCTCACAGTTTTGTATGTGGTGTAGTATATAAGCTTTTTTCTGGTATTCAGGCACTAAATTACTTGCTCACCCATTAAACAAAATAGTTGAGAATGCGAAAAATATCTACTAGAAAAAGTGAAAGGAATACAATACTCAAACATACCTGATCATTTGCTTCTGTAAACAGTATATCAACCTCATCAAAAACAAGATGACAAATTCGCAGGAATAACAAACTATGATGTAGGAGAAGCCTCAAAACACTATCTGGTGTAGAGACGATCACATCACCTATAACAAAGGAAAAATATATGTTTGATTTCAGCTTTTCTTTTTTTTTTTTTAAACTCTTCATCACATGAATATTGCATTGACTACATATCTCTCACACACACACCTTTTCCACATTTACTTATAGTATGCTTTTTTACTTTAAAAAAACTTTGATAGGGGGGGGCGTGGCTAGGCGGCCAAACATGGCGGCTGCATAGCGGTAGGGCTCCGTGAGTAAGACAGTGTCCCCACATCAATCCGCACAATAATCCGGTCATAATGGACCTCTGCACGGAGGAATCTGGGTCCAGGACCGAGCGGGAGTCATCCGGAGGAAAGCCGGTCAAAATCGAGTGCCGGACGTCGGACTTCTGACCTCCGCCAGTAGAGGGCCTACATCGAACCTGCGGCACCGGGCTCCAGTACAAGTAGAGACCGGGCGGAAGTGAAAGCAAGGCGGCGGAGGGCGCCTGGAAGTGCGCGCTGCCCGGGGATCCCCCCGTATCACGGCGGCGAAATCGGAGACCGGAACCCTCACCTGACTCCCTGAATACAAAGTCAAAAGTCAAAAAGGTTTTTATTTGTATTGGTACTCGACAGAGGACCACAAATATAGCATTTTAAAACAAGAATAAAAAAGAATATACATCATTAATTAATATAAAAACAACATAGTTTTAAAGAATTTGTAAAAAATATAGCATACAAGTTCGTTCTGGGGCAATTTGCCCACTGCTAATAGTTCTTTTTTTTTTTGTTATCCTGCATGTACGATATATTGGATCAAGATACATAGCACAAGCTTCTACTACTTTAGAACTAGGGCAAACAAATAGTAAATGCTCCATGGTCTGCTCGCCCCCTTGACATAGAGAACAGAGAGAGGAAGATTCCCCCGCTGACCATTTTGATTTATAGGATTGCACAGGCAAAATACCTAATCGTAACATCAAGATCACCCTCCTTGCACTATGTGTAAGGGAAAACCCGATATAAGGCTGGATGTGTTTATACTCTAATGGGTCTGTGAAGGATTTGTATGTTGGTAATTTTTTACTATGCGCAAGGTCCAAATCAAAGCTCAGCCTTGGGGTAAAACATTTAAGAAAGAGTTTTAATTGCGATACAGACCAGGTGAGTAATATATCTGTAGTAATTTCAGCCATTCGAAATGCAGCTGTCATGTTCCCTAGAAAAGTTTGCTAAGCTGCTTCTGTGTCAAAAGTTTCTTTGTTCAGCAGGAATCTAAGTGTTCCCTCCTTTGCATGGAGGAGGTTGTAGGCCCACCTAATGATATTGGCCACGGCCGTGGCATAAGCACTTGTTATAGCAAATTCTAGCCTTAGAACTTGTACTGGTGTTGCAGCTGGGACCTTCATGATTCTTTTCAGGATTTTTCCTTCTTGGCGATCCATGAAGCCCCATTGTTTGATAGGGATATATTCCATTGCATACGACAGGACTGCTGGAATTTTTACTTTATATATTTTTAATAGTGAGGAAAAATGCCTGCTCCCAGTGGCGCTATAAAGTCTTAAGGGTGCTCCAGCATGTAAATCAGATTTCTTTATTAAATTATCTAAATGTTTTGTGTTGGTTAGTTTCTTTGAAAGAATCCTGCCAAGATACATATATTCATTAACTTCATCGATTTTTTCTCCGCCTAGCCTCCAGTTGTATTTAACACTTTTTTTTCTCCCAGAGAAAGCTACAACTTTTGTTTTATTTATATTTGGGATTAAGAAATTTACTTTTGAATATTGATACAAGATGTCCAGAGAATTTTGCAAACCAAATGGAGTGAGGTCAAACATCACTATATCGTCCGCATAAAGCAACGAATGTATACTTTGTTTGTTTATTTTTGGAGGCAGGCTCGAGCCCTGTTGTAACTGATTTGGCAGGTCGCTGAGGTATAACGAAAATAGCATAGGGGCTAGGAGACATCCCTGTTTAAGACCATTAGCTGTATCTATTCTTTTCGTTAAGCCTTTTTCGCCCCCCATTTGGACTTGACACCAAGTTTTGGTGTGAAGGCTTATTATTACTTGTAACAGGTGTTCGTTGATTCCAAGACTCCTCAGTTTACTCCATAATGTGGGTCAATCAACACGATCAAATGCAGTCGAATAATCTATAAATGCCATGTATACAGTCTGACTTTTTCGTGTCACATATTTGTCGAGGATAACCTGAATAATTGCGATATTATCCGTGACAGAATGCTTAGGTCTAAATCCAGCCTGGAGCATAGGTATTAGACCCAGCGAAAAAGCCCAATTTTTCAGATGATATAATACTTCCGCAGCGAAGATTTTTCCGGTGGCATCCATCAATGCTATTTGACGGTAGTTTCCTGCTACCGTTTTGCTACCTTTTTTATGTATAGGGATAATTATGCTCCCCTGCCATGATTTTGGTACTTGTCCAGTGGTCAAGATATAGTTAAAAAGTGGTGTTAGCATAAAACTCCATTCCTTAGGATCTACCTGCAGGGCCTTGATCGGTATTTGGTCGGGACCGAAGGCACCTGTGCTTCTGGCTTTTCGAATATGGGTTTCTACCATTCTTGCTGTTGTTGTAGGAATTAAGAATTTATGATTTTCCTTTACTTTTTCTGTGCTTTTTTCTTGTGATTTAACCATATTTGATTTATAGAGATCAGTCAGATAAATTTCCCACTCTTTCGGCGGAACCGGTACCGCTAATAGTTTCTTTTTTGTTCCTGTTAGTTTAGCTATTAGGGACCAATATGTTCTCTGGTTGTGTTCTTTTGCAGCAATTTGTAAGTCAACCCAGTTGCGATCTTGAAAGATTTTTTTCTTACTTGTTTTTTCTCTTCTCAGTTGATTTTTCAGTTTGTTTATTTCTTTCTTTTTTGTAGGAGAAGAATTTAGATATTGAGCACGTATCAGTTTATTTAGTTTTTTCTTTGTTAATGTATTCTGGATTTTGTTTGTATTTTTCTTCGTTTTGTTACCTATATTTTCTTGTTGTATCATTTTTATTAGTACCTCTTTGAGTTCGTTGGGCCTACTCTCAAAGTTTCCTATAGGGTCATCTGAGTGGGATTTCCTTAATAGTTGTGTATGTTTGATCAATATTGTTATTTTGTCCATGAGAGATGAATTCCAAAAGATACGTCTCTGTTCGCAATTTACCAGGGTTGCATTTCTATAGAGGATCATCCGACCTTCTGCTGCAGCGTGAGCTGACCAACTGGTACATAGTTGCATCACGGCGTGATCGCTGTCGGGTGTAAACTTGGAATGAAGATACATGATGGTTTCAAATAGATCTTTGCCACAGATGATGTAGTCTATGATTGAAGGACTCCAGTTTCCCTGTCTAGTGTATGATGCCGGTATGTCTCCTTCGATATTTCCGTTCAGGATTACCCCATTTATATTAAATAGAGCATATAGCATCATTTTCCCTCTTTTATTAGAGTGAATATCTATAGGGAATTGGGGAGTAGAAAAGTCCAGTGCTTCCTCTTCAAAGATTCTTTCCCACTTTTTATTTCCAAATTTGAGATTTTTCCATTGAAATCACCCATGATTATGTAAGATGGAAACATATGGACTTCTATTATTTGCATGATAGTTTCCATGGTATCTACGAATAAAGTGTCCTGCTTTCTTCCAGGGGGGGCATATATATTAAAGAGCAAAATTGCACTTTGTGAGGCCATGTTGTGAGTATTTAGAAAAAATTTGACACATTGCAAGTTGTCACAATTTGTCTCGACTATCTCCTGCGCCCATAAGTATTCCTCCCTCATTAGAATAGCCAAACCTCCTTTGGCATGGCCCCGATTAGTTGCTTTTGCTGATGTGTTATAAACATAGTAACCTTTCTGTGAGAAGGGTTCTGTTGCCCAAGTTTCTTGTAGGGTCAGAATATCAGGCTGTTTACTGAGAACTTCCTTCATTTTGTTTATTGTTCTCCCTGCCATATTCCACGATGATAACTTTAAACCTTGGTTAAACAGGGTACTTCAGGCGGTTAAAACTTTTGCTACAGTTCAGTGTCCCCGATAACCAGGTCCAGGACTTCGCAGTATCTATATCGGTTGCTCTTTTCTCATTTGAATCCGAGTACCAAATTTCCCTTTCCCCTTTATTCACACGAATTTTCAAGAAATCTTCTCCTTGTCGCATACCTTTTACATAGTTTACTCCTGAGTCTTCAAACTCCGAAAAGGTTCCATGAGCATTTTTTTGTGTGTTAAAGATTGGTTGCATATAGTCTTTTGAGGTTTTATAGTTTTTATTTCCTTTGGGCTCAACCTTCTCGATTACATCATATCCGAATCTGTGTATTATTTCTTTTTCCCTGAGTATGATCCCAGGTATTACTGGTGACCAAAAGGAAACCAGTGCAATTTTGTTATTATAACCTCTTTTTGGGAAGGTCACTAGGTCTATTTCATTGCTAGTCAATGATTGGAGAGGCTGTATATTTTGCAAAAGATTGAGTATCCTGCCTCTATTGAGTGGCGTATTATCGGTGGGAAAAAGTTCCTCAAACTGTAGTGCATTTGACTGTATATTAACACTGCGTTGGGGGTCCTTCTCATCGCTTCTTTCAGCACCGATATTCTCATGTCTTGTCTTTATGACCCTCCTAACTGGGAGATATTCATCCGCTCTTGGGTTCAATATTGGCCTTGTCTCTATAATATCTCTTTTAGTGGATTCTCCTTCTTTAATAGAATGTAGCGTGTTATTCTCACCATTTTTCTCCTCTAGATCGTTTCGAGGTATATTAATTTTTTGGAATTTTAGTTTGCGGGATTTCTTTTTGCGAATCCTTCTTAGAGGTTTTTTCCTCCTCTTATTTCTTTCCGTTTGCTCAAGATCCTTGACTTTATTTGTTGTTATTTCTCCTTTTTGGGTTTCTGAGTTAGTTTTTGTACTAAGATCTTCATCTTCTTTTACAGAATCTTTATCATATGTATCCGTTTTTCTTTGTTTTATGAAAATCGGGAACTGTTTTAGCCTTTTTTGTGGTTTTTCTCTAAATAATTTTTTTAAGGAATAGAGTGTAGATTCATTTAGAGATTCCGATTTTTTCCTTTCATAGGTTTCTATTAGGTCTTTTTCTGATGTCTGAGTAGCAAAATTACATTTTCTTTGTTTGGGTCCATCTTCTGTTTCTTTAGGTGTATCATTCAAATGCTTTTCTGTTGGTTTTGAAGACTCCTTTTTCCTTTTCTCTTCTACTAGGAACTTCAGAATACCAATTTGGACATCCAATGTTTGATCTGAGTTTTCAAGGATGTTTCCTAAGAAGGAGAGAACCGATTCTAATATTTCCTGTAGTGAGAAAAGAGCCTTAGATAATGGAATTGTGGATTTGTCAAGATTGTTATTGTCAGTTAAGAAAGGGTCCAAGAAAGAGTCTTGTTCTTGAAATTGATCAGATGTTTTTTTTGGATCTGTATTTGATAACTTTCTTTCAGGATTATATTCTTCTAGTTGTAAGTGAGGTATACTTGGATCCTCTATTTTATATAGGCTCCCATCGCCTTTTGTAGGAGGTAGCTTTGTATTAGAACTATTTTCTTCTGAATTATGATTGAGTATATTTGAGTCATCTGTTTTATTTAGAATCTCATGGCCTCTTATAGGAGTTGATGATTTCAAGAGAGTAGCTTTATAGTCCGTTGATTCTGGATCATTCGAGGAGTGATTGGACCTATTAATGGACGCCATGTCACTTGCATTGTGGGTCAAATGGGGAGATTCTAAGAGGCATGTTTGATCCCCAGTACTCAAGAATGGTTTCGTTTCGATGTCGGACATTATATTATCTGGTTTCTTTTTTGATGGTATAGCAGAAAAGTATTCGTTAATTGCTGGTGTTAGAGTACTTCGACCAGGTTTTATCGCTTTGTCTGTAGATTTCCTGACTGCTTCCTCAGTTCCCATGCGCTTCATAAATAGTGTGCGTGAACGTAATTTTTTTAGACCCATTTAACTTTCCTTTTAGAGATTATACAATGATTTAACTGGTAAAAATCTCAGTGAGTCACATTCCAGCGCGGTATGTGTATTAGCGAAATACTTTAGACAACTCCTCCTCACTGGTAGAATATTGATTTACCTCAATTTACAATGTGGAAGTAATAACCTTTTATAAGGGATTCGGCTCCGCACTGACCAGTTCTTTTCGGTGGTGATGTTAATGGGGTAGCCCGTCCCGTCCTCGTTCGTCCCCGGACGGCCACAGACGGCCCGCCCTTTGCCCGGGCTTAGCCCCGGGCGCTCCCGCGCAGCGTGCCTTCAACGTATTTGTGGAGTAGATACCTGGAGGTGGGCGGGGCGGTCAGGGAGAGCGGGCCAGGTGTCTCGGCCAGTGGAAGAACCGGGACTCCTGGGAAAGCGAGTCCCGGGTTCCTCGCTCGCAGCCCTGCCCTGTCGCTCACCCCTCTTTCCCCACAGCAAGCAGGCAAGCGCTCAGTCCTCTGAGAGAAGCGGGACCCGCGTAGCGGGTACCGCGAGGTGTAGGCGGTTAGATGTCAGAGAAGCAAGAGTCTATTCAGGATCGAGACGGTGGCAGCCAGCAAAAGCACAAGCAAGTAGAATCCCAGGACGCGGAGGCGTCCACGCCTTTTCTGTAGATTGGAGGTGGGCGGGGCGGTCAGGGAGAGCGGGCCAGGTGTCTCGGCCAGTGGAAGAACCGGGACTCCTGGGAAAGCGAGTCCCGGGTTCCACACTCGCAGCCCTGCCCTGTCGCTCACCCCTCTTTCCCCACAGCAAGCAGGCAAGCGCTCAGTCCTCTGAGCGAAGCGGGACCCGCGGAGCGGGTACCGCGAGGTGTAGGCGGTTAGATGTCAGAGAAGCAAGAGTCTCTTCAGGATCGAGACGGTGGCAGCCAGCAAAAGCACAAGCAAGTAGAATCCCAGGACGCGGAGGCGTCCACGCCTTTTCTGTAGATTGGAGGTGGGCGGGGCGGTCAGGGAGAGCGGGCCAGGTGTCTCGGCCAGTGGAAGAACCGGGACTCCTGGGAAAGCGAGTCCCGGGTTCCACGCTCGCAGCCCTGCCCTGTCGCTCACCCCTCTTTCCCCACAGCAAGCAGGCAAGCGCTCAGTCCTCTGAGCGAAGCGGGACCCGCGTAGCGGGTACCGCGAGGTGTAGGCGGTTAGATGTCAGAGAAACAAGAGTCTCTTCAGGATCGAGACGGTGGCAGCCAGCAAAAGCACAAGCAAGTAGAATCCCAGGACGCGGAGGCGTCCACGCCTTTTCTGTAGATTGGAGGTGGGCGGGGCGGTCAGGGAGAGCGGGCCAGGTGTCTCGGCCAGTGGAAGAACCGGGACTCCTGGGAAAGCGAGTCCCGGGTTCCACGCTCGCAGCCCTGCCCTGTCGCTCACCCCTCTTTCCCCACAGCAAGCAGGCAAGCGCTCAGTCCTCTGAGCGAAGCGGGACCCGCGTAGCGGGTACCGCGAGGTGTAGGCGGTTAGATGTCAGAGAAGCAAGAGTCTCTTCAGGATCGAGACGGTGGCAGCCAGCAAAAGCACAAGCAAGTAGAATCCCAGGACGCGGAGGCGTCCACGCCTTTTCTGTAGATTGGAGGTGGGCGGGGCGGTCAGGGAGAGCGGGCCAGGTGTCTCGGCCAGTGGAAGAACCGGGACTCCTGGGAAAGCGAGTCCCGGGTTCCACGCTCGCAGCCCTGCCCTGTCGCTCACCCCTCTTTTCCCACAGCAAGCAGGCAAGCGCTCAGTCCTCTGAGCGAAGCGGGACCCGCGTAGCGGGTACCGCGAGCTGTAGGCGGTTAGATGTCAGAGAAGCAAGAGTCTCTTCAGGATCGAGACGGTGGCAGCCAGCAAAAGCACAAGCAAGTAGAATCCCTGAATACCTTTGGGTCCTAGCGGCGACTGGGAAGACTGTCCGGACGGACAGCAGCGGCAGAGGGGTGACGTCGAAACTCAGGGAAGGTCCCCCCCGGCAGCGCCCCATACCAGCGGGGTGCAGAGAGCGGAGTGCCCGGACAGAGAGGACCCCTGCGCAGCAGTTTACTGTTCGCTTCCCTGGAAACGAGGGAAAGGATACCCGCAAGGCCGCCAGCGAGCTCCGCAGGTCCCGCCGGTGCGAACAACCTTTTCGCGCCAATCCGACAGCGCGACACACTAGACCTGGGCGACGGACTTTTGCCCTACCATGCGGTTGTGTATGTAACAGAGCGCAAAGGGACACTACCAGCGGGAGCCGGGACAGAGTGGGGCGACTGCACATAACGGGCGGGATCATCCTGAAACGATTTAATGGACTCTTAGACACGTCCAAGGTCCGGGGAGAGACTTACCTGCCACATCACGCAGGCAAGGAGGACGCTGACGTCGCTGCCTGAGTGCCTGAGTAAGTGACACTACCACACCCAATTGCTGCGGAAGGCTGCCACTGTGGGCGCTGGAGAGAGGGGGGGGTCCGGCATGTCAGATCTGCGCATCGGGACTGAAAGACCTGTAACTGAATAGAGGAATCGGGTGGAAAACGCCACTAAGACACGGCAGTCCCCCCCCCCCCCCTTTTGAGACCATAGACACAGTGCACGACAGCCATACCTGAACGAATCATGGCAGGCAGAGGCCCGAGACACAACGCGACGTCCAAGTTGGAGAAATTCGCGTTCGATAGACAGGCCCAATCCCACTCCGAACCGCGCACATCCACGGGGAAGACTCTAGAGAATGACGGGGCGAAGAAAGCAACACTTGAAGACGTGATGAAGGCACTGGCGCAAGTACAGGCGACGGTAGGGTCCACGGCCACTGAAGTCTCTCTTCTGAGGGCAGACTTTCAAAAGATGGGCGAAAGAGTGAAGCAGGTCGAGGTGGTCGCCAAATCTCTGGTGGAGGACGTATCGGACCTACAAATAGCAATGGAGCGTGTGGTGGCGGAGAATAAGACACTGAAAGAGAAGCTGGACGATCAGGAGGGGCGCTCCAGGCGCAACAATGTAAGAATTATTGGGGTTCCAGAATCGGAAGGCACCGGAGCCATGGACCTCTACGTGGAAGACCTGATCCAGACACAACTTAAACCAAAGGGGCTATCGCAATTCTTCTCTGTGGAGCGAGCGCATAGGGTCCCGGGAGGGAAGCCCAAACCTGGAGCCCCACCTAGGCCAATCCTGGCGAGACTCTTTAACTTTCGCGATGCGATCCTACAGGCAGCAAGGGTGGCCGCGCCGATACGGGTTCAGAACTCCACGCTAGCCTTTTTCCCGGACTATACTGCTGAGGTGTCGCGCCAGAGGAGGACTTTCCTTGAAATCAAGAAGGAACTGAGAGCCAAAGACCTACCGTACTCCATGCTATTCCCGGCGCGGCTACGAGTGGTTGCGGACAGTAAGGTTTGGTTTTTTGATACGCCGGAGTCTGCACGTGAATGGTTGGAAGGATGGAGACAAGTAGGACCACCCCGCCTCTCACACAGGGCACAACAGAGCCAACGCGGAGACAGCCAACCGAGATCACAGGCCTCGGGGAGAGATGGATCGACGCACTCCCACATGCCAGACAACGCCGACACACTGGAGGGTGTAGTAGAATAACTACCTGGCACCACACTGAATGAACACTGAAGAGACTTCTTGGGGGTTTCCCGACTTGGACACTGACCCGGGTGAGACCGGAGAGGGCAGCGGACCTGGCTACTCCGGGGGACACTTCACCCCAGCAAGCAAGTAACTGTTCATGGGTTGGGTAAAGCACTCTTCTGAGTTGGGGAGGCGGGCAGTTTTAGGTCCGGGTGGCAGGGAGGAGGGAGGCGAGGGGGGGCTGTTTTAATGTTCCATGCAAACTACAAACCGAGACACAATACACGTTTCACCAAGTTAAGGTTGGGTTGGGGAAGGGGACACCAGTTGTGTTTTTAAGAAATCTACACAAAGGGTCATGCTGTGCTACCTGGCGTTTGTGCTGCTTAAGTGGCAGAAAAAGATGGACCACCTGGGCCGCAGGGCATGTTAGATGCCTGCTCAGCCACACGACAAACTATGACGGGTTCGTCGCCACGTAGTCAGGGGGGGGGGGGGGGGACGCCCAGATCACAGGGAGTGCCCCTCCGCTTACTGACATGGAATGTAAGGGGGCTGGGAGATAAGGTCAAACATGGGTTGGTACTCACCGCACTGAAAAGACAGGGACCGGCCCTAGCACTCCTTCAAGAAACGCATTTACAGGGAGGAACTACCAAAGCGCTAGACAGGAGAGGGTATAAAATGATAGCGCATTCGGAGTTCACGTCAGGCTCTCGGGGAACTGGCATATTACTTAAGAAGTCCTCACACTTTATACCTCTTAGTACGAAGACGGATGAGCAGGGATGCTTTGCGGCCCTGCAGGGACAGTGGGAGGGGAGACTCATTAATGTGGTCTCGGTATATATCCCCCCGGCACTTCACTCAGTCATGCTTCCGGCACTGGGGGACTTTCTCCTGACACTTCCTGAGGGGGATGTTATACTTGGGGGGGACTTCAATGCAACAGTGGACACTCGAATTGACAGGTTCCCAGCCACGAGCCCAACCGGGGGTCCTTCACGCCTCCAGCGCTTCTTGACTGCTATGGGACTGATTGACATATGGCGCCATGCCCACCCTCAATTGAGACAGTACACCTTCCACTCTACTGTACACAATAGCTTATCGAGGATAGATTACTTCCTGGCACTGGGAGACTGCATACAACACGTAGACACAGTCGACATCCAAGCTAGAGGCATTTCAGACCATTCCCTGATCATTTTGACACTCTCCACCCAGGAGAAGACGCGCACGCGAATTTACCCCATACAGGCTGCATACCTTAAGGTGCCCAAGATCAGGAAGGCACTTAAGACGGCGACGGTGCATTACTTTAAAGAGAATGTTAAGTCAGTGCAATCCTCTGCGACACTGTGGGAAGCATACAAAGCGGTGTTGAGGGGACAAGCAATGACTGCAATCACAGGCTATAAAAGGGAAAAAGCACACGAATTGGCCGAGAGAGAGCTAACACTGCAGCAGGCGACAGTAACACATGAAATGCACCCCACACCGGACACATCTCATGCACTGCAAATCCAACAACACTTATACACGGAACATTTACGATACCAGGTGAGGGGGCAAATAACTGACACAATGAATAGGATTTATGATATAGGGGACAAAGCGGGTAGGATGTTGGCATGGTTAGACAAGAAGGGGGGGAGTTCCAGAGGTATTCAACAGGTCAGAGACGAGAGGGGAATGCTACACACGGGCCCGAGCAAATAGTAGAGGCACTCGCTGATCACTTTGAGGGTGTTTACACATCTGATAGAGTAGTGCCGTCGGCATGGCTAGGGCGGCGCTAGAACCTATCCAAACACCGAAGCTGCGACCAGAGGCGATAGCGGAACTGGAAGCAAACATAACTGCGGAGGAAATCCAAATAGCGATACGAGCGATAAAACCCGGTAAGGCGCTCGGACCAAATGGCATTCCGATAGAGTGGTACCAGGCCACATCGGAGAGGCTCAGTAACCACCTACTTACCATGTATAAAGACTGCTTCTCGAAGGGCGAACTCCCACCGGACCAAAGAATTGCGACCATCGTTGCAATACCCAAACCGGGGAAGCCGCCGGACGATTGTACGTCCTACCGCCCCATATCCCTGCTCAACGCAGAAGTTAAAATTCCAAGCTCCTGGCAACCCGCTTAATGGCACACCTACCAGACCTTCTACATCCCGACCAATCCGGGTTTATGCCGCACAGAAACACGGCACTGAATTTGCGGAGGGTACACGGCGTGTTGGCAAGAGCGGACTCGGTCCCCGAACCGGCGGTGATATTAGCACTCGATGCCAAGATGGCATTCGATCTGGTAGAGTGGACTTACCTGTTTGAGGTCCTCGCACACTTGGGGTTCGGACCCAAATTCTTAACGTGGATCAGACTGTTGTACACGAGACCGGTGGCGCAAGTGGTGGCGAATGGCCATATTTCGCGAACATTCCCCCTGGGAAGGGGTACCCGACAGGGTTGCCCCGCCGCCACTGCTTTTCGCAATCGCTTTAGAGCCATTAGCGCACTTGATACGGTCGACCCCGCTGCTTAGAGGGATTTCTTGGACTGAGGGATGGGAAGATCGCGTCTCCCTGTATGCCGATGACATGCTGGTATACTTAACAGAGCCGGAACGTAGTATCCCAGCGCTCCTGACCCTGTGTGACGAGCACGGGAAAATCACGGGATACACGCTGAATTGGAATAAGTCGGAACTCTATACTCTGAAGGGCCCACTCCCGACACTTAGCCTGGACTGCCCCCTGAAAGAGGCTGGTTTGTCCTTCAAATATCTGGGCATTCATGTCACCATGGACCCCATAGAATTTGTGCAGAAAAATTTGACACCACCCATAGAACGGCTTAAGCAGGAAGTTGCATTTTGGGCCGGGCTGGTCCTGACGATGCTGGGTAAAGCAGCACTCTACAAGAGGATGTCACTGCCCCGCTTCTTATATATTCTGGAGAACACGCCGTAATCGGTGGCTCCAGGTTACTTCAGGAACGTGTCGGCGTTGGTGGCTGGTCTTTTGTGGAGTAACCACCCAGCACGCATTGCGCAGGCTAAAATGAACAGGGGGTGGTACGACGGTGGGATTGCATTACCAGATCTGAAATTGTATTACTGGGCAGCGCAGTTGAAAAAAATAAATCAATAGATCCATGCCCCCCAAAACGACCCTGCATTCAGATCAGACAGGGCACAACTAGGAACGAGTACCCTACTGGCCCCTCTGTACGACCAGCGAATGGTACGCAAACTGAAGGGACCCACAAGACTCGCAGCAACGATATGGCACATGGCATTGGCGTTGCTGGGTTGGAATGGGAGAATGACCAAACTCACCTCTCTATGGGACGCCCGAGCCCTGGGGATCCTGCGGAACAGTAAGGGTTTCTCACACTGGGATGAGATAGGCCTGTCTACGGTGGGAGACTTATGGGAGCGGGGCACGGTGATCCCCTTTGAACGGTTAAGAGAACAGTATGGGCTGGGACCTCGAGAATCGCTCAGATACAACCAGATTCAGCACGCACTGCTTACAGCCATCCCCCCAGAGTCGGAGGTACCAGAAGCCTCCCCGCTTGAAGATCGCCTACTTACGGAATTTATGCCAGAGCGGGCAACCTCGCTCACATAACGTAAGTTAATCAACAACTTGCCAGACCCCATGGTCAAGCTGAAGGACAAGTGGGAGGGAGACGTAGCAGCTATGGATGAAAACGAGTGGAATGAGGCACTGGCATCGCCCAAAGAAATAGGCATTTCCGCCAAATTCCGGCTTATACAACTTAAAATTCTGCATAGAGTATACTATACAAGAACAACCTTACACCTCATAGGCCGCGCTCAGCACCCATACTGCCTCCGGGGGTGTGAAGAAGAGGGGACATTCTTCCACACAATATGGGACTGCCCACGCATTCGAGAGTATTGGAGGCGAATAATGCGCACAATTTCTCAGACTATGGGGACTTCCCTAGTCACCGAGCCACGAAAATGCATACTCAATGTGTGGGAGCCCAACGACTTGTCCAGACATGGCCAACTATGGGTCTCCTTGGGCATGGTAATCGCAAAGAGGGATATTGCGCAGAAATGGGGGGCGGCAGAGGTGCCGACGAGGACACAATGGTGTGAAAATATGGATAGGGTAATGATCACAGAAAGGGCGCTGTACGCTAGCAGGGCTTGCCCGAGGAAGTGGAACAAGATCTGGACCCCATGGAACGTCTACAGAGGTGATATTTGTGACACCTTACCGGAAGACGATCCAACAACGTCTGACGAAGAGGGGGAGGAAGACTAGCGGACTTGGGGATGAAAGAAGTGCATTAGGGGTAGGACGTAGGGTGGACCTTGGAAGTCAGGAGGGGTGGGACAGAGGGGAGAAGGGGGCAGGAACACAGTAGAGGTTTCCACTTACACGTATCCTCTGTATAAAAAGGTGCGAATGGCCCTGCGGACATAGGTGTAAACACACTTCCCAGACACCTGCCACGACTCGATTAGTGCAGACGCACTTCCACACTTGATCAATCAATCAATCAAGGACATTTATAGAGCGCACTACCTACCCGGAGGGTCTCAAGGCGCTTGGGGGGGTGGGGGGGGTGCTGCTACTGCTCGAACAGCCAGGTCTTGAGCTTCTTCCTGAAGGAGAGGTGGTCTTGGGTCAGGCGCATGTCGGTCGGGAGGCAGTTCCAGGTCTTGGCGGCCATGTGGGAGAAGGACCTTCCTCCTGTTGTCGTTCTTCGGATGCGGGGGACGGCGGCGAGGGCGTGGCTGGCTGATCGGAGGTGGCGTTTGGGAGCGTAGAAGTTGATGCGGTTGTTGAGGTAGCTCGGGCCTTGATCGTGTAGGGCTTTGTGTGCGTGGGTGAGGAGACGGAAGGTGATCCTTTTGTTGACGGGGAGCCAGTGCAGGTCTCTCAGATGTCCGGAGATGTGGCTGCGTCGGGGGATGTCGAGGATGAGTCTGGCTGAGGCGTTCTGGATCCGCTGGAGTCTCTTCTGGAGCTTGGCGGTGGTTCCGGCGTAGAGGGCGTTGCCGTAGTCCAGTCGGCTGGTTACGAGGGCCTGGGTGACCGTAGCATGCGCAGGATGTTGAAGCATGACGAGGAGACGGCGTTGACTTGTCTGGTCATGGAGAGGGAGGAGTCCAGGATGAAGCCCAGGTTGCGTGCGTGGTCTGTCGGTGTGGGTGCTGACCTAAATGTGATTTCTTTGTTGACTCTTACGTTGTTTCTTGTTAAAAAAAAATAAAAAAAAAACCTACTCAGATTAGTAAACTCATTGAGATTGATGTACCATCACTGTATTGTGAAGTAATCATACCCCGGAAGGGGAGACCGATGTGCGAAGTTGTTCGACATACACACTACTGATGCAACTGTGTAGCGGCCGGCCCCCTGGGTTGTAGGCCAGAAGCTGTGTAATACTGTATGGTGCAATAAAGGTTTTAAAAAAAAAAAAAAACTTTGATAGGTGAATACTGCCATTATAATTCCGCATTCTAGCTCCAAGAAACAAAGGATTCAAAAGCATAAAGGTGAAAGAGGGACAGAACGCCGCATATCAATTAAACATTCAGTGTCTTCCACTAAGCGCCATAGCTGCCCGCCTGTCGCTTAATTCAAACCCCCAGCAACTCTGTAAAGCAGCAAAGATTAAACCCTTGCTGAAACCGTACTTAAAGGGAACTGTTGAGTTAAGCAGACTACTCTATCTTTGTGCAGGCTTTTATAATAGGAACCCAACGTTTGTTCTGGTGCAGCCCCCTCAGCCACTCTAGCGTGATGGTCCCAAAATGAGTGCTTCAAGCTTGCTGGGCTAAGCCTAAGTACATAACTAGAGGAGAGATGGAGGGTCTGGGTCTTGCAAAGTATTGTTCCTCCATCCAACACAGTTTGGGAGGAATTGACGGCTTCAGTGAAGTAAAGGATCAGATCAATAGCAATTTAAAATATGGTACTGCCAATGACCGCAGTCATCTGCAATAAAAACTTTGATAGTATGAGCAGGAGACTAAGAAAATTGCATGTATCCATAACAGGCACATTTCAGTGAGTTTTAGTACTTAATACCCAAGTACCGAAAAAAAGCCTTAATTCCACATTCCAGTTCTGAGGAGAACCTGGAAGAACAGTGGGTCGATACGCTTCAATACTTTCATGACAAGGTCTAAGCTATTTGATTGAGCTCTAGACAATAAGACAATAAATCCTTTATTTCTGTGTCCTCTTTTATTACAGTGACCTTATATATGTGAACCACTAAGAAGGTATCTTAAGCTAAGAGAAAAAAGACCAGGCGGACTTGAAGGCACAGATTTGAACGGTAATAATTTCAATAAACCATAGCTGAAGTTCAGGTTTACCACACAGTGAGGTTCACGGAAAATGTAGGCTCCTTATAGAGACAAGGAGTGGGATGACAGATCAATTTTAACATTAGGTAAAATCAATGTATAGTGATAACTACCATGAAGTTCTTGAGAAATTGCACCCGTTGAACAAGTTACTTAACTTCGGTAATGATGTATCTGTAAAAGACATATTAGTTACAGATTCCTTACCATAGAATTACCTCCAGGCGTGAGACTGGATCTGGAGACATTTTTTCTTAGCAGTACCCCTGGCATATGTAGGTGGCATAGGTCAACTCTGCGTCAGTCGTTGCCATCGCAGTTGCCGGGATGATGTTGCGGTGTCTATTTAGATGCCACCCCTGCACGCAGACATCAGTTCTGACACGACTTTCCACGCCAGAAGCGCGGTGTCATGCAAGACACTGACCACTGGTGCACAAAACTAGGGCCCTAAAAGGGAGTCCCTATCCCTAGAACTCAGTTTGCAGAAAGGGGAGGATGTGTAGGGTGGTAAGGAATCTAGAACTAATATATGTTTCTTACAGATACATCATTACAGAAGGTAAGTAACTTCTTCATCTGAAAGGGACTATTAGTTATAGATTCCTTACATTAGTATAGATACCCCAGCAATACCAACTCCAGAGAGGGGTCTGCAAACTAAGTTCACACCAGGAAGTCCTGAAGAACAGAACGACCAAAAAAGCAGTCTCTACGGACTTGGCTGTCCAGGCATTAATGCTTAGTAAACGTGTGCAGGGATGTCCATGTGGCTGCCTGGCAGATGTCAACCATCCACGCCCCAAAGCAGTAGTGGCTGCCATCGCCTTGGTAAGTCGGGCGCACAGTCCCACTGGAGGTTTCTTTTTAGCCAAAGAATAGCAGATTTGAATGCAAAGGGCGACCAATCGAGAGATGGTAAATTTGTGCACTGCCCAACCTTTCTTGGCGCCCACATAACCCACGAAGAGGTGACTGTCCACCTGGAAGTCTTTAGTGCAGTCAAGGTAGAAAGAAAGCGCAAGTTTTGGATCCAGACAGTGGATTCTCTCTTCCTCTTTGGAAGGGTGCAGAGGCGGAAATTAGGTGGGCAATGTGATGGCCTGACCTATGTGGAAAGAGGTAACCCCTCTGGGAAGAAATGAGGGACTAGTACGAAGGACTACTTTGTCCGATTGACAGCAAGAAAGGGAGGGAGGTCTGGAAGATAAGGCCTGAAGCTCACTCACCTTGTGAGGAGAGAAGATAGCAAGCATGATAGCAGACAAGATTCAAGTCCCACTGGGGCATTACGAAAGTAGGAGGAAAGAGATGAGTAATGCCCTTCAGAAACCTGTTAACAATAGGGGGCTTGAAAACAGAAGGCTGATCAAGAAGGCGAAGAAAGGCCAAAAGATAGCCTTTAAAGGTGCACAGAGCAGAGCCCTGCTGGGCCATAGAAAGAATGAAGAGGAAAACCTCTGAAAGAGGGGCGGAAAGGGGATCCACAGCCTTTTCTGTGAACCATGCTACAAATGTGTTCCATCTACAGGTGTATACTGTTTTAGTGGAGGGATGCCTGTCTGCCAAGATGTCATTACAGAGTTTGGGAGGAAGGTTGAAACCGGTCAACTATCACTGCTCAATCTCCATGCAAGGAGGTGGAGACTGGACAGGTTTGGGTGGAGGACCGTCCCCTGCTGCTGCAACAGAAGATCCTCCCGAACAGGCAGTCTGATCGGAGGATCGATCACCAGGCTTAGGAGCTCGGGGTACCAGACTCTTCGTGCCCAGTCCAGAGCCACAAGAATGACTTGGGCCAGATCGCGCTTGATCGTCAGCACTCTGGGCAGAAGTGGTAGAGGCGGAAAAGCGTACAAGAGGCCGCCACTCCACTCGCGACGAAAAGCGTCAATGAGAGAGAGCCGCCTTGGAAACTCCAATGCACAGAACTAGTGACATTGCGCATTCTCCTTGGTGGCAAATAGGTCTAAACAAGGCCCTCCCACTGCTGGAAGAGACCTTCCATCACCTCCAAGGAAAGATGCCATTTGTGATCGATCATGCACCAGCAACCGAGTTCGTCCACCCTGGCATTCAGGGAACCTGACAGGTGTTGAATCACCAGAGATATGCCCTGATGTTCCACCCATGTCCAAAGGCGAAGAGCCTCTTGACATATATCCAAAACCCCACCCTGTTTGTTGCAGTACCACATGGCGTGGTGGTGGTGTTGTCCGTGAACACCTGCACCACTCTTCCTTTGACAGACGGAAGGAACGCCTTTAGTGCAAGACGAATCGCCCGGAGCTCCAGAAGGTTGATCTGGAGCCCAGGGGCTCCATCACTACTGTGAACTCTGGTTGGGGAAGGAAGAGGGATTGGCAGTTGACCCAATCCTGATTCGTGAGCCACCACTGCAACTGACTTGCAATGCCCTAGGAGATCTGAACCACATCAGAAAGATTCCTCTGGTGCTGCGCCCACTGGACCTCAGGTCCCACTGCAGAGCCCGCATAAACCATCTGGCATGATCCACCAGCAGGATTGCAGGAGGCCATGAGGGCCAGCAGCCTCAGGGTCATTCTCACCAAAAATCCGGGATAGAGGCTGAAACATTGTTGTCATGGCCCGAATATCCCAGACTCACTGATCGGCAGGATAGATGCAAAACTGCACTATGTCCAGAACCGCTCTGATGAAAAGGAGCGTCTGGAAGGGAATTAGGTGCAACTTCAGCACTATGACTCTGAACCCCAGCGAATGCAGGAGGTCCGCCTTAGTTTGGAGGTGGGAGAGGACAGCCTGGGGTGAGCCCGTCTTTAACAGACAGTCGTTGAGATAGGGTAAGACTGGAACCCCTGATCTGCGCAGATGAGCTGCGACCACTGGCATCATTTTTGTGAACACCAAGGGCCGCTGGTAAGGCCAAAGGGGAGCATGGTAAACTAAAAATGCTCGTGGCCTACTGTGAACCGTAGGAAACGCCAGTGGGCAGGCAAGATGGGGATGTGAAAGTAAACGTCCTGCAAGTCCAATGCTACCATCCAGTCTACAGTGTCGAGGGCAGACAAGACCTGAGCAAAGGTTAACATCTTGAACTTCTCCTTCGGAAGAAGCGATTGACATCCCTAAGGTCCAAGATAGGACGCAGGCCTTTGTCCTTCTGGGTACCAAGAAGGAGTGAGAGTAGCAACCACGACCTACTTCTGGCACAGAGACGCGTTCAATAGCTCCCGTGGACAAGAAAGCTGTATCTTCTTAGCGGAGAAGGGACAAATGATCCTCTGACATGCGAAGGGTAGTTAGCATGGAGGGAGGCTAGTCTGGAAGAGGTTAGGGAGTAGCCCCTTCAGACAATCTGTAAAACCCACCTCTCTGACGTGAGGTTGTGTCAATGGGGAGGTGATGGCGGATCCTGCCGCCCACTGGCAACTGGTGGTCCTGGAATGTCAGACCAGGAAGGTTTGGAGGCCGCTGCAGCGGGGGCTTTAGTGGACTGGCCCACATGCTGGTCTCCAGACCCAGGACGCTGGGTCCCACATCCCGGACCAAGCAAGGCTGGGTAGCTTTCGCAGCCCGGTGGCTCTAGGTGGAACGTGGTGGGGCACCCCTTCTGTAGCCACGAAAGGGGCAAAAGGCTGGCTGGAAGTTGTTGTGAGGCACAAGCCCTAGAGTGCTTGAAACGCTTGGACGCGCTGTCCGTCTTGTCACCAAACAGGTGACAGCCATCAAAGGGAATGTCCAAAAGAGTAGATTGGACATCCCCAAAGAAGCTAGATGCTCTCTGCCAGGCTTAGCGCCTCAGGGCTACAGGCGAGGAAACCGTTCTACCCATCGAGTTGGCGGTATCCAGCCCACACCAGATCGTGAACTTCGCTGCGTCTCGACCCTCAGCAACAGCACGGGTGAGCACGGCCCGGGCCTTCTCCGGAACTGTGGCAGCACTAGCGCAGCCGTGTCCCACACCGTGTGTGTGTAATGGCCAAAGAGACATGCGGTGTTAATCGACCACCGTCCTAAGCTGGCAGAAGAAAATATCTTCTTCCCAAGATGGTCCAGCTTCTTGGATTCACTATCTGAGGGAGCAGAAAGGAATGGGCCCTCTGAGGATAAGACTTGGACCACCAAGCTCTCAGGGGTACTCTGAGAGGTAATGTGGATCGACCAGGGCCAAGCAGTGGCGTCAGGCAATCATCCTGTCCATAGGAGTCCCTGTGCTGGGCTTGGACCTAGTGCCCATAAGGATGTCAGTGAGGGCCTCATTAAGCAGAAGGGCCTCCGTAGAGGCTGCTGCCAACTGAAGCACCTCAGTCAGGAGGTTAGTCCTGACAGCCACCATAGGAAGCTCGAGGGCCAAGGCCTCAGCCATCCTACACAACACTACACCCTAGGAGGCTCCCTCCTCCGTAGTCATGGTAGGGGGAGAAAGCATACAAAGGTCTGGGGAGGTATCCAGACCGCTGGCATCACCCAACTCCTCTCGCCAGTACGGCTCCTCAAGTTGGTTTGCTAGAGGGTCAATGGACCCCTCCCAGTTCTCCTCCCCCTCCTCTGGTTTGCCACTCAGGGTGGTAGGGAACGCCAGGGATGAAGAACAAATTACTTACCTTCAGTAACGATATATCTGTAAGAAACAGTAGTTAGTATTAGATTCCTTACCTTAGAATATCCCCAGGCGTCAGTCTGGATCCGGAAACTTTTGCGTAGCAGTACCCCTGCGCGTCGGTAGGCGTCGTCTGCAGGCGTCCCCGCGTCGTCGGCGTCGTGATGACGTCGCTGGAGTATATAGACGCCGCCTCCGCGCGCTGACGTCAGTTCTTTGCACACAGCTTTCCCGCGCCAGAACACGCAGAGCCATGTGAGAACTAACACTGGTGCCATATGAAACTAGGGCCCTGAAAGGGATGTCCTTAACCCTAGGTATCAGTTCGCAGAACGGGGAGGACGGGTGGGGCAGTAAGGAATCTAATACTAACTACTGTTTCTTACAGATATATCGTTACCGAAGGTAAGTAACTTGTTCATCTGAAAGAAACAGGTTAGTATTAGATTCCTTACCTTAGAATAGATACCCCAGCAATACCAACCCCGGTGGTGGGTCTGCGAACCAATACAATCCTACAACAGAAAATCCTGGAGGACCGAACGGCCAAAGAAGCCGTCCCTCCGGACTGGACTGTCCAGGCAGTAATGCCTCGCAAAGGTGTGCAGCGAGGCCCACGTAGCCGCCTGGCAAATGTCCTGCAAAGGGACTCCCCGGCCCAGGGCAGTAGTAGCCGCCGTGGCCCGAGTGGAATGGGCCCTCAGCCCAACAGGAGGCTCCTTCCGAGCCAAAGAGTAGCATGCTTTGATGCACAGGACGACCCACCGAGAGATGGTTCGTTTCTGTACCGCCCGTCCCTTCTTCTCACCCACGTAGCCAACAAACAGTTGGTCATCCACCCGGAACTGGCGTGTGCGATCCATATAAAATGAAAGCGCACGTTTTGGGTCCAGACGATGGAGCCGCTCTTCATCTTTTGAAGGATGCGGAGGCGGGAAGAAGGAGGGTAAGGTGATGGACTGCCCAATGTGAAAAGCAGAAACCACTTTGGGCAGGAAAGAAGGTCTAGTCCTAAGAACCACCTTGTCAGGATGAACGGACAAGAAAGGAGGTTTAACAGAAAGAGCCTGGAGCTCACTCACTCTCCTGGCAGAGGTGATGGCAACCAGGAAGGCCGTCTTTAAAGTGAGAAGACGGAGAGGACAGGAATGAAGCGGCTCAAAGGGAGCACACATCAAGAATGTCAGAACCAGGTTCAAGTCCCACTGAGGCATCACGAACGGAGCAGGTGGATACATGTGCGTGATGCCTTTCAAGAATCTCAGTACAATAGGGGACTTGAATAAAGATGGCTGATCAGGTAGCCTTAAGAAGGCGGAAAGGGCAGAAAGATAGCCCTTGATAGTGCCCAGAGCAGAGCCCTGCTGGGCAAGGGAAAGAAGGAAGAGGAGAACCTCGGAAAGAGGGGCAGAAAGGGGATCCACAGCCTTTGCTGTGCACCATGCCACAAATCTGTTCCACCGGCAGGCGTATACCCACTTTGTGGAGGGACGCCTGGCTGCCAGAATCACATCACAGACTTCAGGAGGCAAGTCAAATGGCCTCAACTGTCGCCGCTCAATCTCCAAGCATGGAGGTGGAGACTGGACAGGTTCGGGTGGAGGACCGTCCCCTGCTGCTGCGACAGAAGGTCCTCCTGAAGGGGCAGGCGGATCGAGGGACCGACTGACATGCTGAGTAGCTCGGGATACCAGTACCTTCGAGCCCAGTCCGGAGCCACAAGGATAACTTGGGCCCGGTCGCGCCTGATCTTCTTCAGCACTCTGGGCAGAAGTGGTATAGGCGGAAAGGCGTACAACAGACCGCAACTCCACTCGCGCCGAAAGGCGTCGCCGAGCGAGTGCCGTCTTGGAAACTCCAACGCGCAGAACTGATGACATTGCGCGTTCTCTTCTGTGGCGAATAGATCTAACCAAGGCTCTACCCATTGCAGTAAGAGGCCTCTCGCCACGTCCGAGTTCAGATGCCATTCGTGATCCACCGAGCACCGACGGCTGAGTTCGTCCGCCCTGGCGTTCAGAGAACCTGCCATGTGTTGAACCGTCAGAGTCACGCCCTGACGTTCCAGCCATTGCCAGAGACGCAGGGCCTCCTGGCAAAGGGTCCACGATCCCACACCGCCCTGTTTGTTGCAGTACCACATGGCGGTGGTGTTGTCCGTGAACACCTGCACTACACTCCCGTTGACAAAGGGGAGGAATGCCTTCAGTGCTAGGCGAATCGCCCGCAGCTCCAACATGTTGATATGGAGCCGGGACTCCGCCGGAGACCAGATGCCTCTGATCTCCGCCTCTCCCAAGTGGCCACCCCAGCCCTGGAGGGACGCGTCCGTCACAACCACGTGCTCCGGTTGGGGAAGGGAGATGGATCTGCCTCTGACCCAATCGCGGTCCGTAAGCCACCACTGCAACTGTCTCGCAGTGCCCTCCGAGATCAGGACATGGTCGGAAAGGTTGCCCTGATGCTGGGCCCACTGAAACTTCAGGTCCCACTGCAGAGCCCGCATCCGCCATCTGGCGTGATGCACCAGAAGGATGCAGGAGGCCATCAGCCCCAGAAGCCGCAGCGTCAACCTGACCGAAACCGGGGATAACGGCTGAAAGATGGGAATCAAGGCCTGGATATCCCGGACCCGCCGTTCCGGAGGATAAACCCGAAACTGCGCCGAGTCGAGAACCGCTCCGATGAAGAGGAGCTTTTGAGAGGGACACAGGTGTGATTTCGGCACATTGATGGAAAACCCCAGCTCATGCAGGAGGTCTGCCCTCATCTGGAGGTGGTGGACGACTGTGTGGGGCGAGCCCGCCTTCAACAACCAGTCGTCAAGGTAGGGGAAGACTGAAACCCCTAACCGGCGCAGATGAGCTGCGACCACCGCCATCACCTTCGTGAACACCCGTGGGGCGCTGGTAAGGCCGAATGGGAGCACGATAAACTGAAAGTGCTCGTGGCCTACCGTGAACCGCAGGTAACGCCGGTGGGCCGGCAGGACGGGGATGTGAAAATACGCATCCTGCAAGTCCAACGCTACCATCCAGTCTTGCGGGTCTAGAGCAGCCAAGACCTGAGCCAAAGTCAACATCTTGAACTTCTCCTTCCGGAGGAAGCCGTTGACGTTCCGTAGGTCCAAGATAGGACGTAGGCCCCCTTTGTCCTTCTTGGGCACCAGAAAGTAGTGGGAGTAGCAACCACACCCTACTTCTGGCCCAGGAACGCGCTTGATGGCCCCCTTGGCCAAGAGGGCCATAACTTCCTCCTGCAGAAGTGTCAAGTGGTCCCCCGACACACGGTGGTTCTGCGGTGGCATGGCTGGAGGAGTGGTCTCGAAGGGGAGGGAGTAGCCCCTTCGGACGAGCTGCAGCACCCACCTGTCCGATGTGACAGTGCGCCAGCGGGAGTGGTGATGGCGAACCCTGCCACCCACTGGCGTCACATGGGCCCGAAAGCTCGGACTAGGAGGATTTGGAGGCTGCTGCGGGGGGAGGAGTTGACTGACCTCGCCGCTGTCCCCGACTGCCACCACGGCGGAATCCACGGCCGCCACCGCGCTGAGGAGCGTTCTGCGGTGCGTGGCTGGCAGCACGTGTGGGACCGCCCCTTCCGTGGCCACGAAAGGAGCGAAACGAACCCGTTTGCTGGCGCTGGGTCGAGAGACCCAACGACTTGGCCGTGACCCTGGAGTCCTAGAAGCGCTCAAGCGCGTTGTCCGCTTTGTCGCCGAACAGGCGACTGCCATCGAATGTCATGTCCATCAGGGCATTCTGGACGTCCGGCGAGAAGTTGGCGGATCTCAGCCAAGCATGGCGACGAATCGCCACCGTTGTGGACATTGCTCTGCCCAGCGAGTCGGTGTGTCAAGACCACACCGTATGGAGTACCTCGCCGCGTCTCGGCCTTCCACCAAAGCCTGGCCGAGCTTGTCCCGTACCTCCTGCGGGCATTGCGGCAGGCACTCTGCGACCGTATCCCACAGAGAGTGGGTATAGCGGCCCAAGAGGCACGCGGTGTTGCAAGACCGCAGTCCCGCACTCAGGGACGAGAAGACCTTCTTGCCGTACTGATCATACCGCTTAGATTCCCGATCGGGCGGAGCCGTCGGGAATGCGGACTGGGAAGTGGAGGCCTGGATCACCAGACTCTCAGGGGAGGGATGGGTAGACAGGAAGGCAGGGTCGTCCGCACACGGACGGTGGCGCCTGGCAACGTTCCGATCAACAGGTGAACCGGAAGCGGGCCTGGACCACGTGCCCAAAAGGACATCCATCAAGGCGTCATTAAATGGCAGCAGAGGCTCCTGTGGACATGACTGCGGTTTGAATACCTCGGTGAGGATGTTAGGCTTCACCTTAGCGACGGGTAGCTCAAGGCGCAAAGCCTTGGCAGCCCTCATCAGTATCACCGAATAGGCAGCCCCAGCCTCCGACGCCACAGTGGGGGGCGAGACAAACCCAGGGTTAGGCGATTCGTCCAGACCACTGGCCTCACCCAAGTCACCTACCCAGTCCACGTCGTACTGGCATGCTCGTGACAGAGGGTCCTCAGACCCCTCCCAACCCTCTCCATAATCGTCCTCATCGCCATAGTTTGAGTCAACGATATAGACCGGCTCCTCAGAGTCAATGGGCCCCAACGGCGCCGGACGACGCCGGTCCGACTCCGCGTCCGGAGTCGGAGAGGAAATGGGGGTGGCGCCGTGCGGCGCCGGCGCTCCGACGCCGGCCGGAACCGGCGTCGGAGGCACGGCACCGCGCGGAGGCGGCACCACGGGTTGCCCCGATGGAATCGGCGCCGGAGAGGCCGGTTGACCAGCCGGCGACGACCCTGAAGGGCCCAGCGGCGCCGGGGCCGGAACCGCCGGCGGCGTCGGGGCAGGTGCACCCGAACCGCTCGGGCCCCCGGACGGGACCGACGGGCCCGCAGGCGCCGTAGGCCCCGCCGGAGGAGAAAGCGCCCTCATGGCCATGAGGAACTCTTCTACCTCTTCACGCGACGCGCCTTGCCCAGGGACCGACGGGTATGGAGCAGGCGGCGTCGGCGACCCACGCGGGGCCGCGGGGGTGGGGCCACCCGAACCCCCGGCCGCATCGCGCGAGCGTCGGGGGAGTCGGGGGTATGATGGCGACGCCCCGACTTCTTGTGTCGCTTACCTGAGGAACCGGAGGAATGGTGACGACTTCCGGAGCGCTCGTGGCGGCTCCGCGACCGCTCCCTCGACCTCCGTCCGGACCGGGACCGCTCTCGACGTGGGGCCGACACCCGGAGCTCGAGCAGCTTGCGGGACCGCTCCCGTCTAGCCTTGCCCGTCAAGGCCCGGCAGTCGACGCAGGACTCCACGTCGTGGTCCGCGCCCAGACACCGGAGGCAGAGTCGATGGTGGTCGGTGACCGACATCATGCGGTCGCACCCGTCGCAACTTTTGAAACCAGGCATCCTACCGGCACCTGAAAGAGTTATAGTTAACAAAACTTAGGTCAAAAGACCGGAGTACTGCTCTTCGGATCTGCGCTAACTGGCGCAGAAAAAAGAAGAACTGACGTCAGCGCGCGGAGGCGGCGTCTATATACTCCAGCGACGTCATCACGGCGCACGACGCCGACGACGCGGAGCCGCAGGGGACGCCTGCAGACGACGCCTACCGACGCGCAGGGGTACTGCTACGCAAAAGTTTCCGGATCCAGACTGACGCCTGGGGATATTCTAAGGTAAGGAATCTAATACTAACCTGTTTCTTTCAGATCAGCAGTGCAAAAATACCCTCCGGTGCCGGTACAGAGGTCGGTCTGGCACCATGCCCATGTCGGGGGTGAGGCTGGGGTCGACGCCAGTTGAGGGCACAAATGGCGTTGGGGGCGTCGCCAAAGGGATCAGCACCAGGGAAGGTACTGTGAGGTCGACCGGCACCGATCTGGATCCAGGCCTGCAGCTTTTTGGGCAGCCCGAAGAAGCACCTGCGGAGTTGGGCTGTCCAAAAATGCTGTGCAGCGCTTCGTAAAATTGACAGCTGGCTCCGAGGATGGAGCCTGAGAGCGCCGACGCACCGGGACCCACATCACGCCAACAGACTGGGAGAAGGCAAAGAACAATGATGCTTCTTACCCTTCTGTACTTCGACTTACCGGAGGAGTGCTCAGACTTTGAAGAGGAATGGTGATGACTCAACAACTGGTCTCGTGACCTTCTTCTAGACCGGGACCTCGAGTGGCGCGGAGTGGACTGTCGGGCCTCCAAAAGCTATTGGGACAACTCCGGCAAAGACTTTGGGTTCATGGCCCAGCAGTCGTAGCACAACTTCAGATTGTGTTCACGCTCCAGGCACCAAAGGCACATGAGTGGGGATCGGGGACCGGCATCAACTTGTGACAGGAGTCACAGGTCTTGAAGCTGATGCGACAATGGGACATCCCTTGTGCTAACCAGGAGTTGAAGACTCAAAAAAGAGGCCCACAAAAGTTGAAAAAGGGTTTAGTCAAAAAGTGACTAAGGGGCACACTCTCTCCAGATCTGTGCTGACAGGTGCGGAAAAAGAAAGAACTGAATTCAGGGCGCAGGGGCGGTGTCTGACAGCGCGCAGGGGCGGTGTCTAAGTAGACACTGACGTCATCCCAGCGACCACGATGCAAACGACTGATGCACTGGGGTACAGCTAAGAAAAAATTTCTTCAGGACTGGTGTAACACCTGGGGGTAATTCTAAGGTAAGGAATCTATACTTACTAGTTTCTTTTGTGATGTATTCCTATAGGTTCTGTATCGATCCCCCTATTCCTGACCCTATTCTGGTTAACAAACTAACAAGTTAACTAGCAGCCATCCCATGAGGCAGAAAACCCCCATGATGCAGGAACCGTTATCTGATAAAGCCACACTACGGCACAGGAGCGTGTTATCTGATTAGGTCATAACGCTTGCCATCTAATTAGACAAGCGATATTCCTCCAGCCCCTGATAAGGCATACGGAGTTCTCAAAACAAATCAAACCTATGACACCTTGGGAAAAACCCTGCGGCCATTGTTTTGATTTCACCGAGAACTTCAGCAAAAGAATGTGCTAACGACCTGGTCGTATGACATCCTTATTGACTTATCTATGTCCATCCTTACGTCAATCTCGGCACCTTAAAGGTATAAATATTACCAATATTGCCCTATGCACACACACGCGGTGGTGACGAGGACGGAGCAGCCAGACTTGCCGAAGCCCAGAGCAGAGCAGACCCCGCTGGCGCAGCCCCGCCTTCCTGACGCGCTGAGAACGAGAAGCCGTTTTTCTCCTGCCGAGAAATCCAGCTCCGGCGCTTCCGGGTAGCCCTCGCAGGCAGCCTGGAATATCGAGACCAGAGACGAGAGATACCATCCCTCATCCATCCTAGATTCCAGGTACAGAACTGAATAACCCCTCGCAGAGAATTCTTTAGTCAGTCACTTGGCAAAACAAACTTAACTTAAACTGTAACTTTCTATTCCCGCCCACGCATTAGACTTAGGTCAGGTACACGGGTAGGCGTAGTTAGAAACACCAGTTGAGTACGATTAGTCAAATGTATATGTGTATGTAATATATCTTATTCATTTTAAACCTTCATATGGCCTAGAAACCATATCAATGTTTTTACAGTATTATTTTATACTTCTGCTTTTAATGTATGCACTTTACTTAACCATAAGTATTGCAATAATATCGATCCATTTCTCTTGTACGAGAAAAGAGACTGATCAATAAATAACATCTTTTATTGAACACGCCCGTCTCTTCCTTTTCTCTACAATCTGATGAGACTAAGAATGCACGTACTGACTGAGTAAAATAAATTGCCTTTTGTTTTCACACGACTCTCGAGATACACTCTTGATTAGGGGAGAGCAAAGTTGTCATGTTCTATGGTTGTCAGAAACTAAATCCCTTCTTGTCTATCCAGGGAGGTTCAACTCCTCCTTGCCTACTCGAGAAAGTTTCTAGTGAACTCTGAGCTAGCTGGCAAACCCCAAACTTTAAGTCTAATATCGACAGTAGTAGACCTAGTTAACGTCTGGTCTAGGCCTATACTATTGAAGGTATTACTCCAATGCGCAGAGCCTATTGGGATAATAGGAACTACTCTACATGGCGCCCAACGCGTTTGGAAGGGCGATAAAATTAACGTAAGACATTTAGAGTAACTCAGTCGTGCTTTCTCACTCAGACCCCTTTTCCCATAATACTCCAAAGACGTCTGGAGTGGGTGAAAGGTAATATCCGCCAAACCTCGCAGGAGGAAACTCCTATGTATGGTACTTGGTCTAGTCAACGTTGAAGGATAAACCGTTCCAAAATATTGTGCATCTAATCTTTGTTTCCACAAGAAACCTGATCTGCAAACAAACAAAATAACCTTCTGGACAGTACAATGTCAGACAGTGAAGGAGAAAGAGAGGCAGTTAGATTAGCAACTGAACTCGCAGCAGCTGATGCTGCACTGCTAGACGCAGACCAGGATATAATACTCATCCCGGTCATTAAGAGGAAATCTATAACTTTAAAACTTATAGAAAATGGACTGACACCTAGAGGTGGTACAGTCATATTCGTAATTGAGGCACACGAATATCGGCAGACAGAGGTATACTATTCATGGATACATTTTCCAGCAGCAAATGCTGTAACAAAGTACTTCCACTATTACAAAGTAGAGGAACCTCCTGGAGAGTACACTCCTTTCGAGGAGGTGGAAGTACCACTTAAATTTCAAGAGCATTTGCTCTTATTTAATGGCGCCCTAAAACACAATAATCACATCACCAGGCTCGGTCCTTTAGGTAGACCAGGAGCAACGTGGCCGGTCCTAGCCGGATACACACCACATCCAGACATCAATGGGATGTCTGCAGCAGAGCTGTTAACACAGTTGAAACAATTAATAAAATTACATAGACAATTAGTCCAATATGTGATGCGGACTTCAACAATTCAACCAGCAATTAAAATTCCACAGCTGACCCCTCACCAGGGGAACACAAATAAAATTACACCACAGAACATACAATCCTGCCTAGGTAAAGTACCAGCTAAACAGGAACAAATACCATTCTGGTTAGCACAAAAAATCACCCAAATAGAGGCGGTGTTTCCAGACACCACCCCGTTAGAAAAACACAGGATTCTGACTATCTGTCTTCCAATGGGAATCGCATCACACTTTGAGGACTGTGACACTTGGGGTACAGTCTTTGCTTCCATCTACACAAAAACGCACGGTGTTCCATCCATTTCGGTAATACCAGATGTGCTAAAACAAATTCAAGACGAATATGGTCCAGAGCCCGCTTTAACTCTTGGTATGAAATTACTAAAAGACTTCAAGCAGGTCTCGGCTATATTATTAGCTAACATAAAGGGAGAAGCAGCAAACGTGACGATCCGCCAGAGGTTAAAGGAGACAGATATAGCAGACCAACCAGCTGAAATAGCCAGAATCATAGAAAAATCCTATGAGGAACTAGGTAGAGATAGTTTAGGTGGAATACCAGTAAAACCACAACTGATTGAAAGTCCTGAAAAAATATTTTTTAATAATAATTCAACATCACAAAAAAAGAGCTGGGATGGAAACAAACAATCCAATCCTAAAGAAAAGAAATTCCAGTCCAGAGGAAGGTCTCCTCGGCGGAGAGAAAAATCTCCGAACCAAAGATACAGGTCACCCCAAAGTGACCCCTCTGGGAAAAGATATAACCTTAGAAATAGGGATAATATAAAGAAGCCTGATAGATATCAAGACATTGATACACGTCCCTCTCAATTTTTTCAGACTTCCTCGCAGAAATCGGAAAGAAGAGGACGATCAGAACAAAGAGAAGAGCACACCAAGTCCAAAGACAAGGAACCTGCTCAGCTAAAAAAGAAATTACAATTTCCAAAAAAGAAGGTAGCTAGTATCAAGGTAGTCAACAATGCCGAGAATACTGAGGACACAACTGAAAAACGGAGAATGGGCTCAGACAATGCTAGACAGCGCAGCAGAAGTGAGCATAGCTCGCAAAGTCCTTATGAATCATCTGGAGACAGTGGACACGAATGAATATCTTCAAGTGGAAACTGCAGACACCAGAGTTAGCAAACCTCACAAAATATATGAAATAACTTTACGTATAGAGGGAGATAAGACTAGAAAAATAAGGGGACTATTTTGGGATAATCTCTCCAAGGGCTATGACATCCTTCTAGCTGAAAAAGACTGGCCACCAGAGTTTGTCAGGGAGTGCCCTCATGGCGAAGAAATAATTATGCCTGCCTTCTCAAATCACATCCCAATTCATAAAAAATACACACTTGCTAGAAAGTGGGCAGTAGCCCTATCTCCTGCTTTATATAAAAATCACGTAGGATGGGATGAGGACTCTCCTCCTCACAAAATCCAGTTAAAATCACAACATACTGCACAGAGGCAGTACCCAATTAAGCAAGAAGCTAAAAAACAGGTAAAAGAAATCCTAGATCAGCTAGAATACCAGGGGGTGATTGAAACTTGCACCTCACAAATGAACAACCCTTTGTTTCCGGTCTCCAAACCAGATAATTCATATCGTCTAGTTTTGGATTACCGACACCTTAACACATGTTGCAAAACTTTTGCAGTACAAAACTCGCATAGTGCTGCACTAATGAATAACATAGTGCGCAAAAAATACAAAACAACATTAGACATCTCTAATGGATTCTTTTGTCAAAACATAGCACCAGAGAGCAGATATTTGTCTGCATTCTCAATAAATGGCTCTCAAAAACAATTCTGTCGGTTAGCCCAGGGGTACAAGAACAGCCCGGGAGTATTCTCAGCGAGAGTAACAGAATTACTACAAACATATGACGACGAAGCATTATCATATGTCGACGACATATACTTAACAGATGATGACTTGGAGACTCACTAGAAGAGAGTGAACACCATAATACTTGGGTTCGCAGCAGAGGGTTACAAATTCAACTTTAAAAATTCCAGAATTGCCCATCTGACAGTCCTGTTCTTAGGATATGAATTATCAAGTGAAGGCAAAAGCCTGGCTGACAATTTCCTAGAGAAATGTGCCGTACTCCAAGCACCTAGAACACTAAAAAACCTACAGTCAATTCTAGGCTTCCTAAATTTCGGAAGAACATACATTGCAAATTACGCAGAAAGGGTCAAACCCCTTTATGATCTAATAAAACCAGATTTTAAAAGAACCAATTGGACTCAAATACACACAGAAATTCTGAGATCCTTACAAACAGACATGTTAATTAAAACAAAATTAGAAACACGTGATAACACACGCAATCTTGTGATTCGGGTCATCCCAGGAAGATGCGGATTCACATACCTGACCTCTAATGAGGGAGAAAAGGTACCAATTGCATTCAAATCATACTTGTACACAGAAGCTGAACAGAAATTCAGCATTAAGGAAAACATTGTTCATGCAGTTCAAACCGCAATAGCTAGAGAAAAAGATAAAGCGGACGGTAGACATATCACAGTCAGAACAGCAGAATCGGCCTTTGAGGCATTAACAACCCCGGGTAATTTACCAACAACAACATTGAATCCGGAATGGATACAATGGGTGAATTCAATTACAACGGACAAAGTATACTACTACTTTGATCCAGAACTAAAGGAATTGAAAAATCTAGAATATGAAAGAACATTCCCTCTGCCTATCTACATTCTGCCCTTACGACAATACGCTTGTGTAATCTATACAGACGGACATGCTCAACCCTCCGTTTGGGGAGAACAAGCATACAACCCCACATGTGAGATTACAAAAGAAGTGTGGCGCGGAGGTAAACTAAGACCTCTATTAACAAAAACACACTCAGTAGAAACTAATTCAGAACAACAGACTGAAATAATAGCATTGAAAATGGCGCTAGATAATGCGGATCGCGAATTCCCGACACTTATAGTGTCCGATTCATATTACTGCGTCAAATCATATACCAACGATTTGCAGACATGGATTCAAAACGGTTACAAAGATGACACAGGTGCAACAATAAAGCAAAAACTGCTTTGGGAACAAATAGCTCTTTTACAAAAAGAACTACCAAAGACTCACGTGACACACTCACTGAGTCATCAGCGTGATGGCGTTCACGTTGCAGGGAATTCATTGGCTGAGACAGCCACAGCGGTAGCAACTAAATCGGCTTCCACAGTTCGAAAAAAGCGTACAGTGAAGTATATTGACGGTGAAACAGTGCTGGCAGTGAAAACGTCATCAAAAGGCGACTGCTCAGCGCTACCGATCAACTATCCACTCAATTATACATACATAATCGATGCAAACTCTGTCCCTTTTGCTTGAATCCCTGGAGTGGGGGATAGAGTGATTCCAAACATGGACAGGAGAAACTTGTTAATCGCAGACGCACATATGGGCAAGGGTCTCAGACACCTCAAACTAAAAGATTCTCTGGAAGAATTACAATCAAGGTACTGGTGGCCAGGCATGAGCCTGCATCACACCATGTTTGTAAAAAAGTGCCCCAACTGCAACAGGAATCGCAGTGGTGAGAGAAACGGTGTAATACCGTGTCGTGTCACTCCAGAAAAAATCAACAGTAAAAAGCAAGGCTTGCGATTAACATATACAGGCTAGTTTCCACTTATAATGTAGATCACCAGCACTCGGCGTACGTCTGGCCTGTTATACAAAGATTTGCGAGTCTAAATGGCATATACGCTAAGAGCATGCTACGTTTGACCATTGTTTCACTCTAGCCCTCCAGCCTGAGGGGAAACATGGCCAAATGAGCATAGCACAGCGGGAATCTTCTCACTTCCTTCCTGAGGGATACGGGATGGTGTAAAGAAAAAACCAAGGCATAAAGCAATCTATAACGGAAAGGATATTAGGTTCGGGAGCTGGGTGGGTCAAACATCTAATAAGTGTCCAACGTAGTCTAAATAACCTGCCAAGAAATTCTCTGAAGGGATTCAGTCCGTACAAATTATTATTTGGAACTAGGATGTTAATCTCTGACCTTCACAGTCAGACTTCAGTGGTAAAGGAAAAAAGCTTTGATATCAAAGATCGTTTGGCTATTTTACAGGACTTAAACGAAACAAGAAAAGACCTGAGCAACATAAAGTTGAAACAACAGCCAACAACCACTGAAGAACCACCACCTGTCCCAGCAAGACCTGTCTGGATTCCAAAAGTCGGGGATCTAGTCAGAGAAAAGATCGCGGTAAAGAAGGAATTTGGGCCTTCTTACAGAAAAGCAGTTCCTGTCTTGTCTATCAACGGGACAAGATCAGTTGTACTACTGCCGCTTGCTGGTAAAAAGGAGAACCGAGTTGTATCCATCGACCTGGTAAAACCACAATCATGTGGCCGATAACAAACAGTAGGCCAAGTGGACTCCCCATGAGTAGCAGAACACCAAGGTTTGCTACCAGTACAGAGGTCCTAACAAAGAGGCTAATCACATTCGAAACGCCTACAGAAGAACAACAAGGACTATGCAACAATGCAATGGAACTTAGACCTCTGAACACCCAAATAAAAACATTTAGCAGAGACACACCAACCTATAATGAAGTAACAAACGACTATGCAAGAAACAGTAATCCTGAAACAATTGGAACAATAGACAGAACTGCATCCGGCTACTTCATAAACTTCGATGATTCCTCTGAAGGCTTCACTGAATGAAAAACACAGCCATCATCAAAAACCTTTATAGATAAAGCTAAAGAACTTTTGAAACAACTGAAAGAAACATATCTGATTTCTCCATGGATTGAATTTTGGGTGGGTTTTGGTGCATTTATCCTCATACTGTGGCTCATCATGATACTAACATTGGGACGCTTCATTGAGGGAAAATATGCTAAAATGGACACAGCAAGTCAGAAAATCAACTTGATCCTCAAACCACACACATCTTCACACGTCGAGAAAAGAGAACTTTCTTCAGTCAACTTCACAGCCAATCCTATACCGGGTGGGGTAGCATGGGACAACACTGACTACGAAATCTATGGTCCGGTTGAAATCCTGAAATATCCACACCAAATTAAAATCTCATTGAGTGACTTCGTAAAACCAAGCACATTTGCTGATGATTGGGACTTTGAAAGTATAAACAATATGATGTCTGACTTAGTGATGTCTGCTAAATTTACCAAACATGATTATTTGCAGGGTTCGACAAATTATGATAGTATGTACTGTTATAACCACTATGGTAACCATTTTCTACATAGATCTGCACAACCTAGAAATGTTTTAAATTATAATCAATGGGAACATTGTGCAACCCCTCCAAAAGGAAGCTCAAGAACCGTTTACGACAAATATTCATACTTTTCAGGGTTTAACATAAGTAATGCTGAAACATTTTATTTCAAATTGTCAAATAAGACAGGGACAAAGACCATGATAACCAACACAAAATTGATATATTCAGACTCTTTCTTTGAACAAATGAATACTTTTGGTTTTGATTATTGGGACAAAAATGTTGAATTGAAAAGTGTTTGGGGCACAAAAGAATGGCAAGTACAGGGTATAGAATCTTTGTTTAGAGCCTGCATGATCCCAGAACAAATTATATTTTTAAATGACACTGTTCAACAAACTACCTGTCTTGGCTTAGCCAAAATCAAAGATTTCAACAAACCGTCTATTCCAAAACCAACATTGAACAGCAATAGCTCCACAGACGAAGAGATAGACGTAAATTATGTATTAAACCAAAACAGAACACATCCTGATTGGAAACAGTGGTTGATCTGGCCCACAGATACTAATAACTGTCAAGACAGATTCCTGAACAAAACACAGGGGTTCAAAATGACCAGGCCAGACCCTAGATATTCCCAAAGACAACACCCAGGAATAATAACCACCTACAGTGTGGGCAAATTATGCCTTCAATGGCTACAGACTTCCACACTGGCAGAAATTAAGCAACACCTAACTTTACTTACTGATGGTGCTGACTTGCGTGACTTCATTATGGGACCGCGCAAACAGCGTCAGAAACGTTTCATAGCAGCCTCTGTATATGCAGCATACAACGAGGCCTGGAAGGTTACTCAAATTGAGACAGCAGAAAGAATACGGGAAATTGACCGTATTAATTTGGAAAAATCCCTTTCTGTAGTGGACAATGGGTTAATGACTCTGTCCTCCAGAATTTTTTCTCTGGACAGCATTGTGTCTTCAGCAATCGACATAATATCGCAAGACTTACTGTTGTTACAACACGGTCAGTCTCAATTGTGTTCTATTGTACAGCTTGGCTGGACGTTACAAAATCTGCGTTCAGGCTATGTGCCTTGGCGTTTAATCAACACAACGTCACTTTTCAATATCTTTAACCTTACTGATAAACAAATCAGTATGGCCCAGAAGGGTGCTGATTATACAATCCTGAGCATTGAAAAACTCGAAAGATTACCAGTGACAATGTCAGAACGACCTGTCAGTGAATGGATAATACATGGGATAATTAATATTCCAATCTCAACCTTCAGGTTTCAATACTGCCAGAAATATATACAGGCTGGCATGTACGAAAAATTGGGAAAAGGGTACATTAAAACAACATGGAACCTGCCCTATTCACATGCATGTGTCAGTAATAAAGGACAGAAAGTGTTTCTTAGTGGCGATAATTGTGCGATGTCACTAAGCGGTACACTCTGTGTAACGGAATTAGTTTGCATGGAGCCTGTGAAGGGAACTCAAATAACCTTTCATGTCACCAGCTAGGCACACCTGCTACAGAGATAGAACCATTCATTCAAAGACTCTATAATGGGAGTTACATTATAATTGTAGACCGCAGATGCTGTAGTCTTATGCCCGGGACTCCTTATCTCGTAACTACGACTGCGAAGGTCAAGTGCTGTGGACGCTTATTGTTCCCCAGCTCCTTTCCAGACAGGGAGGCAAGGGCATGGCCCAACTTGAAAATTACTTCTATTCGAATAGATACTTTAAGCAGAATGAAAACAGTGCTTCTTCAGACGCCGACAAGGCTCACGTCATCAAAAGAAACGTATGATCTCCTAGTCGCAAGGACGACTGCAGAGATACATTCATTGTTATCGACTAATTCCCCCATACATTTCGCAGAAAATCCTGAATGAAATCTTAAATATTTCTGATACCAGTGGAGTCTCAAAAGTATTTAAGACAGTATTTTCGATGGCATTAACACCATTCAAAGCCATACTGGGTATTTTTCCAGATTTCGTCCATTCGATTTTTGGCGGACTTCCCCTCATTTTAGGACTAATTGCAGGAATCCTATTCTTAGTCCTTATATTTCGTTATGGCAAACCATGTCACAGACAAAACACCTGCGACAAGGTCAAGTCAAGTCAAGTCAGGAGATTTGTATAGCGCGCTACATACCCATAGGGTCTCAAGGCGCTTGATGAAAGGTGGGGAATTACTTGTCGAATATCCAAGTTTTAAGTTGCTTTCTGAATGCTAGGTGGATCTGAGTAAGGCGAAGGTTAATGGGAAGTGAGTTCCAGGTTTTGGCTGCCAGGTAGGAGAAGGCTCTACCTCCCATGGTGGTTTTGTTGATGCGAGGTACAGTGGCAAGGGCTTGGTTGGAGGATCGTAGCTGACGGGAGGGGGTGTAGAAGGACAGTCGTGTGTTGAGGCATTCGGGTCCAAGTTCGTAAAGTGCTTTGTGTGCGTGGGTTAGGAGGCGGAAAGTGATCCTCTTATCTACGGGGAGCCAGTGGAGGTTTTTCAGGTGACCAGAGATGTGTTCGTTACGCGGGATGTCTAGTATGAGCCTGGCTGAAGCGTTCTGGATGCGTTGGAGTTTTTTCTGGAGTTTTGCGGTGGTACCGGCGTATAGGGTGTTTCCGTAGTCCAGGCGGCTCGTGACCAGTGCGTGGGTGACAGTTTTTCTAGTTTCGGTGGGGATCCAGCGAAATGTTTTTTTGAGCATGCGAAGAATGTTGAAGCAAGATGATGAAACGGCGTTGACTTGTCTGGTCATCGAGAGGGAGGAGTCCAGGATGACGCCCAGGTTCCGTGCGTGGTCTGTCGGGATGGGTGCTTTTCCAAGGGCCTCTGGCCACCAAGAGTCATCCCAGGCGGAGGGGGAGGTGCCTAAGATGAGGACTTCTGTTTTGTCTGAGTTCAGTTTCAGACGACTGTGCTTCATCCATTCGGCAACTTCTTCCATTCCTTCGTGTAAGTTGGTTTTGGCAGTGTTAGGGTCTTTGGTGAGTGAGAGGATCAGTTGAGTGTCGTCAGCGTAGGAGATGATGTTGAGATTGTGTTGGCGAGCGATGTTCGCAAGGCGGCTCATGTATACGTTGAAGAGGGTGGGGCTGAGTGACGATCCTTGTGGCACGCCGCAGATGACTTCAGTGGCCTCTGACTTGAATGGTGGGAGGCGGACTCTCTGGGTTCTTCCGGTGAGGAACGAGGTGATCCATTCCAGTGCTTTTCCTTGGATACCGATGTTTCTGAGGCGCTGAAGAAGGGTGTTGTGGCAGACTGTGTCGAAGGCTGCGGAGAGGTCGAGGAGGATGAGAGCGACTGTGTCTCCATTGTCCAGAAGAGTTCGAATGTCGTCAGTTGCGGCGATGAGGGCGGTCTCCGTGCTGTGTTTGGCTCGGAAGCCGGACTGTGAGGAGTCGAGGGATTTGTTGGTTTCGAGGAAGGCGGCGAGCTGGATGTTGACGGCTTTCTCGATGACTTTGGCCGGGAATGGAAGAAGCGAGATGGGGCGGTAGTTTTTGAGTTCGGTGGGGTCAGCAGTGGGTTTTTTCAGAAGGGCACTGAGTTCTGCGTGTTTCCCGCTTTCAGGGAAGGTGGCGGTGTTGAGGGAGCAGTTGATGACATCTCGGAGGTGTGGTGCTATGATGGAGTCTGCTTTGTTGAAGATGTGGTGGGGGCATGGGTCAGTTGGGGATCCCGAGTGGATGGAGTTCATCAGGCAGATGGTGTCCTCAGTGGAGATTGGGTTCCAGTCGTTAAGGATGTTCAAGGGGGGTGAAGGTCCTGCAGAAGGTTGAGTGGGTTGGTCTCCGGGTCGGTTGTCGAAGCTGTTGTGGATGTCTGCGATTTTGTTGTAGAAGAAGAAAGCTAGGGAGTCGCAGAGGGCTTGGGAGGGGGTGATGTCGTTGGAGTTGGCTGATGGGTTGGTAAATTCTTTGACGATGTTGAATAATTCCTTGCTGTTGTGGGCGTTGTTATCTAGTCTGTCTTTGAATGCGGCTTTCTTGGCAGATCGGATTAGTTGGTGGTGTATGCGGGTGGCGTTTTTGAAGGTGTCCCTGGTGCTGGTGTTTGGGTCTTTTTTCCAGGCCTTCTCGAGGGAGCGGCAGAGTTTCTTCGATTTCTTAAGATCATCGTTGAACCAGGGGGCGTTTTTGCTGCCAAGTTTGCTTTGACGTTTTTTCAACGGTGCTAGGATGTCGGCGCTGTTGGATAGCTGTTGGATTGGGTGAGGTTCATGGCTGCTTGGTCGGGGTTAGAGGAGTGGGCGGGGGGGTTTGGAAGAAGCGATGAGGAGATCTGGTCGATGGTAATTTTGTTCCAGTTTCTTCGTAGGGTGGATTGAGGATGGTTGTGGATTGTGGTCTTATTGTAGGTAAAGTGAACGCAGCTGTGGTCCGTCCAATGGAGGGCTGTGGTGTGATTGAATGAGACATGTTTGCTGGAGGTGAAGATGGGGTCGAGTGTGTGACCTGCAATGTGGGTGGGGGTAGTGACAAGTTGTTTGAGTCCGAGGTTGGCAAGATTGTCCAGGAGGGTGGTGGCGCTATTGTCGTTGCTCTTTTCCAGGTGAAAATTGAGGTCTCCCAATAGAATGTAGTCCTCGGAGGGGAGGGCGTGAGGGGTGATAAAGTCAGTGATGTCTTCGCTGAATTGAGTGCGGGGTCCTGGTGGCCTGTAGAGGAGGGTGCCTCTGAGTGTGGTCTTGGGGTCGGTGTGGATCTGGAAGTGGAGGTGTTCGGCGCAGGCAATGTTGACGTCTGAGCTGGTAGAGATGCGGATGGAGTTCTTATGGACGATAGCGATGCCTTCTCCTGTTTGCTTGATGCGGTCCTTGCGGATGATCTTGAATCCTTCCGGGATGGCAATGGTGATGTCTGGGGCTGATGAGGCGTTCATCCATGTTTCTGTTAGGAAGGCGACGTCCGGTGAGATGGTGTCTAGTAGATTCCAGAGGTCGATGGCGTGTCTGTGGACCGAGCGGGTGTTGAGCAGGATGCATTTTAGGTGGTTGGTGTCAGGTCTCCGATTGGTGTTGGTGGATGAGGAGTTGGTTTTGGTGCCGTCGAACTTGCAGGAGTTGCAAGAGAAGGGTCCATGGGTGTGTCCAGGAGCGGCTTGGACGCAGTTGGGGGAGCGGCCGGGGTTAAGGGCTAGGAGGGTGGTGGCATCGTAAGTGATGCGAGTGGGCTGGGTATTCCGGGGGCCAGGGGGTCTGGCGCTGGGCGCGGTCCAGGCGTGGACGGGCGTAGACGGGCTTACCTTTGGCGCACCTTCGGCGCGGCCGTAGCGCGTGGACGCTGCGCGTTGGACCATCTGACTCAAATGGATGGTGGGGGGGCGGAGCGTGGGAGGGTCAGCTGGGAGGCGGGATCTTGGAGGCGGGCCAGGGGATAGCACAACAACAAAATGGAGGGCACAAATGAAAGTTAAAGCAGCGAGGGCACAACACAATGCTCGTCAACAGGCAACCAGAGGCTCCCAACTCCAACAGAATACCTCCTGCCAAAGCGCCCCTCACATAACACCCAACGTTGAAAGCACAACACAGCAATGATGTCCAAATGATAAATGATAAACACAGCGCGCCAAGCAGATAAGTACAACCAGGTTTCAAAAGTGCCAAACGACAATCTGCTCCAAAGCGCAGATGCAGAAGCTAGGATACACGCGGTTTATTTCGCAGTGAATGAGGCACAAAGCGCGATGACAATAAGTGAATGTAGCACAAAGCGCAATGCAAATACACGAAAGTGAAATAAAGTTTTGAAAGCGCTGCGCGAGCAGGAGCTTCAAAGCGCGATTATTTTCTCAGAGGCTACAATACCAGGCGCAGTCAGGAAGTCGCGGGTGCAAGGGGCTTCAGCTGCGGTGAAGGTGTTGTTTTTTTTTTTTTTCGTTTTTTTTTGTCCTCATTAGTGCAATGTTTTTGGTAAGGAGTTGTCGGGGCCCCAATCTCTCTTTGGTTCTATGCCTTCACTGTCGTGTAACAGGACGTGAGTATCTAGACAGTTCCCCTACATCGTTTAGCAGAGAGGAGGGTCCCCTTATTTCCATTACTTGATTGAAGGATTTAGTCGTAGGGGGGGAGAGCTAGCCATTATGGCTACTCATGCAGGCCTTCTCCTGACTTTCCATTGCTCGCACATAATCATTGGACTATTACACAGATGGATCTGTTCCAGACCAGCCAGCCATAGGGACAATATCCCTTGAAATTATGCTCAAGTACAATTTAGCTAGATCCTAGCTGATATTTTTCCCATATCTCCCAGAACTTAAATTTTTTACTAGGTTCTTTCCTTTTGGCTAGTTTGTATATTCTTAGTATTGATGTTAGCCATTCACTGTGAGTTGGTGGAACCGGACTCACCCACCTCACACAGATCTCTCTCCTAGCCAACAATATAAATAGGAAAAGTAGATTTTCCTGTAATTTAGAGAGTTTTTCTGGAACACTAGGATTCATTACCCCAAAAATAATTAAATCAATACTCACGTTTAGATGACTTCCTAGTACCCCATCTAGCGTCTTACCCACATCATTCCAGAAGCCGTCGAGAAGGGGGCACTGCCGAAACATATGTAGGTCGTCGGCTCTTTCCAAACCGCACTTTGGGCAGGCTTTTACTGTCGCCCCGGGAAATTTCGATAACTTTTTCGGGGTCCAGTAAGCTCTGTGAGATGTGAACAAATGGTTTCTCTTTAGGGCAGCTGATGTTACGATTTTCCAACATTTGCTCATAGATACTTGCCATTGGTTGTTTAGCTCCAACGTCGGCAGATCTTTCCCCCATACTCTCTCCGGTATCTGGAATTCTTCTTCCCCAGCATGGATCAAGGCCCAATACCACAGCGAGATTTCTTTATGTATAACATCCGTTTTCAGCATTTCTTTTTCCAAGTTTAAGTTTCCCGCTCTGATTTCTTTCAGGGATTTAGCCCAGCTAGATATCTGATAATACTTGAATTTTGCTACAGAGCCATTAGTTTTTGAGGATAGAATCTCCCAATCCAATGGGGTGTTTTGGGACATAAGATGTCCCCACTTTGTTATTCCTGCTGATTTTATTGGGAGCGCTAGTTTGTCTTTAAGACATTCTGGGGTGCCAGGTGAGTCCCAGATGGGGGCCAGATCGCTGTAATAGGGGATATTTAAAGTACATCTTATGCCGAACCATGATTTGGCCGCAGACTTCAGCATCTTGAGTTTAATTTTTTTTATAAATTTAGGGTGTCCAAACTTGTATAAAAAATGGCTGGTTTTGTTAGTCATTGTTTGAAAATGCGGCGGATAGTTTTCAAAGGTGTTTAGGAGCTTCCTGCTTGATTTGAATTGGAATGCTCTGCAGTACTCAAGGAGATCAGGGCTTGCAATTCCCCCCTGATATTTCTTCCTTCTTAGCTTACTCCAGGCAATTCTGGGATTTTTTGAAGACCAAATGAAACTTGAGATTTCACCCTGGATTTTTTTTATTGTTTCTCTTTTAAATTCGAGAGGTATAGCTCCAAAGGCAAAAGTAAATTTTGGTAAAATTGACATTTTTATAATGTTCGATTTACCGAGTAGAGTCAAGGGTAGACCTGCCCACACTTTCAGTAACTTCTTGACTTCCTTTTCAATTCTTTGTAGGTTGGTGTTTGTTACTTTATGCAGGTCTTTAACTAGGTCTATTCCGAGGTATCTGATAATATTCTTGTTATAGGGACTGATAGAATTGTCATTCCAACTCATTGTTTCCGTTTTATCTCCATTAATTTGGTAACCAGAGAAGCTTCCGAAATTGGTCAAGGTCTCCTCAATTGTTATTAGAGAACCACTGAGGTTATCAGTGAAAATCATCAGATCATCTGCATAGAGGGCTATCTTCTTAGACCAGTCTCGGAAGATAAAAGGAGATATTGAAGGATCAATTCTAAGACGTTCTGCCATGGGTTCAATATAGAAATTGAAAAGTAAGGGGGAAAGGGGACATCCCTGCCTTGTTCCTCTCTTTATCTGGATATTTGTGGTGAGGTTGCCGTTAACTAGGATTTGAGCTCTGGGGGAGGTATATATTTTTGCCACCATATTCAGGATATTTGTCCCCAGATTGAATTTTTTTAGGACTTCACTTGGATATACCCAGTTGACTCTATCGAACGCTTTTGCTGCGTCGATAGTGATTATTGATAGAGGTAATTTCTCAGTGGTAGCTATATCTATGGAGGCAAACAGTTCTTGCGTTAAATCTTGTAATTGTCTCCCGGGTATAAAGCCCTTCTGGTTGTTATTTATTAACAGCCCCGCTATTTTCCCCAGTCTCTTAGCCATAATCTGTGTAAAGATCTTATAATCACAGTTCAGGATTGAGATTGGGCGGTACGATTCGCATTTTTTTGGACTTTTACCCTGTTTTAAGAGGATAGTGATTGTGGCTTCATTCCAGGAATCTGGAAGGTCACATTTTTCCAGGAAGATTTTATTCAGCAGAGTTGTTAAGGGGGAAAGCAGTGCCTCTTTTAGTTTTGTATAGAATTCGTTCGGCAAAGCGTCCGGACCAGCTGCTTTGCCTTTCTTGAGATTTTTTAATACATCTTCTACTTCCTGAGTTGAGATCTCCGCATTTAGTTCCTCTCTCAATACTGGTGATAACATTGGAAGATTTAAGGGGTCTAAGAAGTGTTTTATTTCTCCAATTTCTGGATTACAGTCTTCCTTGTATAGATCTGAGAAGAAGGCAAGAAATTCTTGTTTTATTACATCTTCTTCTGATCCATTTTCCGCTGGATTTCTAGGGTCGATACAAGCAACTTTGTTCCTGGATTGATCTGTCCTGATTTTCCAAGCGAGCATCTTACCACATCCCTCACCATATTCATAATGGGCGAGTTTGCTAGCTTCCCATTTTTCTCTAACTTTATTTTCCAAGATCTCTACTAGATCTTCTTTTTGTCTTGATCTCTCTGTCTCCAGTTGCTCTGTGCGAGAGGGAGAAGTTGCTGCGGCAATTTGTAAATCCGAATTTTTTATCTTATCTTCCAAAGTTAGGATCGATTGTTTTATTCCCTTTGATTTGTGTGCCGCTAGGCTAAGGATGTGTCCCCTGATCACCGCTTTGTATGCGTCCCAGGTGGTCTGAATTGAGGTGCCTTCCTTATTATCTTCAAAGAAGAGCTCCGTCTGTATTTTAAGCTGGTCGATAATCTGAGGGTCCAGGTGGGTTGTTCGATCCAAAGTCCATCTTGAGCCCTCCTTACTAGGTTCCAGTTTCAGGGTGATCAAGACCGCCGAGTGATCTGAGAGATGGGCAGGGATATGTTCTACTTTTTACAGTTTTTCTGATTAGCCCTTGATCTACGAGGTAGAAGTCGATTCTTGATTGGATTCCGAGTTTTTTTTTATTTTTGAAAGTGAAGTTGTTGTGCCTCTCTCCCTTTTCCTTCCATATGTCCACTAGGCACAGATCCCAGATAAATGATAAACACAGCGCGCCAAGCAGATAAGTACAACCAGGTTTCAAAAGTGCCAAACGACAATCTGCTCCAAAGCGCAGATGCAGAAGCTAGGATACACGCGGTTTATTTCGCAGTGAATGAGGCACAAAGGCACAAAGCGCGATGAAAATAAGTGAATGTAGCACAAAGCGCAATGCAAATACACGAAAGTGAAATAAAGTTTTGAAAGCGCTGCGCGAGCAGGAACTTCAAAGCGCGATTATTTTCTCAGAGGCTACAATACCAGGCGCAGTCAGGAAGTCGCGGGTGCAAGGGGCTTCAGCTGCGGTGAAGGTGTTGTTAATGAATCTAGCAAGAGAGCGTGGGGGAGCGACCGTTCAGGAAGGAATCCCGGCGGTCAAGGGAAGAAACAATCCTAGCCATTGGATACCGGGACCGGATATCAAAAATCCTGGGACTATCCCGGCTTAGAGACCTGAACATGACTTGGTTTCTATCATTTCGACCAATGTGGCAACGATGTGTTTTACCTGTATTAAGGTGCCTGCTATGCGGAGAAGAATGCGTGTTAGACACCTGTCTGACGCTACAATCGGATGCGCCAATGGATGCAGAAACATTGTTGAGTCCAACAAAGGCTCATGCTTTGTGCTGCCCTCAACGGCTACCAATCCTGATGACGGCATTCGTGGAAGCTTCACCACTACGATTAAGGGGTAGTGAGGTTCAAAATGAAAGCAGCATCGATCAGGTACGACCTTCTGTCAGCAATCCAAATCGGAATGTCAATGGAGACAATCATGCGCATGAATGCATGGTTACACCTATTTCCGAGTTAGTGGAACTCTCCCAGGAAGCGGTTGACAACTTTTTCGAGAGTCTAAATGATATGATGTTCTCACCAGAGCAGAAATAGAGACTTTTGAGCAAGCTCGTACACGGCGTTCCCTGATTTTGACCTTCAACTAGAAAAGCAAAATACCATGAACAATTTTCCCTCCAGTTCACGGACAGCAATTTTTTTCAACAGCCCCAAAATATTTTTGCATATTTTTCGGGACACTATCTTCTGCTTAAAGTAAGAACTATTCTTAGAGAACTAAGATTTCTACTTTTAGATAGCTTATAGACATTAGCTGCCCGCTGGTATGTTCATAATTATTTTATTCTGTGATGGAATGGTCTCGAAACTTTTTTTCTGTATTAAGAGCCATTTCATGTGTAAATTCTCATATACCATTTAGCAATAATGTATACAAATGCGTGAATACTTTAGCATTATTTCACAGCTTGAGTGCATACAATACATGTAATTGCTTTTTTTTTCCGTATATTTGATAATTTCAAAATGCATTTATGTATTTTGGGGTGGTACGGTATACACGATACTCTACAGTATGTTTTACTATGCATAGATTAGTAAATATGTCCATAGTTAGCGTGGAGTGGGTGTGATGTATTCCTATAGGTTCTGTATCGATCCCCCTATTCCTGACCCTATTCTGGTTAACAAACTAACAAGTGAACTAGCAGCCATCCCATGAGGCAGAAAACCCCCATGATGCAGGAACCGTTATCTGATAAAGCCACACTACGGCACAGGAGCGTGTTATCTGATTAGGTCATAACGCTTGCCATCTAATTAGACAAGCGATATTCCTCCAGCCCCTGATAAGGCATACGGAGTTCTCAAAACAAATCAAACCTATGACACCTTGGGAAAAACCCTGCGGCCATTGTTTTGATTTCACCGAGAACTTCAGCAAAAGAATGTGCTAACGACCTGGTCGTATGACATCCTTATTGACTTATCTATGTCCATCCTTACGTCAATCTCGGCACCTTAAAGGTATAAATATTACCGATATTGCCCTATGCAAACACACGCGGTGGTGACGAGGACGGAGCAGCCAGACTTGCCGAAGCCCAGAGCAGAGGAGACCCTGCTGGCGCAGCCCCGCCTTCCTGACGCGCTGTGAACGAGAAGCCGTTTTTCTCCTGCCGAGAAATCCAGCTCCGGCGCTTCCGGGTAGCCCTCGCAGGCAGCCTGAAATATCGAGACCAGAGACGAGAGATACCATCCCTCATCCATCCTAGATTCCAGGTACAGAACTGAATAACCCCTCGCAGAGAATTCTTTAGTCAGTCACTTGGCAAAACAAACTTAACTTAAACTGTAACTTTCTATTCCCGCCCACGCATTAGACTTAGGTCAGGTACACGGGGTAGGCGTAGTTAGAAACACCAGTTGAGTACGATTAGTCAAATGTATATGTGTATGTAATATATCTTATTCATTTTAAACCTTCATATGGCCTAGAAACCATATCAATGTTTTTACAGTATTATTTTATACTTCTGCTTTTAATGTATGCACTTTACTTAACCATAAGTATTGCCATAATATCGATCCATTTTCTCTTGTACGAGAAAAGAGACTGATCAATAAATAACATCTTTTATTGAACACGCCCGTCTCTTCCTTTTCTCTACAATCTGATGAGACTAAGAATGCACGTACTGACTGAGTAAAATAAATTGCCTTTTGTTTTCGCACGACTCTCGAGATACACTCTTGATTAGGGGAGAGCAAAGTTGTCATCTTCTATGGTTGTCAGAAACTAAATCCCTTCTTGTCTATCCAGGGAGGTTCAACTCCTCCTTGCCTACTCGAGAAAGTTTCTAGTGAACTCTGAGCTAGCTGGCAAACCCAAAACTTTAAGTCTAATATCGACAGTAGTAGACCTAGTTAACGTCTGGTCTAGGCCTATACTATTGAAGGTATTATTCCAATGCGCAGAGCCTATTGGGATAATAGGAACTACACTACACTTTCAGATACACTTGTATACCAACTTCCATGCAGTCAGCTAAAAAACCTGTCATAATACCTGACTATGATTCAATAGTCTTTTTGTATATTGTTTATAACGAAGTGTATTGTTAAATAGGAATGTAAATTTTAGGAAAGTAGATCCCTATGGAGCAAATACAAATGTATCATGAACTGACATTTTTTTTATTATGGAAATTAATAATTCATACGTATTTTTATGTTTGTAACAGCCCTGAAGAAGCACAGTCAGGCGTGGAACACTAGTTGGCTGTTTGCTGTATTGAAGGCTATTTGCTGTATGGAATGAAACCTCTAAAGAAAAGAATAAAAGGAATTTAAAAGAAAGAAAGCAAGAAGAAGTTATTATTGTTTGTGCAATCTCAGTACAATATTGTTTATATGTGAAAATACTATACTAGTGGTGACCAGTAACAGATACCCAGCGCCGGGCACAATTCCTATTACGCAAATTGAATTGGTATTTCTGGATTCTAGCTTAACACAATAATGAGATGGGTTTAAAAATAATATGATCTTATCGAATTATCCCCATCAAGTGCACTTAAAATCTAAGACTTGTTTATTGCAGCTTTTATGTATGCTTCCCCCCAACTATGAAATTGAATAATGCTTTGTCAAAGATTCATCACAGGTATTGGCTGCTTCATCCTACTTTCATTCTCATTAAGTGAATGTGAATGATTCAACATAATGTGCACTTTATAAAGTATTTGTGCTCAATCACGAGCATTGATAAAACAAAAGTTACTTACCTGTACACTGTGGTTCTCCAGTATCAATATCTCTTATAGATTCACATGCTTGAATCTTCCCCATCGTCATGCTGGGAGTCCCACAGTAATAGTAATAACAGTAGTGCTACTGCATTAGCATTAACTCCATTTAAAAACAATAGTATTAAGTAACTGATTTACATTGTTTTAAAACATCTAAACTTCAGCGCAGATACTCCAGAGTACTCCTCCCCTACAGAGCCATCACACCTTAGATTTTGAGCACAAGTGTAAACCGACAACAATAGAGGTAGCAGAGGGTGAGCCCGACCCAGGAGGAGGGAGGGTCACATGTTGAACAATAAAAGATATCATTACTGGAGAGCCCCATTGTACAGTTAAGTAACTTTTTACTCCAGTAGTGTATCTTTTATAGATTCACATGCTTGAATCAGACTAGTTAGCAGTATCCAAAGACTAATGGAGGCAGGCAAGGCAAAGCATCCCACTATGACACACAACTGAAACAAGAGTAGCCAGTTAAATTCCTTTGAAATTGCACAAACTCAGAAGAGACATATGCAGCACAAAACAAAAATTATCAAAATAGTATGGAAATATCACAGAAAACAAAGCTTACAGCAGAACAGTAGAAATACCTTATACAAAGTAACCGGAGAGCAGCCTGACCAACTGCTACATCTGCTTTACTCCAGTCATTTAGGCAGTAAAGCTTTGCAAAGCTGTGGATGTTCATCCATGTCGCTGCCCTGTAGATACCTAGTTGAGATACTCCTGCTAACAGGGCTGCAACGGCTGCAACCTTCTGACTAAAATGAGCTTTCATGTTTGCAGCTAGTGGATGCCCTGCCTTTCCGTGGCAGAAGAGTATACCCGAGGAGACCCAGTGGCCAAAACTAGCCTGCGGTTAAGGCCGGTCCTTTTCTAGGAGCATAGAAAGAGATGAGCAATTGAGTTGATTTATGGAAAGCCTTAGTTTTTTGCAGGTAGAATTTCAAAACACATTTAATGACCAGTGAGTGCAATGCTCTCTCTGCCGCTGAGGAAGATTGGGAAAGAACGAAGCCAGAATTGCTGGTTCATTGAGGTGAAATGTTTAAGGCACCTTGGGAATGAATGAAGCACTACTCTGACCTGCAGGAATTGGAGGTAAGGCTTTGTTATGGTGAAAGCTTGAATTTCGCTAATATGTCTTGCAAATGGGATGGCTAAGAGAAAAGCCACCTTTCAAGAAAGGAATTTCCGATTGCACTAGCGAATAGGCTCGAATGGAGACCTCATGAGTTGTGATATAACAGCGTTGCGATGCCAAAGCACTGAAGGAAGCTTAATGGGTTGGTAGGCCCAGAAGATACATTTCATAAAATCCTTGACAAGACGGTTAGACCACCAGGACAATTGACCAGACCACCATCTGTACCTGGAAATGGACACCAAGTGTACCTTTATGGATAAATGGGAAAGACCGGATTTGTCAAGATGCAGAAGATGAGCTAGAAATTGAAGAAAGAGAGTGATAGGACTTTAAAGCACACCATCCTCAGAACCTCTTCCGTTTAGCTGAGTCGCACTTGAGGGTTTTAAGAAGCTTGAGCATTTTGAAGTAATGACTTGCATTCATCAAATATTGTCAGAGCTCAGGATTCAGTGTGGTGAGAAGCCAAAACCAACAAATAAAGAGTGCAAATCTGCGGGTGTAGCACTTGACCGCAGTTCATTGAGAGAAGATCCTCGGCTGATCTAAACTGAACAGGAGAGCACTCTGATAGGCGATACAGCCTGGTGTACCAGTATTGTCTGCCCCATGCTTGGGAGATGAGAATGAGCCGGAACGGGGGGCGTGGCCAGCAACATGCTGGAGTAAGACGTGCCTCGGCTCGGCTCCCGGCTAACTGCAAGAATCCGTCGATAAAACTGCCCCCAAACCTGCCAAAACTTCACCAAACTGAAGTCAGAGGGACTCCGCCAACCCAGAAGCCCGTTTCGAGAGACCTGGTTAATGAAGAGGCTATCTTTGGCACCGGGCGAGGAGCGCGAAAGGCTGCGGCGGACCCGCGACAAGATGGCGGCCGGACCCGCTTCCTCGCACTGAGTGGAGCTCCGCCTGACTCTGGGGGAGCGCTACCTGCGGCCACTCTTCATCGGCGGGGCCGGTGGTGCGGCCCGATCGGGGGTGTGACGGGCGGCCCTGTCCGCCGGCGTCCGGAAGAGGGGTCCGGGACAGAGGGGCCCTGCCGGGCCGAAGGGATACCCAGGAGGCAGCTCGCCGCGAGCCCGGGGCCGAGGGCTGCGGCGGACGGCTGCAGAAGAGAACGCCGGGAAGGAGGAATCACCCGCCGACGGAGGCCCGGGTAAGGAGGGGGACTGCCTCGTTCGGGGGGCCGCGGACCCTGGGGCTTACATCCCCCTCCCCCCCCCCCCACGTAACAGTGGCCTGTGCTTTTGAAGGGCCGGCGGACGGGCCTGCCGCCCCGGCTGTGGCGGGCTGAGCGGACCGGCATCTGTTTCCCTTCCTCCCGCCTGACTTCCCAACACCGCCGTGGGACTGGGGCAGCCTCGAGCGGCTCCGTGAAGGGCTCGAGGTCAGGATTGGCGCCAAAGGGGGGAGAGATGGAGAAACGATGGGGAGCGATGTGAGCGGGCCCCCGACCCACCGCGAGACATCGAACCGGGCTGGTGGACCCCCTCCCAGCTTGGTGGGGTGAGGGAGTGAAGAAAGTGGGTGAACGAGCCACCTAGGGAACACCTCGGGGGCGCAGCCTAGCCTGGACACTCATCAAAAGGAGACCCCGATACAGCCAGGGGCTCTACGAGGTGGAGGAAGACAACGCCCGCCGAGGCGGGTAGCTGTGTGTGGGACCAGGGGAAGCCTCCTCCCCGCCTCTGCCCATCAAAGGAGGCCCACTGCAGCCGGACTATCCGCTGTCGACGAGTCCTGTTGAGCTGGGGAGTTCGACCTTGGGTGCACTGTGTCCCCCCCCCCCACCGCCTGCCGCAGGGAGAGGCTGCTGCCCGGGCCCGCCATGGGGAAAAGGGACACTGCCCAGAAGACAACCAGGCAGGAAACCATAGAAAGCTACGCCACAGCAAGATCCCGGAGGGAAATGGCTCCGGCACCGCCTGGCACCAGTACGGACACGACCATCATTATGGAGGCGATACAGGCCTCAAGGGCGGATATACAGAACTCTAGAAAGGCGCTGGAGACTAAAATAGGCGAGGTGGGGTCGGAGGTCATCCTGCTGCACCAGGACTTCAGAAATTGACCATCCACCAGGACATTCACAAAGACATGTCTGAGATTATTGAAATTATGTTGTCGAATGAGTCCCGCGATTAAGCCTAAGCTCTTCCTGAAGAGGCCTCATGCGTAGGTGGCAGTTGGGGATTAACTGGATGCAGATTGTTCTGTCCTTACAAAAATTGATTTTTCCTCATTGAAGTGAAGCCCTAGGGACTGAAATATTTGCCAGGATGCTTCTGTAGAATGCTTGGCTACCTGTAAGGATAAAGCTTTGATTAGCTAATCGTCCAGGTAGGGGTATACCTCATGATCGGACTAACAAAGGAAGGCTGCCATAGGGGCCATGCACATGAAGACTCCGAGTGCTGACTTCAACCCAAAGGATAGCCTCTTGAATTGATAGTGGCACCCTGCCACTTCAAACATGAGAAACCTGGAATGATTGGGAAGTATGGGGATGTGGAAATATGCATCTAGCAGATCGAGGGAGGAAGGATAGTCTCCTACATCCATGAGAAGCAGGATCTCGTTCAGAAAAAGCATCCTGAATGGTTGATTTTTTATGAACGTGTTCAATAACCTGGGGTCCATTATTTGCCTTAATTTCCCTGTCTTCTTTTTGATATCCAATTTTATTGGTCTCTTGTATAACAAGATAAACAAAGTAACATTTGTACCACTGTGACATGTAAGGGATTTCATTACAATTACAAGTGACATTCCCCTCTCTAGATGGTATGAAAAGACAAGGAGCTAGCCCTTTGCGCTGTGGACAATCATTCTAGTGAACTCATCCATTTGCCCCATACTCTTTCATGTTTATTCGGGCATCCTCTTGCTTCGTTGCACGCTTCCTTCTGGATAGCACACCAGTCCACTCCCGTGCGCCATTTTGAAATAAGAGGAGATCTTGAGTCCTTCCAGGCAAAAGCAATGTCCCTTTTAGCAATCAATATGGCTGTTCCCAGGAACAACTTATCAGCTCAGGAGCCATCCATTCCCTCCATTACCCCCAGGAGAAGAGCCAAAGGATTACGGGGGACTTTCCATCCCAATATGCCACTCAGTTCAGATACGAGGGATTCTCAGTATTTGGATAGGACTGTACAGGAAACAGACCATATGAAAGAAGTCAGCTGGTTCGCCCCTGCAGCACGGACATTGTTTTGTTGGGAGAAACCCCGCCTTGTGTAGCCTCGTTGGTGTTAGATATGCGCAGTGAAGATACTATGTCTGGATATGGCGGAGTCCGGTGGATATAGTGAGTGTTCTGGGGGCCATAAGAGCATCTCGCCAGTCTTCATCCTCCAGGGGGCCTACCCATCGTTCCAACCGGATTTTAAGAGTGTCTAGAGTGGATGGGGTATTGTTCCCGGTCTTCTTCTTAATGAGCAAGTAGTGCGAGTAGAATCCCAGATGGCTCTGATCACGTGGTACCTCTTCAATTGACTGTTTGGAGAAGAGTAATCCAATTTGCTTTTTGAGAACTGGAAGATGGTGATGTGATGTCTTCCGTCAAGGGAAATGTGGAGGTTGTTGAACATATTCTAGGGTGTGACCATACTGAAAAACGTCTAACACCCATTAGTAGGAAGATATGAACTTCCATTTGTCGAGGAATTTGGACTAGGTGGACCAAATTGAAGAGGGACTGTGGTGGCAGGGGCCTGAGGCTTCTTATTTTCTACTACTGGTACCCTAAAACCTCCCAACCGCATATGGGTGTCAGCGTCCGGATGCCTTCGAATAAGATGACACTTTGTTTGGGCGGTTGGCCTGGGCTGAATAGGATGAACAATAAGCCAGCTGGGAATAAGTCTGAAACTGCTATCGAAACTGCAGCAGTCGAGAGAGAAGTTGGCCTATACATCTGCCTCGAAAGGACTGACATTTCCTCTGCTGCAAGCTGCTGAGTGATTTGGCCATGTAAGTATCTGACTTGATTGACTGGAGTGCATCATCAATGTGCTTACCAAAAGGACATTCTTGTTCAAACAGTATGTCCACCACCTTAGCATGTACCTCAGGATGGAAAGTGGTGGCCTTAAGCCATTCCTGGCGTCTCACCACCGCCGCTCCAGCCATCTGCCTGAAGGTAGGGGGAGAGATGTCATTGGCAATATCAGTAATCTTGGAAGAGGCCCTTTCTCCTTCGGATAGAATGTCTCTCGCCTCCTTTTTATTGTCCTAAGGGAGATACTCCAACAGAGATGAGATGTAGTACCACACCAGGAGGTCGTATCTCCCTATGATGGCCTATGATATTGGAGGTTCTGAGGGAAGTGGTCGCCGGGGCAGAACATCTTTTGCCTATGTTGTCGAGATGGAGGCCTTCTTTATCCAGTGGGGCCATGCATGGTGATGCAGGATTATTGGTCCTCCTCTCTAACATCTGCATGATGACTAAATCTAGGCGAGGGTGGCCAATAAGGCATGTGGAGGACTTTTTAGGGACCTTATATTTTTCTAATCGAGCTTTGGTACGACAGCGAGAACGGACGCTGGTGTCTTCATCAGTTTGAGGCCCTCCTGCAACCAGAAATCTACAATAAGGATAGCCCGCAGGGTGCATTGTGTCTCAGGTTTAAAACCATACAGAATATACTCAGCCTGCTTGGCTGGCATAGGGAGGTCAAAGAGTTAAGGAATGTTGAAGCTCTCTCTAGAAGATCGTGGAAGTACGAGTTATTTTCCTTCGGTAACTATTCATCTGATAGAGAGACAGTCTAGCCGTAGATTCCTTAACTTAGAATATTCCCTGGCGTCAGACGGGATCCGGAAAACATTGTCCCCAGCAGTACCTGTGCACGCGTGGGGACGGCGTCGCCCGGCTCCGTCCTGTCGTCCACGTAAGTGAAGTCAATGGAGCCATATACATCCCCCCCAGCGTGCTGACGTCCTTTTTCTACTGTGAAACCTTTCCGCGCCACAACGCGAAGCCACTACAAAAACTGTGACACTATGGGAACAGTGTGACAAAAAAGATCTAAAATCCTAGAAACAACAAAAACAATAAATCATAGAAGGATGAGAAACTTTACCATGTTGATGAAATGAACGGCATGACAAACGAAGGACAGTTTGCAACCACAGGATGAACTGTATGACAGACAGTCTGTAACCAGTCAAAAAATAGAAAGGAGGTCTCCTTAATGTTCCAGTTAGGGACAAGGAGAAAAGTCAAAGCAAAAGAGGGGAGTCCCTATGTTCCACAACCTTGGGAGAATTGTGACAGTACCACTCTTTTAGAAACACACAGACCCTGAACATTACGAAACCACAGTGTCAAAAAAATGGGCTGAATGAAACAAACACAATGTTACTTAAGATTAGAAATGATTGTACAATTTATTTAAAAATTTCATATACTCATTAACACTTTTAGTGCTTGCAATGTCAAAAATAATACAATAACAAAAATGTTTAAAAACAACAATGATTATTACACAAGAATCAATATTAAAAACAGCAATAGTTGTTGCACACAAGTCGACGCAGCGTTTCGGTTTTATTTTTACACCTTCTTCAGGACAGTGTTCTTATGTTTTCCAAAAAGGGAATAGCTAGAGGTCCTCTTTTGTCAATTCGAGGTGATTTTTCTTAGGCCATTCATTAGTACACTGGCATCAGTACAGTGTGTGAGGGATTCTTTTGTCTATTGCACAATCCTTACATCTGAGGGTCGAGGGAGTCACCGTTTTCTTTTTTGGGGTCTTTTTTGAGATGATTATTCCTTAGGTAGTGAAATAAAAAACATCTAGATGGATGCTCTTGACAACAGCGTTACAAATTGCAGTGTCCTTCAGTGAACAATCGTCCGTATTGTTTGGGTATTAGATCCGTATTTCATCCAGATCTACTGTGCGCAGATCGGCCTCCCTGCTCCTCTCAGAACCTTCGTCTTCCGGAAGACGAGGGTTCTGAGAGGAGCAGGGAGGCCGATCTGCGCACAGAAGATCTGGATGAAATACGGATCTAATACCCAAACAATACGGACGATTGTTCACTGAAGGACACTGCAATTTGTAACGCTGTTGTCAAGAGCATCCATCTAGATGTTTTTTATTTCACTACCTAAGGAATAATCATCTCAAAAAAGAAAACGGTGGCTCCCTCGACCCTCAGATGTAAGGATTGTGCAATAGACAAAAGAATCCCTCACACACTGTACTGATGCCAGTGTACTAATGAATGGCCTAAGAAAAATCACCTCGAATTGACAAAAGAGGACCTCTAGCTATTCCCTTTTTGGAAAACATAAGAACACTGTCCTGAAGGTGTAAAAATAAAACCGAAACGCTGCGTCGACTTGTGTGCAACAACTATTGCTGTTTTTAATATTGATTCTTGTGTAATAATCATTGTTGTTTTTAAACATTTTTGTTCTTCTTGTATTATTTTTGACATTGCAAGCACTAAAAGTGTTAATGAGTATATGAAATTTTTAAATAAATTGTACAATCATTTCTAATCTTAAGTAACATTGTGTTTGTTTCATTCAGCTCATTTTTTTGACACTGTGGTTTCGTAATGTTCAGGGTCTGTGTGTTTCTAAAAGAGTGGTACTGTCACAATTCTCCCAAGGTTGTGGAACATAGGGACTCCCCTCTTTTGCTTAGACAGTCTGTAACCACAGGATGTAACTGTAAAGGACAACAAAACTGGAACAGCATGACTTATGGCAAGGACCACAAGTGTGCAACAGAGAATGTACACCACACCCTCCAAAATGACCTACAGGCTGTAGCATAGTCAAAGAGATTCCCCAACCCAATTGATTGTAGCACAGATAAGGAGTCCCCAAATTAATGGGGAGAAACAGAGGAGGGCGGAGGGAGGGTAGAATAACATGAGAATCCCGACGCTGGAAGAACCGGGGTGGAAGAGTATGGAAGAGCAGATAACCTACACACAAGAACGAGAATGTGTGCAGAGTCAACCTTTCGAAAACAGAATGATACATCTTGCCCCGGTGGGGGTTGAAATAGAGCACCCCTCAGGAAGATCAAGGCCACCTGTAAGGAAGCAAGTGGGTAGAACCCAACCTGAAAAGTTCCTCGCAGAACAGGAGGGAATAGGCGGCCATTAAGGAATCTGAGGCTAGACTGTGTCTCTACTAGATACATTGTTACCGAAGGTAAGTAACTCGCTCATCTGATAGAGACATCTAGCAGCAGATTCCTTAACTTAGAATAGATACCAAAGCTATACCCCATGGGAGGAGGGTCTGCAACTGAAAACCACCAAGTTCTCAAGGGAAGTAATCAGTCAATAGCATTAACTATAACAAGGTGGGGACAGCAATGCCAATGTGGCAGACAAAAGACCCATGAGCTCAGCAATGCCAGCTTGGCTGACACCAGACCCATGAGGACCGGGTGGAAGCATGAGCAAGGGAAGCAAGGTACCACAATCTGTCAGAGGACGGTACGAGCCAACTTTTGTAAAGACAGGGACAAAACAAACCCCCGAAACTGGATGTTCAGAGCATAATGGTAGAATGTCACAAACTTCTGGAAAAAAGGAAGTGAAATTGAGCATAGAATCCTAGGACCCGCAAGAGACAATGTCCCAGAGAAGTGACTAAACAGTATGACAGAGTCAGAACATACAAAGAGAGTGTGCACAACAGCGGATGCCCAAAAATGACATATCGGGGCAGATGTCATTATGCAGACACATAAAAACTACAACTACCAGGTGATACATAGTTGTGGATTATAAGAATCCACGTAAGCAGACATTAGGACATCGGCAAGCCAGACACACAAAACTATCTCCCTTGAGGGAGTGAGAGGGAGAGGGAGAGAGAGAGAGGGGGATAGGGAGGGAGGGAGAGAGAGACAGAGAGAGAAAGAGAGAGGGAGAGACAGAGAGAGAGACGGAGAGGGAGAGGGAGAAAAAAAAGAATCTGTATGCTTGCCCTCGTGTGTGTGTTCACCTCAAGACCTATATAGAGAATATAGAAATATATGAAAAGGTCATGAAAGGGACAACCAAGGGGAAACTCGAAGAGCAGCCCATGCGAATAGGAGGTCGCCCAATGGGTACCAATGGCACCGTCGTGAAACATACAATGTCTATCCACTAAAAGTGGTGAGACCAACCCCCGATCGGGGAAGGGAAGACTGAGCTACCACGATACAGGTGGGGAAACTGACTACCACATTAATGAAGAAGAAGTAGTCAGTAATATCCAGGCATAGAGTGTCAGAAAAAGTATATATAGAGCCTGGATAATGCCAGAGATTATCCAGAGACAGAATACGTCCACTGAAAACCGCAGCAAAGGCCAGGAGGAGAAGTACCTGAGACGTGTGCGGCAACAAACAGAAGAACTTGAGCCCCAGTCGGGAAAGGTAAGCAAAAGGCACAAATCAACACACAGCAGAGACTTGTGTGGCGAAGACTCCACTGCCCATAGGCAAACCCCAGACAGGGTGAGCCAAGCAAAAAGCCCAAGCCCTTCCCAACACCAGGGAAGAAGACAATACTACAGGAAGAGACCGCAGAAGAGATAGTGGCACAAGGAATAGTACTAGGGGGCCCCCGTGACAGCGCACACACCCAGTGTGGATCCACATGTCCAATGAGGTCCCCAGCCCAAGTTTTCAGAATGACGACATGTAATGACCCGCCAAAAGGCAAAAAGGGCTCAACGTCCACTATGCCCTGGTGGAGAAGATCCAACAAAGGATCCGAAGGCAGGGAAACAGAGGGTGGTTGCATCTGCAAGATATTCGCAGCCCTCTGAACCGCCCTCGCAAACGCTGCGCTAGCCTCCGTGGCCATCCGAGGCGGTGACAGCAAGTCATCGTTAGGGGACTCTGCAGGCTAATCCGTCCGCCAAACAGAGGCTCTGCAGAATGACAAGCCAGCCAGTGCCCCATGGGCACCTGCTCTGTGGAACAGTGAAACAACCCTGGGGATGGAGAACCCTCTGGTGTCACGTCCTCTACCAACAGGGGAACAGCCGGGAACGAAACCGGCCTCGACCGACGTCAAAACTGCATTGGATTGACGTTGATGACCCCTGAAGAGGACTCATCCGCCTGGCGTCGGACCGGTGTAGACTCAACCTCCACCTCGGTGGAAATCAGCGGGGAAGAACGTCGACTCGGAGCTCCACACTGCAGCCGCTTCCAGCAACGACGCAGGGAGCCCCACAGGGCTGTGCGAAGATGTCACAGGAGGGCCAGACATCAGAGTGGGATGCCCCTTTCGGCAGTGTCCCGACCGTCACAACTTGTCCGGAACAGGAGTCAAGGCACTCGGTCGGAGCCGAGGGCGAACCTCCGCCCTTAATCCCTACCCCCACTGTGGGGCCTGAAGGTGTGACCCAAAAAGGGCCCGCAGGGCCCTGGAACAGGCCTCTATTTGGGTCCGAGTTGCCCCATCACCAGGAAATGGTGGGTAGGAGGGGGTTGACTCCAGAGGACCATTGTTCAGTGAAGACCGGTAGCTGGGTGTCCAGACATCACGCTTCTGAAAGGTCGACGGCCTCCATTACTTCTTCTGGTGCTTACCTGAGGCAGGCGACTGACGTCCGAGGCAACGCCACTGGGACCTGTCCTGAAAAGGAACCTCAGCATGGGATGAAGAACTGCGCCGCTTAGACCCCTCCGCTGGAGACGGAGGCCGGCGCCAAGAGGACTTGCATCAGGACAACCTGGCACAGATCAACTTCATCCGTCGTTCCCGTAGGGACTTTGGCTTCAGCTGCCGGCAGGCGTCGCACTCCGTAGAGTCGTCGTGCTCACCCAAGCACCACATACAGATCTTGTATGGATCCGTTGCCAACATCAGCCGCATACAGGTCTCATACAACACGAAGCCTGCAGGATTCAGCACACTGCTCCGGACGTGAAAAGGCATTGAGAAGGCTTGAAAAACACAACATGCCAGAGGAACCGCTTCTCTCGGATCCACGTTGGGATACGGAAAGAAGAAAAAACTGACGTCAGTGCTCCGGGAGGGACTTATATGGCTCAATTTAAAAAAAAAATTTTGTATTGATTTTTTCCAACAACAAAACATCTGGCATTTTACATTTCAAGTGAGTCCGTATATATCATGGCAATCATTCCTAGGTACAGTTTTGACATCCTTGTCAATGCAATTATATGGCTATATTTTTCGCAATCTTAAGTCTACCTCTCATTTCTCCTCTTCTTTGTAACATTCAATGATCGCATTTAGGGTCGTTCTCTGCCCACAATCAAAACAGACCTCTGTTGTTTGACAGAAAATCGCATCAATATATAAAAATAAGCCACTCCTATTTCTTCCTCCCTCCCAAACCCTTGCCACCGGTGTGTCCATAGTATATATAGTAAAAAAGAGACAGTATTTTATATTATTCCAGATTAGTTAGCTCAACAACATCCGGACAGCTCAACCCAGCCTGTAATTTTCCCATTTCTACAGCAGAGCTACCTGAGAATGTCAGGAACTCCCCTGTAGTACATCAGCTCAGGGTGTCCACATCAGTACTTCCAGTGCTGAGTCTTCATCTGAATTTGCTTCAGGAGCCTGTAGTAATACAACTAAGGCTTATCACGCCCCCGCAGTCTCTAGCGTTCTATCATTATTAGATCTCTTAGCATGCTGGAACCAAACCGTGCTCTCACTGGTGGCCCATTTAATTAATTCTGCCTTCCATCGTGCAATGCTGGGCCCTTGCATGGATTTCCAAAGTGTCGTGAGATCCCTCTTAGCCAGCAACAATCCTAAGTCCAAGAACTTTCTTGTGACTTTTGTTCTAGATGTATGTGGAAACCAGTGCAATAAACACATACCCATGCCCAGCTCTATCTGTCTTTCTGTAACCTCACAGAGCAGCCCAACCACCTCTTCCCAATACATTACCAGCTGCAGACAAATCCACATCATGTGGTGAAACTCCGCCCCTCCTGAATTGCAACACTGGCATTGAGCTGTATCCACTCTAAAATACCTATTGATCTTAGCCGGAGTGAAGTATGCCCTATGTAATATGTAGAAGTGAACCAGTTGGAACCTGGAATTGCACATGCTCTACCACGCTCTCTCAACTAGCCGGGCCCACGTTGTCTCAGGAATCTCCTTACCAAGGTCTGCCTCCCATTTGCGTTGTAATTGCCTCAAGGGTTTTGTCCCCTCGCTCACCATCCGTCTATGTAGGCACATAATAGCTTTGAAGGTCCACACTGCCATCACTACATACTGGCACACCATAGACGTCTGCGGTTTCAATAATCTCCCTCCCCAATGATGTTTAATTGGAGACACGAGGGCTGAATGCAATAAGAAATCTCCCCAGGGAAGACCGCACCTATCCAGCGACTAGTCCTACCCACTGCTGAAAGAGGCCTTGCGCCACTTCCGAGTTTAGACGCCATTCGTGATCCATGATGCACCGGCGGCTGAGTTCGTCCACCCTGGCGAACAGAGAACCTGCCAGGTATTGAACCACCAAGGAAACCCCTTGACGTTCCAGCCACTTCCAGAGGCGCAGAGCCTCCTGACACAGGGTCCAGGACCCCACCCCGCCCTGTTTGTTGCAATACCACATGGCGGTGGTGTTGTCCATGAACGCCTGCACTACACTTCCCCTGACAGAGGGAAGGAATGCCTTTATGGCAAGTCGGATCGCCGGCAGCTCCAGAAGGTTGATATGGAGCCGGGACTCCGCCGGGGACCAGAGGCCTCTGATCTCCGCCTCTCCCAAGTGGCCCCCCCAACCTAGGAGGGATGCGTCCGTCACTACTCTGTGCTCCGGTTGGGGAAGGGAGAGAGATCTGCCATGGACCCAATCGCGATTCATGAGCCACCACAATTGTTGGGCAGTGCCCTCTGAGATCTGGACATGATCAGACAGGTCGCCATGCTGCCGTGCCGACTGGAACTTCAGGTACCACTGCAGAGCCCGCATATGCCATATGGCATGTGTCACCAGCAGGATGCAAGAGGCCATCAGGACCAGAAGCTGGAGGGTCATCCTGACCGAAACCCAGGATAGAGGCTGAAAGATCGGAACCATGGCCTGAATATCCCTGACTCGCTGCTCGAGAGGATAAACCCGAAAGAGCGTCAAATCCAGAACCTGTGGTAAATAAATAAATAATACCCTATTTTTGACTAGACTTATAGCATAACAGATAGCTCAATAAATAAGAGTCAAGATTCGAGGTAGTAGGAGTTTCTGCAGGTTTATTACAGCATAAGGACAGGATCAGGACAACCTGCATAGGGTGACCCAGCAGAACAAAAGGATCCCAGCAGCTGCTGGGGCTGGGTCTGGGATGAGCGCGCTAACATTTAATAACAAAACATTGACTTATATACATAGTGCAAACACATAGCAGTACATTGCAGTAGGCGTAACAGTGGGTGGAGTAGAAGGCGTGACGCGTAGCAGTCGCGAGAGATAACAGTAATAAGAGGTGTAACTGGGAGTATACATAGACATGTGATGCAAACGTAACAGAATATGTCATGAATGGGCAGAAACATTGGAGGGGGCTACCTAAGGAGCCGGGACCTCTAACCTAATGGTGCGCGAAAACTAGCAATGACGTGTTACTAGGAGAAGCTGGGGGCTACGAACTCTGCGCTAGGAGCAGAGACTAGAGTCTGGAGGGTCGGAGCGACATGTACTTAAACCCTATCTGATATCTAATGTTTAGGGAACATGTTGATATAAACTAGAAGTCATGAGGGGAGAGGCTAACTTGATTCTAAGACTGGACCATGCATTATTCTACATGTAGTGCGTGAAGAATATTAAATGACCATTAAATACAGTATTTCTCTAACGTGGAGACGAGAAGGCTAGACAATGACGGAAACTATTGATGCAGTTCAGTAGCTTAGGAATGCAGAGGAGGAGGACTGAACTGATAGCAGGAACTATAACATACTTTTGGCAGACTCAGAGGCAGAGCCGGGGTGCACCGGGCACTGCAAGGCAGGAAGTAAGTGAAGGGTCGAGGATACAGGTGGGGGCTGTATCGCTCCTTAGCGAGGCTTTCAGGAGACAGGAGCTGAATCTGTGGTCCGGGCCCTTTGAGGCCTGGAAACGGGGACTTTATAATTGAATAACGTGCACACTGAGAAACGTGGCAACATTACTTACATAGGCCTGATATTCGTAGTATTCACGAGGACTGGAAACTAACATACTAGAGGTGGACACAACTGTAATTGCGTCTTTAATCGGACATGGGGAATAACATATGCATATTGATCATGCACACATAACATATGATGGATGAGGCGTAGGGACACAGAACATGGCAAAATTTACTTTTCCACATTCCCTCCTTGTCACTACGTTTCCATCAGGAAACATCAATATTCATGATACCGTCTATCATTTCATACAGTACCATTTGCTCGTCTCGAATTGTCTTGGTACGGGATTTAGAACAGGGCTTGGGACGGGGAATACAAGAGGTAGCACACATGCTGCAAATCGCAGGGCCACATTGTATACAGAGGCAGCAGCTAAATATGATCGCTACTGCAATACCTAAAAAGGACAGGACTTTCCAACCCCATGCGGAAATTATATTCCAGAACCAACCGGACCATGTCCAGGTGCCTGGATCTTGGTGTAACAGATGGGCAATTTTATGGAGTCTGGTTATAGCTGAATAAACAGACGGCGCGTTATTTGGAATGAAAATACAACAACTGGATCCGAGAACTCTACAGGCCCCGCCCCTATCGGCCAGTATGACGTCAAGGACGAGACGATTCTGTAAAACGACAATTCTCATAAAGGATTGCTCTTCAGTTAAGTTACCTAGAGCGGAGGCAGTCTCATCTACTACTGCTTCAAGGGTTCTTGTTAACCTACGAATGAGTTTACTATTTACAACTGTACCTAAATAAGGGAAAACACCTTTATCTATATCAATGAATTGCTCTGCAGCAGTTTCAGTATAATCGACAATCGGGAGATTTCTCTTGTGTCTAGTGTGTACTAAGAAAGAATTCCTATGATAGTCAGGTGGGGCTAGAAAAACAGGTGGCAGTAGGAAAGCAATGTAACAGGTTCCCTCCCAATCGAGGGGCAGACGGACATGTGCAGTTTGACCACAAATAAAATAAGAATGACGTGAAGCTTTGAAAATAGATTTCCCACTGTCACTATACTTGATAACAGTAGTACATTCACTATGACCTATATGTACAGAACCATAACTACGGACACATAATTCGCCTTTGACTGGTAGTACTGAAATAGCGGGTGAGTCTGGAGTAGTATCAGACTGAACATTCAGAACCATGAAATTCGACGAATAATTTCCCAAATTATATACTTCGTTTTCTAAATCTAAACCTGTTCTGTGGGGGAGACCTTGTTTGTCTGGGAAACATGTACTGTTAAGAAAAGACATATCTGTTGAGGATGACGTTAACGTGGACCATGCTCCACACGAACCATTGTGTGAGAATGGATAAGGAAAGAGTGGCAGAACTCCCTTCGGTGTCTGGAAAGGGGGGAGTCGACCACACACCCAACAATTAGTGGCATTGCTGGTCTGGTGTGAATAATGTAACATACGGATAAATGTGTTATTACGCATGGCGAGGCGGTATGAATATTCGTGAGGAGGCAGATCACTAAACGTGTGCTCTACTGTAGCATGAGCAGACATATTTACATGAGGAACTGGGAAACACAGATAGAAAGCATAGCTGGTGCAGGAAATCATTATGCTGAGAAATAATACGAAACTCAGAAAAACGATACATTTGATTGAACTTTGACTGACTCTCTCACTATGGGGGTCTATTTTATACATGTCAGAAACAGTCTAACCGTTTCACCTAGGGGAGGACTTATACAATCAAACTGGCTGACTTATTAGACCTGAGCTTTAACTTATACTCCTGTTGCGGAGTTTTCTCTAACAAGGGAGGGGTTGTAATAATGTCTTGTGCGGGACAGTCCTTTAAAACAATGTTCTGGCAATCCTTCGAATCCTGGGAAATGTTCTTGGAAATGTTTTTGAAGACTGGTTTCGGTCCTTTGAAAAGTTTTACATGAGAAAGGTGGACCCACCCCTTCCTGCCTTCCAACTTGATGGCAGTTCGGGTGGTCAAGAGGACCTGACGTGGCTCCTTCCAACGTGGTTCCAGCGGACTTGATCTGTCGAAATTTCTGATCATCACAAGGGAGCCTGGAACGATCTCGTGCGGTGCCACCTCGGTATTGTCTGGAAATGCGGCGGCAACCTGTGAACGACATGAGTTGAGGGCAGACATCAAGGAAGCTAGGTAATCTGTCAGCATATTACATGAAACATCGGTAATACTTCGGGGTCTAGGAGTACCCCACATGTTAGGGGGGCGGCCGAAAACGACCTCATACGGGGACAGACCTGATCTGGAATGTGCGACCATACGCATGTAAAACAGAGCGACTGGCAAAGCTACTAACCAGTCCACACCCTTGTCTTTACAGACTTTAGCAATTCGAATTTTCAGAGTCTGATTATGCCTTTCGACTAGTCCAGCTGCTTCTGGATGGCGTACACAATGGAACTTCCACTGGTACCCTAACAAAAGGGAAACGTGTTTCATGAGTTCAGATGAGAATGGCTGGCCGTTATCAGAATATACGACTCTAGGGAGTCCATATCTAGGGAAGAATTCACGAACCAACTGCTTGGCAGTGGTCGCGGCTGTGTAATCTGGGACTGGATATGCTTCTGTCCATCTGGACAAAGCGCATACAACTACAAGGACATACTTGAAACCTCGACATCGCTCCATTTGAATATAATCCATCTGGAGGACCTCAAAAGGGTGGTCAGGGGGCTGGAAACCACCTTGTTCCACCGGGACACTTTTACCTGGATTAAACTGACAACATATCATACAGGTACGGACTTTCTGCTTGGCTGCAGCTCGTAAATGCTTGTTGAACCAAATGTTCTGGATACTGTCTAACATAGCTTTTTCTCCTAAATGTGCTGGACTATGTGCGGTATTGATAATGACTTGAACCATAGAATCGGGGAGAAACCATGTGGCTCTACCCTTCGTTAACCATCCTTGATCTGTCTGGACCCCTCCTTGTTCAGACCATTTCTTGATTTCATCGGGAGTAGCATGTAACTGGATATCTATGACATCTTGAGTAGGGTCCTTAACTATCATGCATGTAGTCAGATCTGGAATATGTGTCATATTAACTGGTATGTCTGGAGTCTGTGCTGTAAGCTTGGCTGTGCGGTCTGCTAGATCATTACCTTGGGAAATAATGTCTGTAACTTTCGTATGTGCTTTGCACTTCATGATAGCAATAGATGTCGGTAAATGTATGGCATCTAACAGGGCTTGAATAAGGAGACCATGCTGAATCTTGGTTCCATGAGAAGTCATAAAACCTCTCTCCTGCCAGAGCACTCCGAAGTCGTGTACAACTCCAAATGCGTAACGTGAATCTGTGTAAACATTAACCTTCAGGTTCTTGGCATGTATACAGGCTTGTGTCAGAGCGACTAGCTCTGCTGCTTGAGCGGACAGAGTATCAATACGGTGTGTTTCAATAACTTCAGTGTCAGTAGTCACTGCATACGCGGCGACTAGTTCTCCTGTACTAGTTCTCATACATGAACCATCCACATAAAGTGTCAGGTCAGGATCTGGTAGCGGAATATCTGTCAGGTCTTGTCTTGGCTTTGTCGTAATGTTAACTACTTCCACACAATCATGTGTGTCTGGATTTGAACTAACTGATGGTAACAGTGTAGCAGGATTCAGGACGTTGCAGCGTCTAATTTCTATGTGTGGCTGGAACAGTGTCAATTCATAACCTGTTAAACGTGCAATTGTCAAGTGCTGAGTTTGGGTTCGGTTTAAAAGAACTTCTACTGAATGTGGGACTTGTACTGTCAGGGAGTGTCCTAAAACTATAGAATCACTTTGTCTGATAGCTAGTGCTGTGGCTGCAACTGACTTGAGGCACGCAGGCAACGCCTGGGCGACTGGATCTAATGTGCTCGAAAAATAAGCACAGGGCTTGTATTGACCTGCTTGATCTTGTGTGAGAACAGATAATGCTGTACCTTTGCGTTCTGTAACGAAAAGTGTAAAAGGCTTACTGTAGTTCGGTGTAGCTAGAACTGGAGCTTGACATAGGGCTTTCTTTAACTCGTTGAAACTAAGTGTATGGTCAGATGTCCAAGGGAGGACAGTCGATACGGCTGCCTCCTGTGTCGTTAACTGTATCAGTGGCTTGGCTAGAAATGCATACTGGGGAATCCATTGTCTACAATAAGAAGTAAGGCCGATAAAGGCACGTACCTCCTTCTGGGTTCTGGGCTGGGGAAGACTCGCTATTAACTGGATACGGTCGGGTGTCAACTGCCTACCCCTCTTGGACAGCAAGTGTCCTAAGTATACCACTTGCTGGACACAGAATTGAAGCTTCGAAGGTGACACCTTGTGTCCCATCTCGGCAAGGAAATACAGAACTGTAAGTGATGCACGCTCGCAGTCACGTTCAGAACGGGCTGTGATCAGTAGATCATCGACATACTGGAGCAGGGCAGTGTCAGTTGGCATGTGAATATTGTCTAGTTGTCTCTTGAGTGCTTGACTGTAAATACTAGGGCTTTCTGTGAAACCTTGAGGAGCGCGTGTAAACATATAGCTCCTTCCATTTAAACAAAATCCGAAAAGAAACTGGCTGTCTGGATGAATGGGAACACTAAAAAATGCATTCTTGAGGTCAATAACAGTGAAAAACATGGCTTCGGAATCAATAGCAGTTAACAGGGAAGAAATATCTGGGACAACTGGGTACTGAGGAATGATACATTTATTAAGCTCTCGTAAATCAATCACTAATCGATATATTGGGGGTGCATTCGGATCAGTACGTTTCATGACTGGAATGATCGGAGAATTGCATACATTGGAGTCAGTTTCTACAACTACTCCTTGAGCCATGAGCTTGTCAATAATTTTGGATAAGGCTGCTACAGCCTCGGGTGGCAATCTGTACTGCCTGATTCGTGGTAACACTACACCTGGTTTGAGAGTCACACGATAGGGTGTGATTTGCATGTAACCTACATCAGTTGGACCTTGCGCCCATAAATGCTGTGGAACATTAGACAATCTTGAATCAAAATCTCGTAACACATAGTGACCCTTAAAGTCACGTAGGAACAGACGTATTCCCTCTGGGGAACAGCAAATAACTGCACCTAACTCTTTCAGTGTCTTAATACCTAATAGATTTTCTGGACATGACTTAGTAAGTAACAGATCAGTAGTACGGGACAATGGACCTACTTCTAGAGTAACTGGCTTTGATATCTCATTAACTATGGGTTTTCCTGAAAATCCAAGGGAAACATTTCTTGAGCCTGAGAGCGGAGCCCCTGGAACTTCGGCATGACTAATTGTGGTCCTACTTGCCCCTGTATCGATCAAAAACTTTCTGTCTTTCCCTAATACTTGACTGTGAACATAGGGACCTTCTTGGTCTACAGGTATCTCGATGAGAGGCAAGCCTACCTCCCTCTCTAGGCTGTTTCATGAATATGACTGGTACTCTGGATACTCGGACTGCGCATACTGGTACATCTGCGATGTAACGTGCTGTGTTGCAGCAATAGGCTGCTGTACTGTAACTGTCTGTGGTGCATTCTGTGACTGAGGAGTCTGTGAAACTTGTTCTTGTCTTGGCGGACGTGGTCTTTCTTTAGTCTTACCAGTAGCTATGTTGTGCTTCAGAACTGCACACTCGTTTATGAAATGACCTGGCTGTTTACAATAATTGCAGGTCCCTTTAACGGGAGCCGCAGGATGACTGGCTTGATTCGGACCCCTCTTCTGACTGTCTTGAGGAATAGATTGTGCAACTAGCACTTTCATTTTCGTGTCTTTCATACGTTTTCTTTCGTGTTCTTGCTCTTCTCTAATTCTATTCTGGTGATACTGGAGCATCTGGAGCATCTGGGACGGAGTATTTGCTTGCCAGGTGCTTTCGACTTTCAAAACTCGATTTTTAATCTGTGGACTTGAATTCTCGACTAATTTGGTAACGAAAAGATGAGGGTATGACTCACTACTTGTCTTGAGACCACTATTAATACTGAAACATTTCTCAAATCTAGAATAAAAATCACTAATATCCTCATCTTGCTTCTGTTTACAGGCTGAGATTGCATCCCAATCTTCTTTCCTAGTTGTCAATAATCTGGGTAAAACTTGAATCAATAATTCTGGTAATTCTTTACATTTATCTCCAAGACCGGTACCTGGTACTCGTGCCTTGTCTTCAGCTTCTAGAGCTGCCCAATCGATCTTTTTCTCTCCCACCTCCCATTCTTTTTCTTTTAACTTTTCATACACCCCTGCGGGTAGCAGGACCTTTAACATTTTAATGATATCTGGGTAGGTGTATTCTCCCATACGGAGCATGTCTTTTAATTCTCTATGGAACCCCGCTGGATCTTTGTCATGACAGGGAATTAATTTCTTCATTTCAAGAAGTTCCATCTTTGATATCGGAGTGTATACAAACACTCGTTGCATTACGCCACCCGCCCCTTGGACTGGGTGGACTTCTCGTAGCGGATTCTGTCTATCTATGTAGAATGGTTTACTTTCTGAGGGTGAGACATGAACAAAATGCGGGTTCAGGAACGTTCTATACTTGTGGCGCTGTTCTAGAATGACACTAATTAAATCGGTACCCAGACCTCTCCATCTGTACTGGAGTAACTCGTTCAGGATATCGTGTAACGGACCTGGATCAGAATGTTGACCCTCATACAGGGTAATGAGGTGCTGGATCATATACATACCCACCAGTCGTTGCTCGGCTGGGGGCAGTTTCAGAAACATTTGTGCCACTATTTCGTCTGGAAAAGTGGTAGAATCAGTAATCCATCGGACTGCTGATCGGGCTAGTTCTTGTTCGTGCATGGTACTTAATTCGCTATAACCGACTCGTGATTTCAGGATGTGATCGGTAGCTTGAAATACTTGTTCTAGAGAGCGAGGCTCTCGTGCTGGATGATGAAAAATAGACTTAGGTTCTGGACGTAAATGGCGATCTGGAAATCTGGATTTTCCTACATACGCTATTCTGGCGGGATTCTCGTCTTCCTCTTCAGGATCAGAGATACTTTCTTTCTCGCTTACTTGTGCTGCTTTACGTTGTTCGTGTAACCTTATTATTTCTTTACGAATTTTCTTGTACATACTTTCCATGGCACTAATGGTCTTGTGCTTACCCTCGGCTATATTATCACTCCACCTTGTTAGAATTCTCATTTCGGCGGGATCTTTAGACGGGTAATCTTGTTCTCTTATTAGACAATTGATCAGGAACTTTAATATCATGAGCTGAATCTCGGCTTTCCTTTGAGACATAATCTCGCCAATACTTTCTGGATCATCCCCTGTACGGATGAAACGATATATTCTGTCTAGATCTTCTTTCATATTTGGTAAGGTGACTAGATACTCGGTCACCCTCCTTACGCGTACGGAATATAAAACCATATTATACTCGCCTGGGACTGTGTCATAGACACATTCGGCAAGGGCTTGTCTGATTTCTGTAACAGACTTATTACTTTTAGGAGTACGCTGTGATGCTTGAGCATGTAATTCGAGTGCTGATAAACGCTTGTGTGGCGGCGGGGTTTGAGGAGGACCTCCTCCTGCGGCCCCTAGACTAGAATCGTCGACTGACATTCTTCGTGCTTGCAGGGTCGGTAATTGTAACGTGGGCTGAACTTGTATGGCTGGCTGACCCGGGGGTACCGTAACAGGTACTCCGGTGTCTGGAGGAACGGGAAGTGCCTGATTTACAGGGACAGGTGGAGCGCGAACTGGATTTGCATATTCTGGAATTGTGTCGTCCAAATAGGACGAAATAAAAATATCAGCTGCGGTCGGTTTGTGACGTAGCTTGGTCGGAACTAATGGTGGCGGGGAATTACTGGGTGCCTCTGGGGTCGCTTTTGGCAAGCCTTCGGCAAGGAGAGGATACATACCCTTAATAAGGGCATGCCTCTGTCTGTCTGACTGTTCGGCTTTGACTTGTTCACCTATCTCGATTAATTCTCTTTCTTGGGCTCGTTCTTGGGATTCTCTACTTAACTCTGACTTTCTGACTTCCTTTTCCGTTCTTCTATGCGCTTCCTTACGCCATAACTCGATGGCATCTTTCTGTGACTGTCTGGCTTTCTTTTTCCATAATGCTTCTTCTACTCGCATGATACATTCGGCATCCCATGTACCCGATACGGGCCATCTATACTTTTCTTCTAACTGTTTGGTATACTCTACCCATAAATCTAGATACAAAATGGCGCTTATGCCATGTTTCTGATACATAAAGTGACCTGGACTGTCCCTAGGCGGAACAGGAACTGCTGCTTCCAGCAGACCCTTTCTAGTTTTTAACTGACGTAACTTGGAAAAGAGCGGCATTCTAAACTTGAATCGGAACACAATACAATACACGAAAAACAATAACAATTGGGAAAACAATTCAGGCATACCACGACATTGGAAATACATTAAACAACATTATAAATAACAAAAAACTGAAAACAGAAACAGAACAGAATTCTCGAAAACGGAACAGACTAGAGTTACTGGATGCACTGCTATAACAGTACGGAACATACCGGTCCCATAAAGGAACACATCAAGACCCGTATCCACCTAGGTGAACACTTCGTTTGTGGGCTTGGGTACCACCAACCCACGGACCAGAGTCAATTTAGACTGACCCTGTCTAGACACTACCCCAGCAATGGTACTCACCGGGCAGCACGGAACGGAAGGCCTCGGACGGGACTGGACTACGACGACGAACTTCGGACTTCGGACTTCAGTTACGGGTGGGCCTCCGGATACCTCGGACCTTGGACTCTCGGCTTGGGCTCTGGTCGGGACTCGCCGCGTTCCTCCACCGTCTCGTTCGGATGCTGGACCGCCTCCTCCGTCTCCTCCGTGGGCCTGAGGGATACTTGGAGCAGAAATATCTGCCAGTGCACGGTATGGTTCCGTCACGACTGCAGAGGGTCAGGGGGTCGGCGTGGCTTCACCGACGCGTGGGGAAAGGGCAAGTCCCTATTCGGGCGCCATTATGTGGTAAATAAATAAATAATACCCTATTTTTGACTAGACTTATAGCATAACAGATAGCTCAATAAATAAGAGTCAAGATTCGAGGTAGTAGGAGTTTCTGCAGGTTTATTACAGCATAAGGACAGGATCAGGACAACCTGCATAGGGTGACCCAGCAGAACAAAAGGATCCCAGCAGCTGCTGGGGCTGGGTCTGGGATGAGCGCGCTAACATTTAATAACAAAACATTGACTTATATACATAGTGCAAACACATAGCAGTACATTGCAGTAGGCGTAACAGTGGGTGGAGTAGAAGGCGTGACGCGTAGCAGTCGCGAGAGATAACAGTAATAAGAGGTGTAACTGGGAGTATACATAGACATGTGATGCAAACGTAACAGAATATGTCATGAATGGGCAGAAACATTGGAGGGGGCTACCTAAGGAGCCGGGACCTCTAACCTAATGGTGCGCGAAAACTAGCAATGACGTGTTACTAGGAGAAGCTGGGGGCTACGAACTCTGCGCTAGGAGCAGAGACTAGAGTCTGGAGGGTCGGAGCGACATGTACTTAAACCCTATCTGATATCTAATGTTTAGGGAACATGTTGATATAAACTAGAAGTCATGAGGGGAGAGGCTAACTTGATTCTAAGACTGGACCATGCATTATTCTACATGTAGTGCGTGAAGAATATTAAATGACCATTAAATACAGTATTTCTCTAACGTGGAGACGAGAAGGCTAGACAATGACGGAAACTATTGATGCAGTTCAGTAGCTTAGGAATGCAGAGGAGGAGGACTGAACTGATAGCAGGAACTATAACATACTTTTGGCAGACTCAGAGGCAGAGCCGGGGTGCACCGGGCACTGCAAGGCAGGAAGTAAGTGAAGGGTCGAGGATACAGGTGGGGGCTGTATCGCTCCTTAGCGAGGCTTTCAGGAGACAGGAGCTGAATCTGTGGTCCGGGCCCTTTGAGGCCTGGAAACGGGGACTTTATAATTGAATAACGTGCACACTGAGAAACGTGGCAACATTACTTACATAGGCCTGATATTCGTAGTATTCACGAGGACTGGAAACTAACATACTAGAGGTGGACACAACTGTAATTGCGTCTTTAATCGGACATGGGGAATAACATATGCATATTGATCATGCACACATAACATATGATGGATGAGGCGTAGGGACACAGAACATGGCAAAATTTACTTTTCCACAACCGCTCCGATGAAAGGGAGCTTCTGAGAGGGACTCAGTGCGACTTCGGCACGTTGATGGAGAACCCCAGCAAATGCAGGAGGTTGGCCGTAGTCTGGAGGTGGGAAACGACTGCCTGGGGCGAGCCCACCTTCAACAGCCAGTCGTTGAGGTAGGCGAAGACGGACAACCCCGACCGGCGCAGATGAGCCACGACCACCACCTTCATGAACACCCGAGGGGCACTGGTAAGGCCGACGGGGAGCACGGCAAACTGAAAATGCTCCTGGTCTACCGTGAACCCCAGGTAGCGCCGGTGGGCCGGCAGGACGGAGATGAGAAAATAAGCATCCTGCAAGTCCAACGCCACCATCCAGTCTCAGGGCAGTCATGACCTGAGCCAGGGTCAGCATCTTGAACTCCTCCTTCCGGAGGAAGGAATGGACATCCCGGAGGTCCAAGATGGGGCACAGGCCCCCCTTGTCCTTCTTGGGGACCAGAAAGTAGTGGGAATAACAATCACACCCTACTTCCTGCCGGGGAACGCATTTGATGGCCCCCCTTGGCCAGGAGGGGCAGACACTTCCTGACGGAGAAGAGCCAAATGAGCCCCCGACATGCGGTGTTACCAAGGTGGCATGGCCGGAGGGAAGTACAGAAAGGGGAGTGCGTAACCTTGGCGGATTATCTGCAGCACCCACTTGTCCGATGTAATTTCGTGCCAGTGGTGGAGGTGGTGGCGGATCCTGCCACCCACCGGCGTGGGGTGCTCCCTGAAGCTCGGATTAGGAAGGCTTGACCCACGCGTTGGTTACCAGACCCACCCCTGCGGAACCCACAGCTGCGCTGAAGAGTGTGCTTGGGTGCCCGTGCCCTGGCCACAAAAGGAATGAAAACCAGGTGTGGCAGGGTTCTTTGTGGAAAGACCCAAAGACTTGGCCGTGGCCCGAGAGTCTTTAAAGCGCTCCAGGGCATTGTCAGCCTTCTCGCCAAAGAGGCCGTAGCCATCAAAGGGCATGTCCATGAGCGATCTCTGGACATCGGATGAGAACCCCGCGAAATGCAACCAGGCATGGCGCCGCAACGCCACAGTCGCGGAAATTGCCCTGCCCAACGAATCAGCGGTGTCCAAACCACACCTGATGGCAAACTTAGCCGCATCCTTCCCCTCAGCAATCACCTGGGAAAGGACAGCCTGAACCTCCTCAGAACACTGAGACAAGACCTGACCCGCTGGATCCCACACTGCGTGGGAGTAACGGCCCAATAAGCAGGCGGTGTTAACCGACCGCAACCCCAAGCTGGCTGAGAACAACCTCTTGCCAAATTGGTGCAGCCTTTTAGAGTCCTTATCCGGCGGAGCTGTAGGAAAGGCACTCTGCGATGTCAAGGCCTGAATGACCAGGCTCTCAGGCGTGGGGTGAGTGGTCAAGAAGGCGGGTTCACCAGGCACCGGGCGATGATGCCTGGCGACGTTTTTATCCACTGGTGCCCCCGTGGCCGGTCACAACCAAGTGCCCAAGAGGACTTCGGTGAGGGCCTCATTGAAAGGGAGCAGCAGCTCTGACGACGCAGACACCATCTGGAGCACCTCCGTAAGGAGGTTGGTTTTAAGGGCCACCATAGGGAGGTCGAGACGGCGAGCCTCCGCAGCCCGACGCAGCACCACTGTGTAGGAAGCGCCCTCCTCCATAGTAGGTGGAGGAGAGGCAAACCCCGGGTCAGAAGACACATCAAGTTCGCCCGCATCTTAAAGGTCATCCACCCAATCCTGCTTGGAGTCACACTGCTGGGCAAAGTGGCCCCCGGAGCTGTCCCAGTCCTCGTCCGGCTCCAGAGTAGATAGAGCCGGTTGCGGCGGCAGGGCCGGAGCCGAAGAAGGGAGAATCGGCATCGGAAACGGCGCCGAAAACGGCGCCGGACGGAGCCATATCCCAATTCGGATCCCAGGCCGGAACAAAATAGTCCGGAAACTGGGGCAGTGGTGGGAGAAACGTCACTCAGTGCAGCGCCTGTGGCAGAGCCAAGTGCGGCGCCGGGGCCGGAACCGGCAGCGCTGCACCTTGTGGCACTGGAGCCAGCCGCGCAAGATCCTGTGGCGCCGGGGCTGGCGCCTGTGGCGGAGGCGCCGGGGCTGGCGCCTATGGCGGAGCCGCCGGGCCAACAGGATTTGGATAAGGGACCGCGGGGCCCGAATGCGCGCCAGCGGGAGCCCGGGGCCTAAAAAAGCGGTCCATGGCAGCAAGAAACTCTTGCATCTGTTTGGGAGTTGCAGCCGGACCCGGGTATAGCGGGTAGGCCGCGGGACTCCCGGCTCCAGAAGAACCGCCCCTTGTCTGCCTCCAGGGAGCGACGGGGGGACGTCGGTGAGTGAACACGCTGTTTCGACTTCTTTTTATGGCGTTGCTTACCGGAATCTGAAGGCGAAGACTTAGAGCCCGAGAAGCGACAGCCCCGGTACGCGAACGGCCCCTAGACCCGGAGCGGCAGTAAGAGGAATGCCGGACCTCCAGCAACTTCCGGTGTCGCTCCCACAAGGCCTTCGGGGCCATGGCTCGACAGTCTCGACAGTCCCGGGAGCATGCACCTTATGGTCTTGTATCATTGTGTGCAGCCCCGCAAATTCCAGGTAAGGCATTTCAATTCAAGTAACGTCCCCATGCTGAAGCATGAATCCCACAGACAACTGCTCACGATGTTCGATCACACAGGTGGCTCTAACTACCTCCCAAAAAAAACAAAAATTTCCCCAACATCCCCACCCCAGAACAGGCTCTACAAATCTAGTACTCATCCAAACTAACACTCTAATTATTCCTCCGGTAGCTACCGAGGAACCACAATCACAAAGATAGGGGAGGCGGCCTAGAGCCGTAGAGTTCCGACCTACTATTCCTCCATTATCCTGCACGGTACCCCCAGTAATAACTAAGCCTCAAACATCCCTTGAGGCAATGTAATATAAGGGAACCACACATTTCAAACACCCATCCGTCCCTGTCGACCCTTCCAACCTTTATCCAATAGCCACCCACAGGAGGGAGGGGAATCAGCAAAGAACAAAATAAAGCCCCCCCCCCCCCCCGTATGCACTCATAGATTGATTCTGCAGTATTAATCATCTGGAATCTCGCCTGCTGTCCCAGGTGTCATGTGAGGCAATCAAACACTTCCCGTTTCCGATTCATCAGAATCCGACCGTTTCCGATTCATCAGAATCCGAACCCATGGAGCCCTTTTACGATTCTTTTGCCGCCAGCAATGCCGCTGCTTTCTCTTGAGATATTGCCGTAACAGCCAGCAACGCGGCCGATCGCTCTTTCTCTGTTTGATTCTCCGAGGCCTTTCGAGCAACAGGACGGCGCCTTCAGATGCGCCGCGATTGGCGCGGGCGCAGCCCATCAGCTGGGGTACTCATGTTGCCTCCCGCTTCACTTGTGCCCGCTCTGTAAGGTTCCAACCAAGTCCAGGCTTCCTCTGGGCTGTCGTGAAAATATGCCTTACCGTCCATGGCCACTCTTAGGCGTGCGGGAATCATCAAAGAATACTGGAGACCCTTGTCTCAGAGCGCCTTCTTGGCCTCTAGGAACGAAGCACGGCGGCGCTGTACATCAAATGTGTAATCCGGGAACAGTGTCACGCTACAGTTGTCCACTTTGTAGAGGCCCGAGGAACGAGCCTTGTGCAGCAGGAGGTCCCTATCTTTGTAATGGAGAAGCCTCGCCACCACTGTTCTGGGCGGCCTGCCAGGTGCCAGCGGCTGAGCTGGCACTCTATGCGCGGTTTCCAGGATATAGAAAGAGGTCAGGCCTTCAGGGGCAACTTCAGTTCTCAGCCTATTTTCCAAGTTATTATTATTATTATTACTATTATTATTAATTGTGTTTTGTTAAGCGCAAACAACCCGGAGGCCTCGTAGCGCTGAGTATAGTCTGACTAGTGTGAGCTGAAAAGACCAAGATTAGATAAAAAGAAGAGTTTTCAGTTCCTTCCGGAATTTCAGAAGGTTAGATTCGCTGCGAAGGGTAGTAGGCAAGGAGTTCCAAGCCTTGGCGGCGTTCCAGGAGAAAGAGCGCCCCCCCCATCTGGTACGTTTGATTTTGTTCATAGTGGCCAGGAATGCTGTGCTAGATCGCAGTGATCTGTGGGGGAGGTAAGGGGTCGCTAAAGAACAGATCATTGTTGGTGCGGTCTTCCACATGGCCTTGTGCATAATGCACATAGATTTGAACAATACTCTGGCCTTGATGGGAAGCCAGTGAAGTTTCTTCAAAGCCGCTGTGCCTAATTCTCACCGGTTAAGGCCCAGCAAAAGGCGGGCTGCCGCATTTTGAGTAACCTGGAGCTTCCTTGTTGTAGAGGCAGGAGCCCCGAGGTATAAGGAATTCCCGTAGTCCAGGCGGGACAAGATAATGGCTTGCACCATTATTCTACGGGCTTGAGAAGGAAGGAGTGGCAGCACTTTCCTAAGCATGCGCATAAGGCCAAAGCAAGTGGCGGACAAAATGGTTGCTTGCTGTGTGAAGTTTAAATTTGCGTCCAGCCAAATGCCCAAGCTCTTTACTTGGGTTTTAGGTTGGGGCGGGATGCCCATGCATGGGGGCCGGTCCGGCAGAGGGGTAGAAATAGTTGAATTGCCCAAAATCATGAGCTCCGTTTTCTCGCCGTTGAGCTTCAGGTGCGAGGTGGTCATCCACTGGGTGACCGCTACCAAGCAATTACTGAGATTGGGGGGGGGGGTATTGGACTGGTTCATGGATACGACCAATTGTGTATCGTCGGCATAGGTCACTATGTCTAGACCGAACGAATGCACTATGTCAGCAAGAGGTTGCATATAAATATTAAAAAGGGTAGGGCTCAGGGCAGAGCCCTGGGGCACGCCTTGGTCAAGGGGCCAGATTTTTGAATGGGTGGTGCCCTGGACTACCTCAAAGGAACGATTCTCCAGAAAGGACTGAAGCCAGTGCATGGCCTTCCCCGAGATTCCTATTTGGCGTAGGCGGTGGAGAAGGATGCTGGTGTTGACATTGTCGAAAGCGGCACTGAGATCGAGCAACATAATTGCTGTGGTGCCGCCTTGGTCCATCTGTTTCCTAGCCAACTCAGTCACCGTCAAAAGGGCAGCCTCAGTTCCTAACTTAGGACGGAAACCTGCTTGAGAGTCGTGAAGCAGATGATTGTTTTCCAGAAATTGTGTAATGGAGGCATTAATATGTTTTTCTAGTAATTTGCTAACCCAAGGAAGTAATGAAATTGGTCGATAGTTGGCCATGTTATCTGGGTCCAAGGTGGGTTTTTTCAATAGCGCTCTAACTTGGGCACATTTCCACGCAGAGGGGACTAAGCCTGTGGTGATGGAGGTGTTTAAGATATTGAGGATGACAGGTCTAATAGTATCTGTAATCTTTGCTAGGTGGCAAGGGGGGCGGGATCAGTGGGTGACCCAGATTTGACTTTCCGCATGAGGAGATCAAGAGAATCCTCTTTTAGCAGAGGGAACTCATCCAATTTGTGGGGCGTAGTGTGCGGTGAGATGGTTCCTTCATCATAGGCCAAATTGGGTGAGTCAAATGCAGAGGAAATATTCTGTATTTTCTTATAAAAATATTCAGCCTGTTTATCACAACGAGTCTGAGCTTTGCTGGGGTCAAGGGGAATAGGAGGAGTGTCGATAAGGAATTTTGCTATTTTAAAAATTTCTCTAGGTGAGTTGAAAGCAGTAGTGATTTTTTCTTCAAAGTAAGAAGATTTTGTACATCTAATCTCTGCTTTATATTTTTTGATTGCTTCATGATGGTTAGTTTTATCTAAATTGCTGCGGGATTCCCTCCAAGTTCTTTCAAGCTTCCTGCAAACTCTTTTCAATTCTTTAAGTTTGGGGGTGAACCAGGGTGAGTCCCTAGATTTGGTCTTCTCTTTAAGGGCTTTCTGGGGTGCGATAGAGTCCAGGGCCGTACGCAACCAATTGGTATAATTATCATAAAGAGACGTAGGGTCAGCCTCAGCTTGGGAAGGGGCGGGGGACAGAGACTTGATCCACCGGTCAATGGAAAGTTTTGTCCATTCTCTCCCTTGTAGGATGGTACGAGGGAGTGCCAGAGCCGAGGTGACTGGCAGCCACTGTATGGGAATCAGATGGTGGTCAGTCCATGTAAGAGGCAGAGGAGTCCCTACCTCGAGTCTGTGGTAGTTACTGAATACCCCGTCTAGGAGGTGACCTTTTTCATGTGTGGGTTCAAAGCCCTTCTGTGTGATCTGGAGAGCCGATAGATTATCCAGCAGAGATTTGGCCGCTGGGTTGTTTGGGTCATCCAGATGGATGTTAATGTCTCCTAATAAGGAGAAGTGAGGTCTGATGACGACTAACTCTGCAACTTTAGATTGAAGCGAGTCAAGAAACTCTCCCATTTGGTTAGGGGGACGATAAATGAGAATACCTGAGAAAGTGGCGGTGGGTGAAAAGTCCAGAGCAAAGTGCATGCTCTCACAATTAGATATTGTGGCCGGACTGGTCCTGCAATGGTAGTGGTTTTTAAAAAGAATGCCTAGGCCACCTCCTCTACCCTCCGGTCTGTCCAGTAGTCCACCATATTGGCCACTTTCAATCCTCCCGGCAGTCCCACCTTGCGGATGTTGTTTCTACGGTTCCGCCCTTCAGCTCCTTCAGCCCTCTGCTCCAGGGTTTGCAATCGGTGCTTGACATCCGCCATTTGAGCTTCCAGCGCCTTTTGGGTAGGTTCTAGGGACCCCAAGGTTACTTCCGTCTGCTTTACCCGGTCAGCAAGCTTAGCATGATCTGCACGAAGAAGGCCCAGCCCCTGCGCTACATGCGCAATGTCCTGCTGGAGATCGTCCCTAGTGTCGGTGATGGCCTTAAGAATTTGGTCTACTTGGGGGGGCGTTGCTTGAGGCGTCAAGATGGCGGTCGCACTCTAAGGGCCCGATGTAGGTCGCCAAATACCGGTCGGTAATGGCCGATTTCGGCAGTTACCGACCGGTATTTGGTATTTGACATGTAGGTGGCCTGAATTGTACCGATTCTGTAAATTTACCGATTCGGTAAAATACCGAATCGGTAAAGTTACCGAATCGGTACATCCAGATGTAGGTGGCACTTTAAACAGTGCCACAGGCCATTACCGATTCATAATTTACCACCAAATAATATTTGGTGGTAAATTATGAATTTCTGTGTACATGCACATCTGTGCTAAGGGCATGTATGTGGGTCACACTGCACACAAGCCAGGATGTGGGGTGCAACAGGGTGTCAAAGTGACACCCTGTCCCCCTTGTAAATTCGGTAATTTTACCGAATCGGTATTTACCAATTCGGTAATTGCCATTGATTCCAATGGGCCTCAAGGCCCATAGGAATCAATGGCAATTACCGAATCTGTAAATAGCGATTCGGTAATTACCGATTTTTACCAATTCGGTAATTGAATCGGTAAAAATACCTGCATCCCGATTGCCAGTTCTTAAATACCGAATCGGTATGATTCGGTATTTAAGAATCGGTCATCTGGGATTACCTACATCGGGCCCTAAGAGTGCCTTGGACCCCCTCCATTATCTGCCTGCCACCAGCCCAATTACAGCAGCCACCGGACCCCGTACGAACCTGCTGCGACTCCCTAGCTCTCCTGCCTTGCTCCGGTTCTTCCTGGGGGATTGCTGGTGTCTCTCTGCCCCGGCGGACGGCCCTCTTCCCTGCAGCCTGGAGTGCCTAAAATGGCGGCCCCTGCTCTGGATCCTGTAGATTCCGCCCCGGGGCCTTGAGGCTCGGACTGCCCCAGCTTCGTGAGTGCACCTGTGACGGCAGGATCGGAGACGTCTGTGGTCCGGGACGGATGGTGGCGGTCCCGCTCCTGGAGGTCGCCCCGAGAGCTGTTGCGGGACAGGAGCGCCCTTGATGCCCGGCGGGCGCTGCCAGAGGCCCAGGGCTGGGGACAATTTCTGCAGCCTGCAAGACTCCCTGAGGCGGCCCCGTGAGTGGGCCCCCGATCGCTGTGCTGCATAACCCCTCCGGCCTCCGCCAAACCTCCCCCTCGCCCCGAGGGGCGGGGGACCCGCACCGGACTGGGACGTTGTCGCGGCAGGCCCCCCTGCGGAGTGAGGCCCCGGCCTGAGAGGCTTCTATAGACGGCGGTGAACTGTGTCAGCCGCGGGCGCTGCCTGAGGCCCAGAGCTTGAGGCGCTCTGCGGAGCGGGTGGCGGCGACCCTGTGAGTGGGGCCCTTAAATATTGCGGCGGCGAGCTGGTTGCAGTGTGTGGGGGGTCGGCCACCACGACGGGTGGCGGGCGGTGCTGCATTGGGGCCCTCCGTACCCTCCCCCCTGGGGTTGCTAGTTTGGAGACAATTGTTGTGGAGGAGGAGACGCTTGTGGGGACAAGGAGCTGAACTCCCCATGGTGTTGCGACGCCTGCCCTTCTGCTTGGGGGATAATGGATGGCCTGGCTCCTTGATCTGACCTGCGGCCTGGTGGATCCCACGCCTTTCCCGGGCAGCTGTTCTTGTCCAGAGATTGGAGGCCCTGCATGGACTGAGGAGCAGCCTGCGCGCCCCGCGCTTGTGTGGACCCCCTGCTGTGTGCCCTCTTGCCTGCTGTTGTGTGCTGTGGGGCACGGGGAGCTGGAGGTGTGTGGCACTGCTACCAGCACTGGACCAAGCGGGGCAGCTGGCCCATGGTTGTATTGCTGTTCCTGGGGTGAGTTGCGGAACCCCAGCGCAATGTGGCCCCCTCACCATCTGCGTGACTACCCGAGCCGCGGGGCACGCTGACTCCCATAGCCACGGAGGCTTCTCGCCCTGCCTACGGTGAAGGCCTGCATCTCCCTGCTGCCTGTGGACCGGGGGCTGCGTGGGGATTGGTGTGGAGGTGTATCGGCCACCGTGTCGTGTGGTGTACGCGTGCTGGTCCCCCCCTTTCTTCTTCTTTGGAGCCATGGGTAGGAACCGCAACACACAGACCCCGTCCCCCCGACCCAAACAAAGTTGGACCAGTTCACCATGTCCGGCCGGGATCCTGGGGCTGGACTTCCGCCTGTCTCTGGAGCCACCGAGGGAGACTTCCCCACTATCCTGCAGGCGATAAGCGCCTCCCAGGCCTCAGTTGAAAGTAAGATCGGGGAAGTGAGGGTGGATGTGGCCGCCTACAGACGCAGACATCGGAGTTGCACAGCAGGGCCGAGGACGCCGAAAACAGGGCCCGGAGAAATAACCTGCGCCTCCTGGGATTTCCGGAGGGGGGTGGAGAAGGGCCACACCGACACCTTCATTGAGGCCTAGGTCCGCTCCGGGATGCCCAAAGAGAAACTCCCCATGGTTCGCGGTGGAACGGGCACACCCACTCTCTCGCTCGCTCGCTCCTAAACCCCCTCCTGGAGCCCCGCTCGCTCCTAAACCCCCTCCTGGAGCCCCGCCTCGCCCCATCCTTCGAATCTTCAATTTACGGGACAGAGACGCAATTCTGGGGATGGCCAGGGAGCTGGGTCCATTGCTCTTCCAGAACTCTAAAATCATGGTATTCCCGGATTACTCCAGAGAGGTGCAGACTCAGCACCGGTCCTATGACGAGGTCAAGCAAAAACTCAGGGCTATGGTACTTCGCTACGGCTTCCTCTTCCCAGCGCGGCTCAAGGTGTTCTTCAAGGATAAGACACTCTTCTTCGATACCCCACAAGCAGCATGGACCTGGCTCACGGAGGAACGTCCACTCCTGCCTGGTGCGGCCCACTCCGCTGCCCGGAGATTGTCGGTCCAGCCGGCACACGAGGCGCCCATGGCTCAGAGGCTTCGCACCAGATCTCGCAGACAGGGCAACCGCCGGGAAGGTGATTCCCACTCACCGGGGGTGCAGTTCAGACAGGCCCAGACTCAGCCTACGGATCAGAGAGCCTCTTCCACCTTGGCCCCTCTCTGATTGAGATGGGAAGTATCCGCGGGTCGACCGTGAATCTGCGAAAGGCCTTATCGGACTCCAATTTATCTGGGAGCCCCGTGATCCGTGGTTCCGGTGGTGAGGAGGAAGTGTGACTGACGCTGCAGCCTGGTCGATTTGCACTTCATTTGTCTCGCCTGTCCACAATGGGTCTGCTCTTGACCTTGTGAGTGAGGTCCTGCCTGGCTCCACTGGTTGGCCCGATCGGATGTCCATCTTTCCTTTCCCATGCAGCGCCGGGTTGCTTCATCATGTTTATCTTATGTTATCCCTTTGTGCATTTTGTCTTTTCAGCTGTGGGCATTCATCCGTAGACATGGAGGGTGGTCCTCTTTAGCCACCCTCCTGTTGGTTTGGTTTTTCTTGCTAACCGTAGTCGTTCCCCCTCCTCTCCATGGGCCTTCACTATTGCCGAACAGATCACCATTTCCACCGCCCCCCTCCCTGAACCTCCATTTGTGTGGGTGCCCTCCTCCGGCTGGGTGTGGTCCCCTGTGGTTACCCGTCCCTCCCCATCCCATCCATTCTGATGACATACACTCTCACTAGGCCAATCCACATCCTTTCCTGGAATGTCAATGGCCTCTTGGACCGCAACAAACGCACGGCTCTCCTCCGCACTGCCCACCGCCATACGCCAGACATACTCTTCCTTCAAGAGACACACCTCCTATGTACACAGTGTAACTTCCTCACCCGATACGGCTTTGACAGGGTCTGGCATTCCGGCTTCACACGAGGCTCCCGGGGGGTGGTTATCTTACTTCGGAAAGGCCTTCCCTTTACCCTTGCTGCCGCCGAGACAGATGTACAGGGCCGTTATGTGGTGGTCTTGGGTTCTATGGAGGGGCGCCCCCTAAACCTCTTGAGCCTTTACATTCCCCCTGCCCTCCTGCCCTTTACACTCCGCCATCTCACACAGGTGATTTCCTCCCTCCCGCAGGGTCTTACGGTGGTTGGGGGAGATTTTAATGCCGTTATGCAGCCCCTGTGTGACACGACGGGGACCCCGTCCAAGGCCCGTGTTATTTCCGCCAAATCCCTGTCCAGCTGGACCTCGGCCTTGGGACTCTGTGGCGTGTGGCGCGTTTGGCGTGTGGCGGGTTTGGAACCCCAGCGTGGATCAGTACACCTGTCACACTCACAGCCACATAAGGATACATGACTACGTATCCCAGAATGCCTGCAGAATGGCCTGTCTTCCATCTCTCTCCACTTGCTGTTTTTCACTTCCTACTTATGCTCCTCCCTGGGAGTTGTTCGGTGCTTGTCACCTGTGAATTGATGGAGCCCCAGTGGATCTGAGGAGAAGCTGTATTACAGCCTTTTCCTGCACCCCCCTGTTTTTGACTTCCTGGAGTGAACCTTATGATCGCTGGCCTTGGCAGAGGCCGCGGTAAACTTCCGATATTACTGCCGCTTTGGGAATTACTCGACACGCGCTGGAGTGTTTCCGTCTCCTTTCCTTGAGACAGAACAGCGTGAGACTCGCTGAGCGCTGTGTGAGTGGGCGCGGTTCATTCCGTGTTCGTCTATTCTTTTTACCGAACTCTGCATACACTGTTTATGGCACACTAGTGACCTCAACTAGTGTGCGCATTATCGTTTAAGCATTTTCGGCATGCTCGCCAGTACAGGATCAGAAGAGGAGCACACGTGGACATTTGGGTCATTTGTTAAGGAGCATTTGAGAGGCTCGGATTACTTTTGTAGGAGTATTGGGAGGACTATTTGGAGACAGTTTCTTTCTGTTGGATATCCGGCAAGATTTGCTTCTTGAATTTGGAAGAGAAGACCTCAGCAGACAAGTAGCTTTCTGCTATAAACCTTTCTGAATGTCTGATAGTCAAAGCAAGAGCTATCCAGACCCGCATTACCAGAACTATTCTATTTTCTTTTTTCTTTAATTTCTTTTTTCCTTTTTTGTGCCTTTTGATATTCAGGATGATTGTTACAGCCATAAAAGTGAGTGGGTATTTATATGCATTATGTAATACACTTTGCCGATAGGGGTAAGAGGGAATTCACATACATTTCCTTGTGTCTTTTCTGCAGGAAACTGAATGCAGACCTAGAGTGTCTTCCTCTACTCTCTCTGAACACAGGCGGTAGATGCTTTCTGGCTGCCAGTCCGTTATATTTTATTTATCAACTTTTTCCCCTTCCCCTTGTGAGGTCCTATCTGCAGAGGGTATATATATATATGGCTCGTAGGAGGTACCGCATATAAGGGAAGGAGAGAACTTGCATCGCTTCTGCTGTACCCGGCTTTTCAAGGTTAGTCAACCCACTTTGTTTGTGACAACACCCATACATCGGCGTCCCACCATACTCACTCCCGCATTGACCTCTTCCTGATGCCTGCCACTGAATGTAGACTGGTCTCCAGCCCCGCGATCCTGCCCAGAGGGATATCAGATCATTCCCCCGTCTCCCTCCGGCTTGGGTCTTCTCCGGCGGGTCCGCGAGCGGTCTGGAGGTTGAACGCCTGGTTCTAGCAGGACTCTGAGCTAGTGGACTCGCTTGGCCAAGAACTCAATCACTATTTCTCCACCAATGCGGGCTCGGTTCCCCCTACGGGAACGCTGTGGGAGGCGGGCAAGGCTGTCGTACGAGGAGTGGCCAGAGGATTGGTCCGAGCGAAACTATCGGAGCAGATGGCCCAACTCGCACAGTTGGAATTCCGGGCGACGCGGCTGGAGGCTGCCCAACTCTCTGGCAGACTGGAGGATTCTTCCCGGCAGTTAGCAGCGGTTTGCGACGAGATTTGCCGTATCTCGCTGGAATCGGCCAAAATGCTCTGGCACTCGTCGGTGGCTCGCATTTACGGGTGGGGGGATAAGAACGACAAGCTCCTCCACAACCTTGTGTCTTATCCCAGGGTCAATCGTATTATTCCTGAGGTACGCTCAGACGATGGGACCCCCCCCAAGTGACCTCCGCGGCTATAGCACAAACTTTTGCTACCTTCTATGCGCACCTCTACGCTGTTCGACCCTCGGGCGCTCCTCTGGCCGCTCAGATGGATGAAACATGGTACCAGATTGCCTTCTCTTTCTCAAAAGACAGCAGACACTCTGGACCGGCCCTTCACCTTAGAGGAGGTCCAGATGCCATCTCCCTCCTGCACCCTGGGAAGACGCCTTGTCCCGATGGGTACCCTCAGGAGTACTACGCGGCCTTTCGGGATATTTTGGCCCCCCGCCTGCTGGATCTCTTCCGCCATGTGGCAGAGACCGGCGCATTCCCACCTGAGTCGGATCTGGCCACAATAGTGGCTATCCCGAAGACGCAGCCGCCGTCCCTGAGTTGCGCGGACTACCGCCCGATGCCGCTGATCAACATGGAGCTTAAGCTCTTCGCCACCCTTTTGGCTCAGAGACTCCGGCCCTTCCGGCAGGACCTGGTCCACCCCGACCAATGGAGGTTCATGCCGGCGAGAGGCACCCGCCACTGCATTCGTCGTCTCCACCTGGCCCTGGCCCATCGCGATCGGCTAACCCCATATCTAGCCCTCCTTTTCATAGACTTTGAAAAGGCCTTTGACACAGTGAATTGGGATTACCTACAAGATGTGCTGGACAGGATGGGTTTCGGTCCCTCGTTCCGCCATCTCATCAAAGTTCTCTACACCAACCCCTGAGCCCGTGTACTTATTAACGGAGAGCTGTTCGAGGCCTTCCCGAGCCGAAGGGGCACACGTCAGGGGTGCCCACTCTTGCCACTCCTATTCGCATTGGCAATGGAGTCCCTGGCAGCGCTCATCCGACAGCACCCACTTATTCGGGGCTGGGCCTGGGACTCGAGACAAGTGGACAAAATAGCCCTCTATGCGAACGACATGCTGCTCTATCTGGCGGACCCCAAAAATTCGGGCCCCAGGTGCCTGAAGGTCCTCTCGGATTTTGAGAGGGTCTCTGGACTTCGTCTAAACGCGGCAAAGTCCACTTTGGTCCCACTTCATCCCTCCATAGACTGCTATGATTGGCAGTCGATTATCCCCCTTAGGAGGCACTCGATCAAATACCTTGGTGTCTGGGTAGCTCTTCGACCGGAGCTTGAGTGGACCCTGAACGTAACGCCCTTGGTTGTCAGGATGAAGGCGGACCTCAAGAGGTGGCAGACCCTTCCCCTGAACCCCCTGGGCAGGAGTGCGCTCTTCAAAATGATGGTCCTCCCCCGTTTCCTTTACATTCTGCAGAACATCACTGTCCACCTTCCGGGTAGTTGTTTTCGCGAACTTGACGGCGTCCTCACCCAGTTTCTTTGGGGAGACGGGAGACCACGCATATCCCTGGCACACTGCCATATTCCCCCCTTTAATGGGGATATGGGGATGTCCCACCTTCACCTCTACTACCTGGCGACGAAACTTATCGTCATCCACGAGTGGTATGCAGGCGGCTGGTCCGACCCTGCCTATCGTGTGGAACTCACTGCCATGAACTTTACGCAGGTCCAGGCGCTTCTGTATGGTAGCCCAGTGCCACAGGCTATGGTCCCGGTCACCAGGACAGTGTTTCAGGCCTGCCGCACGGCCCTACGGCACCTGGGATGGGACAGGAAACTCACTCGACAAACGCCACACTGGCATGGGTCCCGGATGCTTGAGGTCTCGTCCCTGCAGGGGTTCCGCAGATGGGATCTCATTGGAGTTTCGGTGCTGGGAGATGTTTGGGTGGGGGACCACATCCGTTCCTTCGCAGACCTGCAGCAGCGCCATGCTCTTCCTCACTCCCAACTCTATCGGTACTTGCAACTCAGACACGCCCTTAACACGCATGTCTCACCTCCTGTTTCCCTTCCGGAGTTCAACCAATACATAAAGGGGCGCCCTGAAGGAACTAATGTAGGGCAGACGTGCAGGGGAAATAACAGATACTCTTAAAATAATGAAATGGCTCAGCTAGAGTCCAGTATTTGGAGAGCAGAAATGGGCTCGCTATCACCAGAAGGAACACATCACATAATCATATTCACACCAAGTTTAGAAAAGTATATAAATAGTTTTATTTATTTTCTTTAATGGGAATATATCATTTCATTAGGAAAAAGGTACCAACACATCGATAATGTGGTACTAGCAATCAAGAGTTACATACACCCCCCAAAATAACCTACAACTTCAACCAACAGACACAGCCAAAATACTCATTCAAAAGGGTCACACGTTTCATACTTGCAATCAAACCCAAACAATCTAAGTACATTCCAGACTCCTCAAGCTTCACGAGTCAGATGTTGCACTATAAGTCTGTCCTGAAAGCTTTCTCCGGCACGAAGTTGGAGACAGGGTGGCCAGCAGGTAGGACAGACTGCACAACGCCAACGCGCGTTTCAGGTGCAAGGCCAGTTCTAGGGCCACACCTTCATCAGGGCAATCAGAGTATTTGGCGTCCCCCAGAGCTATGGTCACCACTCACCTCGCGCGGCGGCAGCCTTCTGCCGCGATACACTCAGGCGGCAGCTCAAAGAGATATCAGTCTCTCCAATGAAGACTGTAGCGCAGTCCCCTCGGGTAGGGCCTCCCGCCGACCTCCACTCTGAGGTCCCACCACTGCACACACTACCGCCTGGTAGTCTCCTCCCGAGCCTCCATTCTCTAGTGGGCCACTCCACCCCAAGGTCTCCACTCGCAGACAGTGCCCCCCAGCTGCCGTCACTGTTTTCAGCCCTCCAGGGCCCTCGATGAGATCCGCTGCAGTTTTTGCGGTGCTCAATCAGCTGCCGGCTGATCTCTTAGATGTGCTCATCAGCGCCCGCCGGTATGTACCGCATTGTGGGGTTCTCCACCCGTCCAAATGCCTAAAATGGCAGTCTGAGTCCCAAAATGGCGATCCACCCGCGAGCCTATACTCCCCAGTGGTACCTCAGTGCTGCGTTCGAGGGGGCGAGACAACCTCTTCCTCGTGGGTCACCGCTTCACAGGGTGACCGCCTCCTGTGCCTCCATGTCCTTTTGACCCAAGATGAGTTGCCACTCTGTCAGACCCCTCCATATCAATTCGGCAGCCTCTAGCCTCGTGAATTTAGGGCTCACGGTCTGTCAGTGCGATGGGGGTCTCGGTGTCATTGCGGGTAGGCTGTACCTGCTGCACTCTACTACTCCCTCGCAAACTCCTGGGTCCGTCTTCCAGCGCCGCGTCCAGTCACCATCGGCGGGTGCTCCCAGCCCTGACAAATACTACCATGGGTGCTCAGGGGATCGATTCCAGGTCCCGAAGCAAGATAATTAACGGGGTCGGCGCAGAGTTCCAGGCTCACAAGTCTTCCCTCATTGGCTCCGTGGCTACGTCCGACTTATATGGCTCCACTGACGTCACTTCCGTAAACTATGTCAGGACGGAGCCGGTCGACACCGTCCCCTGGCACGCAGAGGCACTGCTGGAGAAAAAGTTTTCCGGATCCAGTCTGACACCAGGAGATATTCTAAGTTGAAGAATCAGCGGCTAGATGTCTATCAGATATTGCCAATATTCGCAAGAGGTGAATCATCTACTGTCGGGTAGGAGACGGTGACATTGGGCAATATAGTAGTCCCATTCATTGGGATCTGTATGAAGCTAACTGTGAAACGGTGGCTTGGTATTAGTGTGTACACTTATGTAAGTGAGCACCTTGCACCAACCCAGACAACCCTTATGGTGATGTTAGTGGTCTTAGACAATCTTAGAAAGCTCTCTAAGTGGTAGCTGTTGAGAGCAGCCTTCAGGCTTAGTCCAGAAGGAGTGTAAATCAGCCTGTTTCACAAGAAAATAATTTTACAGGTATAGAGTAAGTGAAAAAGAACCACACTGTGTATTTATAAAAATATGTATTTCTTATAAGACACTCATTAACACATACAGATATCTCCTAGCAGAAGATGCACACAATACTTTGCAATAGAAACAGGTAAGTAGCACGAAACACACAGTGGTCACCAAGGGGAGACCAAAACATATACTAAAATAGTGGTATGCGAACCACGGCTTGAGTCAAGACCATACTCAGAAGACGTAGACGTGCTGGGGACCCAAGGAACCACCAGAGGGAAGTAACCAGGAGCCCCACGGAGGCCGTGTGCAGAGTGGGAACACAACAGCAGGATCAATGCAAGTCAATGGGTAAGAGAGAGCACGAGCCGAGAGAGCCGGTGGCAGAAGGAGGAGGCCACTGCGGGGGCAGGACACGAGAGCCCGAGGAGCGCGAGCCCCAGCCCGCCGGGACACAGCTGCACGCTGGGGCCCCGCACTCCACTGCCCCCTGCAGCAGCCGGTTAATGGTCCGGGCCACCCGGGCTGCCCCCGCCTGGTAGCTGTGCGGTGCCTGGGACCCCCAACACCCTGGGTCGGAGGATCCGCCGCCCCTGCACAGACTCCCAGCAGCAGCCACGATGAGTAATAGAGAGACTGTTTGAAACCCTTCTCTTGACGGGGTCCCGTGAGCTGTTTGTTTGGGGGCCAATTTCTCCGCCTGAAACACCCTGGTGGGATCCTTGTCCCAGGGTGTAGTCCTTGTCGCCAATGCTGCTCCTGGCTAGCCTTTACCACCTGGAACCAAGCCGCGCTGACCCTGGTGGGACTCCTAGTCCCAGGGTGCCCAGTGATTCCAGCGAGTGCCCACAGCTGCGGGGGAGGAACCATCACGCGCTCAAAAGCGCTGCAGCCTCCCCGCGGCGCGGGTCCCTTGAACCTGTTTGTTTGGGGGCCAATTACACCGCCTGAAACACCCTGGTGGGATCCTTTTTTTATTTGTTTATTTAGTGTTTCATAGTCATACATCTTATCTATACCACTGGCATACATTGCAGAAAAACGCTCATCCAAATACAACATAACTGAACCAAAATACATTATGGTCAGCGATTAAATACAGGTACTTTAAGAAGATCAGTGGCCAACAGGCTTGTACATGTCTCTGTATACTCCTACCACAAAATACAGAAGAAATACAACGTCCGGGTATTGCAGTCCCTTGGAAAACACTCCACCGCAAGAGTGGCTTATTCAGAGTCTACATCACTGCGGGTCAGCAGATATTCTCTCAGGGGGGGCCCATATATCTTTGGGCTTGGAAGAAACTGGCAGTTCCTCTGCGCATAGTTCCAGTTGCTCTCAACAGCACACCATGTCTTTAATCCACCCATCCACATAGGGGCTCAACCTACTGTCCTATGTAAACAGGGTCCGCCTCTTAGCCAATAGTAGGGCCACTCTCACAAACCTACCTAGTACACACTAATGGCGTGCCTTGCAGCTCTAGTCCCGTCATGGTATGTATAAGAGCCATAACTTTCTCCCAGTAGCAGAGCACCCGCCCACACTGCCAGGCTAGATGGAGAAAGTCAGCCCTCTCTTCGCCACACCTCCCACAACAGTCTGCCTCTCAAAGCCCCATCCTACGAAATTTCTGGGGAGTATGGTACACTTGGTGTATAAATTTTAAATGGATATTTTGTAAATTACTATTTGACGTCAGGTGTCCTGTTAGCGAGCAAATCTGTTCCCACTCTACCTCGGTGACAGGGGGATCTATTACAGTATTCCAGCATGCCATACTCTTGTCTGTGTCATGGGTAGTGTCATCATCTTGAACTGCTTTGTAAAGTTTAGTGATCAGCTTCTTCCTTGTCGGAGCTGTGATCCCCAGTTACAATGCTTTCAGTGTCTCCGGCTCATCAGGGAAATCAGTATAATGTTCCTTCACTGCCCATCTCGATCTAGCAGGTGAACTGGAACAAAAGTGTGGGGTTTTGTATGTACCCTAAATCTTCCCCCGTAATATATTTTCCATCAGGGAATAGGTCCCTCATAAGACCTGCCTCCTTAAGTGCAGTGACCGAGCCATAATTTTGAGCCACAGATAAAGCAGCGTGTCCAGCTATGGGTAATGCTGGTGCATAGAGAGGGAGTTTATTCGCACGTCTTCCAATTGCCTCCCACGCTGCAATCATGACATATAATGTGTTAATCTCCTCCCTGGGCGTCCGTCTATTAATATGCGTAAGGATACTACGTAAAGGAACAGGATGAGCATCGCCCTCCTTCACTGCCACATGTGGGATAAAGTCATGCAGTTTAAACCAAAAATATGCATACTGTGCTTGTCCACATAAGTAATACACATAGAAGTCCAGGGCAATAAACCCCCCCCTCTCGTATGTTTCGAATGTTAGGGTCAGTGTGCGCCAGCTAATTCTCGGTTGTTTGGTTCCCCATACTAATCTTAGCAGCGGTGTTTGGATTGTTCTAAAAACAAATGCTTAGTCAGATGGACCTGAATGTTGCAGAATGAATATAAACACTTAGGAAGGATGACCATCTTTATTATGGATATGTGGTCCGCCAGAGACAGTGGTAGACAAACCCAACAGTACACCTGTTGAACAAACGCTGCGTAGGCTCTGCCATAATTCTCTCTGATCACAACCTCAGGGTCTTGGTGTATCCACACCCCCAAGTATTTGACTGGTTCAGCGGACAAGACCAGTGGATACTCAACTTGGGGCGAGGTTGTGACCGCCGTCCAAGGAACAATGACAGACTTCTCCCAGTGTATTTGGAGTCCTGAAAATAGGCTCAATTTGATATATTCATGAATGACCTGGGAGAGATACCGCTGCGGCTCCCGAACATAAAGAACCATGTCATCCATATATAATGAAATCCCAACTGGCCGGTTATTCAAATTTAGAGCTGCAGCCCTGTGAGATTGCCAGATCTTACACGCCAATGGTTCCAGTACAATGGCGAAGAGAAGTGGGGAGAGGGGACAACTCTGCCGTGTGCCCAGCTCTATATTAAATGGCTCCGACGTAAGGCCGCCCACCCTAACTCTAGCTGAAGGCTCAGTGTATAAGACCTGTATCCAGCGCATGAAAACCAGGGGGAATCCCATTCTGTGCAAAATATGTAGCATATACTGCCATTCTATAGAGTCAAACGCTTTTGCAGCATCCAGAAGCACTGCAACGGCCAACAAATCAAGATTGAGTACATGGAACATGGCAAAAATTAGTGCGTAGATTAAGGGAGGTAGATCAACCGCCCCTCGCGGCGGGATGCCTGGCTTTCACCTTGCGGATACCCTGCCGGGGTTATCCCAGGGGAATACCAGGACGGGGTCCCTAAGCAAGCGCTTAGAAACCGCTTGGTGATTTGCGCTATATAAATTCCTGTACATTTACATTTACATTCCTGAATAGCAGGATCCGAGGCCAACTAAGTCGAAAACCAGCTAAACACTAGGCAAAAAGTTGGGGGTAACCATAGTCGGGTATCCACCTTCCTACAAGGGATGTCCCGTTTACTGCACTACAGACTAGCGTAGACACGGAGGGCTGCTGGGCAATGGTGTTTGGGAGATTGGGAAGAGTGCTAGTGACAATTGTTAACATGTATGGACCAGTGGTAGATGACACAACGCCCTATTTGCAAATGTTTAATGTCCTGCATACATTGCCAGAGGCGGCACTCGTGGGGGGGGGGGGGTATCTTAACACACATCTCGATCCACGTGTGGATAAATCTAACCCAGCTGGTGCCCATATGGTTAAAGTTGCAAAGTGTGTAGGAGAAGGCATGCTGGAACTGGGACTAGTGGACGTCAGGCGTCTGCGAAATGAAGGGGTATTAGCAGGTACACACATAACGGCAGCGTTTAATAGTTGGTCTCGGTTGGACTACTGGCTGCTGAATGAGGAGGCAAATGAGTGGGTCGCTGAGGTTCACACGATCCCGAGGACTTTGTTCGATCACAATCCGGTTCTCCTTGAATTGACCATACCCGCTAATCCACACAGGCCGTTCACATGGCGGTTTCGAGCAGAATCACTTCTAGATCCGACATATGCTGACACTGTCAAGACTGCCATCATACAATATTTCGACTTAAATGTGGGCTCGGTGGAGAGCCAGGCGACCCTCTGTGAAGCCTTTAAGGCTACGATTAGGGGGACGTGTATCATTACTTCGGTGGGGATCCTTAGGGACATTAGGGGGAAACTTTCTACACTGGAAAAATAACTGGGATATCTAGAGGCCCAATACGAATGAGTGCTGTCTAGGGAAACACTGGCCCAAATTCACAAATACATTGAGGAATACCTCTACCTAGCACAAACAGAAGTACGGTATTTATCCAAAAGACATGTGGCCAGGACTTATAGCGAGGGTGGGAGACGGGGTAGGACATTGGCAAATCAGTTGAGGGGTAGGGCTAATCACTCCCAGATTGATCATATTATCGATGCCGATGGAGAAGAGTATTATTCTCAAAATGCAATAGTGGAACAATTCCAGAAATGTTATGCCACTATGTATACGTCTCGGGGCACGATGGGCGAGAGTGCCATGAACGATTATTTAAACGACACGGCCTGTGCATGGTTGTCAGACGTTTACAGGAAATATCTTAGTCTGCCACTTGGTGATGAAGATGTGAAAGAGGCTATATTGTCTCTGCCGAACAATAAGGCCTCTGGACCAGATGAACTCACTGCAGAGTTCTATAAGGCATATGCGGACCTTCTTGTCCTGCAGCTGTTTGAAATGTATGCAGAAGCTCATGACACAGGTAGTCTCCCCCCCCTGTTTGCGGCAGGCCTTAATCATTACCCTATTGAAGAAGGATAAGCCTCCAGGACGTTGCGACTCATACCGCCCATTGTCTCTTATAAACTTAGATGAAAAAATATTAGCGAAAGTTCTCGCCACTAAATGACAGCCCCTGATGCCACTTCTGGTACTCCCAGACCAATCCGGGTTTATCCCGGGGCGCTCTACCTCCCTTAATCTACGCACTATTTTTGCTATGTTCCATGTACTCAATCTTGATTTGTCGGCCGTTGCAGTGCTTCTGGATGCTGCAAAAGCGTTTGACTCTATAGAACGGCAGTATATGCTACATATTTTGCACAGAATGGGATTCCCCCTGGTTTTCATGCGCTGGATACAGGTCTTATACACTGAGCCTTCAGCTAGAGTTAGGGTGGGCGGCCTTACGTCGGAGCCATTTAATATAGAGCTGGGCACACGGCAGAGTTGTCCCCTCTCCCCACTTCTCTTCGCCATTGTACTGGAACCATTGGCGTGTAAGATCTGGAAATCTCCCAGGGCTGCAGCTCTAAATCTGAATAACCGGCCAGTTGGGATTTCATTATATACGGATGACATGGTCCTTTATGTTCGGGAGCCGCAGCGGTAGCAACGGCCCCAGGCTATCTGCTCTCTCTGTAAAATGGACTCCATGTACTGTAGGTACATACCAAATTGGATATTGGGTCACCTTTGTGAGTCCCTGTATAGTGTACCATAGGTACCCAGGGCATAGGTGCACCCAAGGCCTACCAGGGGCTGCAGAATATATTATGCCACCCCTGGCTGGCCACCTAAATTAACACAACTGGCTGATCACTCAGCTGGGGTAAGGTTGTGTAATCACCCCTTGCTTAGGTATAGTATCCCTATACCTACCTTATATATAGACGCATAGTAACCTATAAGTCACTCCTATGGCAGGCCTTAACATTCCTGGAGGCAGAGTGCTTGGTTATGTGTGAGATGGTGCTCTAGCATGAGCTGAGCCTGTTTGCAGCTTTCGGAACCATGTCCTTATAGCTGTTCTATGATATTGCCATACCATATACTCTTGTGCATTATGAACCTCGCGGTTAATGCTAACTTTGGTTTGGCTTTATCCAAACATGTTGTGTAAGGTGTCATACGCTTTGGAATACTACCCCCTCGCCAATTCTGGCGACGGGGTAGCATTCCACCCTTCTAGAGGGAGAAGACATGCTGAAACTACTGTACCCGGTTAAAGTTAACCAGAACCCCAGCATCACAAAATGGATGCTGCTGCCACAGACACAAGTCTGAACTCCTGCTGCTTGGAGTCTTTCCAGTCAGGGAGGCTTGGACAATAGGTTTCCTGCCTGGGGAGGTGCGAGCACCACCCCAGACAGGACTTTGTGTATTGGGACAGGGAGGGCTGAATAGAATGAGACACTGCCTGGAGCACCCAAGGTGCTCCATGCATACCCCAGTTCAAACCGGTTGCTGGGGCACTCCAGCCCCAGCTGTGGCGCGAAACTGGACAAAGGAGGGGGGTGTAACTACCCCCCTTCCTGGTCCCACCCATAGGAGGGACCTAGTAAGTAATCCAGCCCCTTTTAGTTGTATAAAGGTAGGAGCGGAGTCCTGAGACTTAAGAATAATCCTGAATCGAAACTTGACACAAAACTCTGTACTTTCGACATTCTGCAGAAGCTGAAGACTGAAGAATCTCCTTTGTGGCCAAGGAGTGACCACCCTGGGCAACCAGGCAGCATCCAGCAAATCAACGGCTTGCTTTGTCGACGTTCCCGCCGGAACCCGAGCACAGAGCCTGACAAGACCCAGACTTCCAGACCTCTCTGACCCTCTCTTCATGACTGCAGCATAGCTGAGATCCGTGGAGGCGACGAGACATGTGGGACCGAACATCTTGGAAAGCCTGCAACTTGCTAACTGTGCAGCTCCTGAGGCATCCTCGAAGCTGTGCACTGGGGATTGAGAAACCCCGAACCCGAGCTCCAGCTGCTCCGAAGATCAGCCCTCCACGAGTTCTGCGTGGGGCCCTTCTGCTTGTGTTCTGCTCGACGCGTTGTCCGGTTGCTGGCCCATTGGCTAGTAGCCTCTGTGACGACAATCCTTTCGATCTACATCGCTGGTCTGGTTGCTCCGGACTGGCCCTTGCTTTCCTGCCAAGGAGAAGCACCCCAGACCTTGCTGGTCTGCACCAGAAGCCTTTGTTGTATCCTGCATGGGTTGCCTTTGCCAAGGCCTGTTGACTCCAATCCGGAAGTCGACCCCTCCATCTGCGAGAACCTTTGTGGGACAGCTCCTCTCCAGCACCTGGTCGTCCTCGACACCTCCTGGTCCGTGTGGCAGCAAAGACCAGCTTCAAGACAGCACCTGATCGCTCCTCTACGTCGTCTGGTTCCTTCCTGGTTCCACCCGGTCACTGGCTAGTGACCCAGACTCTGTCCCCTCTTTCAGGTCCTCTTCATCTTCGATCCACCCGGACAGCTTCCTCCTGGTCGCCTGCTGCATCTTTCTTCAAAGGCTCCATAGGACTCAACGGCGAAACCCGACATCTTCACACCTATGCACCTGCCGTCCGTGGGTGAGGTAACGCGAGTACTTCGGTGCTCCCAATGGTATTGACTATCTAAGTGTCTAGGTTTTTAGTTGTTTCCTCCTAGCTAAACCGGAAGTGTCCTAAATCCTTCTAAATCCAACTTCTAAGTTCCCATTGACTTTGCAATGACTCACGCGTGTGTGTAAAGCCACTGCACGCGCCGCCTGTGGGCCTCCTACTTCTAAACTAAGGTTCAGATAGTGAAGCCCCAGCGATTCCCTAGGCCCAAGGCCTTTCCTTTTCTCGTGACGTGGTACTTATACCACTTTCTTAATATATGGTTTGCTTCGCCCCTAGGCCCTAACAGTAAATTGTGCAACCTAACGTATTCTGACTAAGTATCTTGTTATGTGCTTCGGCCTCTGATCTCAAAGAGTTCAGAGGAGTGTGTTAGTAAATAAATACATATATATTTTATATATATCCTGTGTGGTGTCCTTTCATTTGATATTCAAGGGGTTGCATATGGTAAAACAGCTGGCTTTACACGACCTCAAGAGTCTTTTAGCCTAAGACTGTTCTGTCCACGCTACCACTAGGATAGCTGGTCTATAAGGTTGACTTACAAACATCACCATAAGGGTTGTTTGGACTGGTGCAAGGTGTTCACTAGAATAGTGAACATCATATACCAGGCTAACTTCTCACACCCCTCTTGACCAGAATAAGGACTCCCCTCGCATATGTAGAATGTGAGGACGCCAGCCGGTAAGCTGCCCAGCGGCATGCTACCTTGCCTTCCGTGTGCTTACTAAGGTGGCTTTCCTGCAGCAGAGCAATCTTTACATTATGCCTGTCTAATTGCGCTAACACTTGCCTAGTCTTCTTGGGCCTGTTTAAACCACGGACGTTCCAAGTGATACATTTATACGTTTCTCCTTTCATCTATAGTGATAATCCTCCTCATAAAAATAGCTGACCATTGCAGAGTACATGTGCCTACAGCTACACAACTTATATATGTTATTGACCTCCAAGTACAGTACCTTTGTTAAGGAAACAATAGAACATACCCCCCTCCATCCGCCCACTTCAGCAACCCCAATTAGCCGAAGACATGACCCTCACATAACTCTTCCCCCCCAACAACAGCAAAAGGTATGTCTGGTGAGGATCACCCATCGGGGGCCGTAGCGGTGATAGCCATTCCCAGATCTAGTGGGAGGGGGCCGCCGATGTGTTTTCGCCTCCCATGACCACAGCCAATTTGACCCTCTCCTTATGCTGGGGACCAATCACAATATCGGACATGTGGTGCACAGGCTCCATTAGACACACGTCGAATCACAATATCGCCCAGCTACAAGTGGATCATTAAAGCCACAATGCCGTGTCTACCCAGTAACCTCCGTTACCCATGTTCGGGCGCTTTGTGACTACAGTCAGCAACACTCATAGCGCTTGTCTTGTAAGTCATGCAAGCCTAACAACAAACTGTGCCTCCATTGGAAAAATCCTACAGAACCTCCTCTCAGCATTGTTAAGTATCCAAAGGGTCAGATATGTACCACTGTGTTACAATACACACACCCCCTTACTGTTCAATCATCGACATCTGACGTGTGAGCTGGGGAGTTCCGCTGGAGTCGCAGAGATTTAGCGATGTGCTCCATAGCGTGTTTGGGGTTCGTGAAGATCTTTCCACTGTCCGCAGCCCCAATCCGCAATGGTGCCGGATAGAGCATGGCATAAGGGATTTGGTCTTTCATCAGCACTTTCTTAACATTTTGAAATTCCTCCCGAGCAGCTTGCACTGTGGCCTTGAAATCTGGGTAAAATGACAATGCATTGCCCTGATGAATGATCAAGCCTTTTTGACGTGTGATGCGCAGTACTGTATCTCTATCTCTAAAATTAGGCAATCTAGCAATTATTGGCCTCGGAGGAGCTCCAGGAGGGGTGCGCACCTCCAGGGACCTATGCACCCGCTCCACAGCGAAGAGGAGCGATAGTTCATCCTTGCCACAGACGTCTTATAGCAGCGTCTCCATGTAGTCCTTCAAACGCCCCACATTTGTGGATTCAGGAAGGCCCAAAATGCAAATGGTATTGCGTCTTGACCGTGCTTCAATGTCCTCGTTCTTTGCTTGGATGATGTCGGATGTCTTCTCCGCCACCTGCTGCAGGCCGTCCTCCGCATCCGTGATGCGCTGCTCGCTTCTCCAATACGTGCTGCCTGCTTCTCTAATTTCGCGGAAAAGTGGTCCATCCTGCCATTAAGGGCCTCAATCTTTCCATCTATTGCCTGGAGGCTTGCTAGAATGGCGGCAAGTGATTTCTCAAGGGCCATAGGAGCCTGCGAATTGACTCTAGCTTCGAGTCCGAGGCCGCATTCTGCACAGGCTTTCTGCCTTTACGCAATTGAAACATGAGGCGCGGTTGGTTTCTGTATGGTTTTCCCATGTTTCACTCGGCTGGTGACGAGGACCCAGTGCAGGAAAAATAAAACAGTTCCACACGTGTCTTCAAGATATAAGCAGCTTTAAAGGTCGCCCCCTATGTAAAGCTAATGTGACTGCCAGGACGCTAGGAGCCTTAATGATGCCACCTGATCCCCAGTGAGAATCGTAAAAGGGCCCTTCGGTACAAAAAACAGTCCTGTGTAGCAGTAAGGATTATTACGCTGGGGCAATTTCAGGTATCGAGGCCCCACTCTAGTCAGACACACAGCAATGGTGCAGCTGGTGCACTCTCCAGCCTATATGACTCAGTGTAGGACAGCCGGGTGTGTGTGTGTGTGGGGGGGGGGGGGGGACACACAACCACTTGGTGCAGTCCCAGAAAAAACCTCAGTGTGTCCACAAAGTGTCCCCCCAAAGCAAATGGTCCACCGCGGCAGGTGCCTTTCCACGCCGGCCACCCCGCAATCCACTCACGTCATGCTGTACCTCCAGGGGGGCCTCTATCGCCACAATGTCAGGCAGTGGTCCTGGATGCGTGTAATTATATTTCTGCCTGTGCACACGACTGGCGAGTAAGCAGGCAGCATGTCAGGGGGAGTCCAGAAACCCAGCGCTGTATCCTAGCAGGAGGGGGGTGGTGTCTGATCTTGGTCTCGCTCCACGGAGGACGAACCAATCGCGGCTTGCTCGCAGCACCGGAGCCAGCCGCTTGCGTAGCGCCCCCGGCCCCTCTGTGCAGGGCCTCAGATAACCTACCGCTGCTGTCCACGCTCGTCCTCCCGAGTCCAAGCACCTTTCGGGAGCCTCTCGTTCCGCTCCAGCCACTACAACAGCACCGGCCCACGCCGTCTCAGAACTCGGCAGCTTATTACACCAGCTCACATCGCTGCCATTACTTCTGCTCCACAGCCTGCCACGCTGTGCCGATGTCATCACAGCGCGTCCCAATTCAGCCCACAATACACCGCCAGCTCGACCAGGTGCCCAGCAAGTCAGTCTTGGGGCTTAATTATGTGGATGGCTTGGTTAGGGTAGGATAGATTCAGGATGTCAATCGGTGACCGGCAGAGCAGCACTACAGTGCGGCCATCATGCCGAGCACCAGGCCACGGCCCCCACCCTGGTGGGATCCTTGTCGAAGGGTGTAGTCCTTGTCACCAACGCTGCTCCTGGTAAGCCTTTACCACCTGGAACCGAGCCACGCTGACCCAGGTGGGACTCCAAGTCCCAGGTTGCCCAGCGATTCCAGCGAGTGGCCACAGCTGCGGGGGAGGAGCCATCACACGCTCAAAAGCGCTGCAGCCTTCCCGCCACGCTGGACGCCCGCGGGCTGTGCCCGGGCGAATCCTAGGCCAAGGGCGGACCCGTCCTTGCCTGTCAGACAGGAAGAGACAGGGCAGGGCCACCCCCATTGAATTGATTTCTCCACACCAGCTTTGGCCTAAGACCAGCGCCATCTAGGACGCCACTGAACCGTATTCTAAGTCCTCCTCAACGGCAAGTAGACTGGTCACCTTTTGGTGTTTTCTGGACTCCTATTAACTGTAAATGCTGCATGCTAGGTTTGATTGACATTTTTCTTGTAGTCTTTATGGTGAACTGCCCTAAGGGTTCCCTCGCTTATGAGTACATCAAATCCTTTTTGTACCCTTTTTTGAGTCCTTCCCCATAAGCCCAGTGTGTCTGTCAATTGCCATTTGATTCGCTGATTTTCACAAAGGGTTTTAACACAACGGACTGCTTTTCTATATCCTAATATGGGGAAGCGCACTTGCATCACCAAAAAAACCCGGGCCCAAGCTAATTCGTCTTCCCCCCAACATCAATTGACAAGATGCTACAAAGGGCCATAGGTGCTGTTACATCAGAAATCGAACGCACCGAAAGGCGGCTGTCAATTACCCCATACCTTTTCCTGCCAATAGTGGATTTGCCTAGTCCCAATACTCCTTCTGTAGCATTGTCATTAATTGGAGATGATCTCCTGCCCTCCTTACCCCAAATGATTGCCATGACTGCTACACCAAATGATTGCCATGACTGCTACAACAAAAATGGGAGATGAGGGTGAGAATACCCGTAAGAATGGGAAACGCAAGCAAATCGTTGGGAGGGCAACCATGAGTAAGAAGGCAAGAAGAGGGAGTGACTCAAGGGCAGAAGATCTTCCTAACCAAAACCCAATAAGAGAACCCGCACCAGCCCCTAGTATAGACCCCAAGTATCCAGTCTAAGCCCAGTCGCTACTAGCAGACTTAGTGACATGATTAAGCAAAAGGTTGCCCCCCTAGTTGATCGATTAAAATCCTTGACATCTATGGTGAGCACGAGGCAAATGCAAGCCAGTTCTAGTGCAACATTTCCATCGAGAGAGGGAGGTTCAAATTCTGACTTTGAGCCTAAATCGAGGGCTCCTACAGGCAAACAGGTGATTCCTAGCACTCAAGCTTCTAATACCCGGCAGCTTACTAGTCGAGACCACAGCTCTACCCCCCAGCACCCTGCCGTACAGCGAGAGCAAGAGCACACTACAAATACAATGCTGAGAACCATCCGCAGGGCCGATGAGAGTACCCCCCAATGGTTAACACGCTGAGCACCCATCAATCCACCAGCAATGCAGCAGGGCCAAGTACAATTAGAGAAGAGCCGAAGAGTAAGGCAGATGCTGCCCTGCCAATTATAAACCTCCCTCCAGAATCATCACCCTTTGTAATTATCTTAACAGGGGTCCTACCTCTCAATGATACCCAGAGGGAGACACAGCTACAACTTAGGAATAAGAGCTTATTTTGGTTAGCAACACATAGGCATCTCCCCTATGAGAGGGCTGGGGAAATGTTACTGGTGCGGAGAGTAGATTGGGTGGGACTCAGCAAAAAACCTAATCCAGGAGATTTTGTGGTTGTCAACTTTAAAAACCCTCAGATTGTACGTATGTCATTAAATTATAAAAACCACCCCTGGAGAGCCCCGCACAGGGGTGAGAGCTCTTCCGCTGGAATATTTCTATTCTCACTGTTTCAACCCTGGTAGAGCAAATATTCCCTTGAGGCATGCAAGGCAATTGGAGGAGGAATAGAATCTTGGCCACAGACATCCTCTTAGCAGACCTTTGTTTTTTAATCTGACTGTAAACAATCGATATGGGGGCCTGGAAGATGTAGATTGACCACTAAGCATAAAGGGTGTGGGCTATCCCAAAAGTATTCAGAAACCCCAGAGAGGGCATGTGCAGCTAGATCAGGGGAGCTCAAAGCGGTTACCCTTAGTGGGGATAGGCATTGAAATGGGGGCTTGCGTTCAGCCCACCCTGGGGCCCAGGTAGGCCTATCTTACCCACCTGGCCCTATACACATTAATCTTTCTGTCCCTTCTAAAGACGCCGCAAAGGGGATAAACCGTCTTAAAACAATTGAAGCTTCCACCGGAGGAGTCTCATGCCCAAGTAGTGAGTTGAAGATCTTCTCCTGGAACGTAACTGGCATCAAGGGTAAACTTTCTTGCCCTGAATATGTACTTTTTTTGGACTAGTTTGACGTTTGTTTGTTCTAGGAGACTTGGGCAAGAGAGGACTGTGTTAGGGTGGGTTTTGTAATCATTTAATATCCCTAGAGAGAGGAGCAGACCGTCCGGGGGACTATCTATTCGGATTGCCTCTCACGTGGGCTGCTCACCTACTTCCCCGATTACCTCCTCGAATGATATTCAATCTGTAATGCTTAGTTTTCCTTCTAAACTGAAGTTTGCCATTATTAATGTCTACTCTCGGCCTGTAAGTCTGAGCCAGGAATCAAAAACCCTCGACAAATTAAACTCTTTTATCCCCACAGTGCAGTCTAATTCGAGGCTAATAGTTGGGGGCAATCTAAATTGTCATTTCGAACCCCTTTCTGGCATTTATGACATGATCACCAATGAGGAGGACTCGCAGTGGGCTATCCCAGACCCACAAGTTCATCCGGTTAAGAAATGGTCCCCTTTGGTACTTCAAATAAATGCCATTATTTTAAATCACTCGTGGGGGCTTGCAATGGTTGCACACCTTCTGACAGATCAGACAAATTGACATTTAATAGAATCGGCCAGGCTTCCCTTTTAGATTATATTCTAGTGGAGTGCAGATCATGGCATAGGGTTCTCGATTTTGCTGTCATACCATGATATGACGGGGACCATGAAGCCCTGGCATTGACGTTAAAGGTTCCGGATTCAGGTATTCTCCCTGCTAATAATCCCCCCTTGAGAATAGGTTATTCCTCACCAATAACAGGAGAAGAATCAAGTGGGGGCAATAAAACAAACACCAAGAAGCTGGGAGCTCTCTATGAAATGGTAATACCAGCTTTGCAGGAACTTAACAGTGTTCCTGTTGATGGGATAACCCAGCCCATATTAAACAGGTTGAAGCACTCCACAAGAATCTGACAATTAAATTAGCCGATATTTTTTACTCTGTAGTACGCGCTCTAAAAAAATAAAAACGGTAACCCACAAGTGGTTTAATGATCATTGCCGTAAGGCTAAACGGGCGTTGATAGCGGCCGTTAAAGAAAAAAACAAGCCGTTAACTAAAACTAGGAGGGTCCTATACAAAGAAGCTGTTTGTCAAGCAAAGCAGTCTCGGGAAGAGAATAAATCGGAGGACATTAAAACCGCCCTACTGAACCGGTACATGAAAGAATTCTGGGCCATAGTCAGAACAGGTAGTAGGGTGGGTAACCCAGAAATTGAACCGAATATCCCAGCAGAAATGTGGGCTGATCATTTTCGGAGATTGTATGAAGTAGAAATTGATACTGATCCATATTCTATTAACCATAGCGCTCCTCTAGGCGACTCGGATGCAGATATCGGTCGGGTAGTGGACTCACCTGCTACTGTGCCAAGACACGCGGAAGAGGTAGCTGTTGGAATAACCCTCCTCGAGGTCATTAAGGCAATTGAGAAACTAAAAGCAGGCAAAGCACCTGGTTTAGATAGGTTACCAGGGGATTTGTTTCAGGAAGAACCATCCATCAGGGGTCCCTACTTGTGTCTGCTATTTAGCGCCATTATGAATGGCATGCCGATCCCGGACACCTGGGCTGGGGGAGAAATTGTCCTAGTCTTTAAAAAGGGCTCTTCCCTACTCCCTGCAAACTATGGAGCGATCATTTTGATTGATGTCACCGAAAAACTGTTTGCACGAGTACTTTTAGATCGAATTCAGGGCTGGTTGCAAGAGAATGCCGTCATAAGCCCCTACCAAGCCAGATTCAGGAAGAACACCTCCACCGTGGACCAAATATATAGACTCCAACTCATTGTTTGGAAGACGGTATCAATGGAGGGTGGCAGCCTCTATTTGATTTTTGTGGCTCTGAAAACGGCTTTTGAATTGGTGCCCAGAATCAAACTTTTGGGGGGTGCTAAGAGTACTGGGGATTCCCACTTACTTGCTCAGCATGCTTATTAAGCTGCATGACGCCACCTATGCTCAAGTAAGATGTGGCAAAGGCGGAGAATTAACCAAGACTCCCAGTTGACAGAGGAGTGGGGCAGGGTTGTGTGCTCACACCAGCCCTGTTTTGCCTCTTTGTCAACGCACTCATTGCCCAACTTACAGAGGTTGAGGACAATGATGCACCCAAGCTACCAAACTCAAAGGTACCAGCTTTGATGTTTGCTGATGACACTCTCTTGCTGTCCAAGTCGCCGATGGGCATCCAGAGGATACTAGACAGGTTTGTCTTTTTCTGTAACAATTGTGGCTTGGAGATTAACACCATGAAAACCAAATTCATGGTAGTTAATCCACCCAAGAAGACACGCCCAAATCCCCAACTAAATGGCATTGCACTGGATAGGATTTCACTATTTGGGTGTTACCCTTACTGAAAACATGGATTTGGGGGCCCAAATAGCCAAAGCTTAGCTAAAATTAGCCCAGACTTACGGGGGTAGAGCTAAATTGCTATGGGAATCGACTATTAAACCTTTTGGCCCTGCCATTGAGATTTATAGATGCAAAAACAACAGTTGATGGACAGAATGCAGAATAATGTCATACATTCACCCCAGTAAAGAGATCTGGGCCTAAATCCATTGTTTTCTTGCACTCCACACCGCCCCAGTTCAGACATGGACATATGCAAATCAGCCTTGACCCTGTGCCTGATGGGAACAGTCCAGCCCAAACTGCCAAGCCATGTCTTTCCTGGACCGGAATCAAGCATCCTAGGACCGGTTTCTGGCTATCAGCCGTCATCATTTCCTTTGGTTTTTCTATCAGCCGTCATCAGCCAGGATAGCTTGACTCAAGTGGTGTGGAGAGCATGGGACTCACGTCTGAGCATACCCATCCCACTCGGGATGACAAATGCAAAAAAAACAGTTGATGGACAGAATGCAGAACAATGTCATACATTCACTCCAGTACAGAGATCTGTGCCTAAATCCATCGTTTTTTTGCACTGCACACCACCCCAGTTCAGACATGGTCATATGCAAATCAGCCTTGACCCTGTGCCTCATGGGAACAGTCCAGCCCGAACTGTCAAGCCATGTCTTTCCTGGACCGGAATTGAGAGTTATAGGGCGCAAGCGAGGGGAGCCACGCTGTATGGGGCTGAACTCTGGGGCCACTGTTCCTCTGCCTCCTTAAGCAAAGTTGAGAACAGTTTCCTTAGACAAATCTTGGGCCTCCCGCTCAGCACCCTATTTACCCCTTTGCGGCTAGACTTAGGCATAGCCCCGATTGAAGATGAGGTTGCCCTACGACCCCTAACCTTTTGGTGTAGGCTGTGGGTGACCCCAGAACTGGCAGGGTACCAAGCAGAAACCAAAGAGCTGTTAGATTACCCAGGGGTACTAAAAAAAGTTCCATGGTTTTCGCATGTAAGGGATGAATGTGTGAGGATAGGCAAACCAACCCTCTGAAGTAATCCTGAAGAAACTAGCTCTATAGTTTCCCAAGAATGTACGAAGTTCGTGGGAGGTGCTCCAGGTCCCAGGAAGGGGGGTAAACGTGGAGCAGACAACTCTGGCCCTGCGCACAGAGTTGCGGGAGGGGCACGACCCACATCCCCCATCGCATCAGCCGACCAATGGGGAGAAGTCGAAGAGCGATGATGCTTCTTCAACTTACCCAACCCGAGTGCGAAGACTTCGATGACTTGGACGAGTGGTGATAGCTCTGTGACCGGTCTCTTGAAACTCCCTCGCAACCGGGACCTCGAACGGCGCGAAGCCGACTGCCGGCTCTCAAGCAACTTTCAGGCCCGCTCCTGCAAAGCTTTCGGCACCATGGACCAGTAGTCGGAGCAGGACTTGGGGTCGTGGTTGCACTTCAGGCGAAAAAGACATGCGGTGCAGATCCATAACCGACATCAGTCGGATACAAGAACCGCAGGCCTTGAAACCGGGCATCCCTTGTGCACCAGGAGTCGGTAGACTCAAACAAAGTCGACAATAGTCGAGAAAAAAGTCAGTCAAAAAGTAACTGGCCGTATCGCTCTCTCCCGATCTGCGCTGGCTGGCGCAGATAAAGAAAGTACTGACATCAGTGCGCGAGGACGGCATCTAAGTAGCTACTGCAACATCAACCCGGCGACACGACTCCAACAATTAAAGTTGAGCTGACCAATGTGACCTTCCAACGCGCAGAGGTACTGCTGATGGAAAAACTTTCCAGATCCAGTCTGATGCCTTGGGATAATTCTAAGCTTGCACCACTCCGCCTCCCCACCAAACACCATCCTCTGAAGGCTGCTTGGTTTACCACAGAACTCCAATAAGCTAGACGCTCCTGCAGAAGCCTAGAAAAATCCTGGTGAAACCAGAAAACCACGGAAGCTCGGAACAACCACAAGAGCGCCCTAAAGGAATACCACCAGCGCATAAGAGACACCAAATGGACCTACATGAGAGACAAAGTCCAGACCATCGCGACCAACGCCAGAGAACTGTTCAACGTCATAGAGCAGTTTGCAAGACCAGACTGCGAAGCCACGGACATCACACCCTCCCAGGAACTCCGCGACAAGCTCAGCTCCTATTTCCACCGGAAGATAAAGGACATCTGCGACAATTTTAGCAAACCTGCCCCAGACACCACCCCCCTACCCATCACCGCCGACAATCTGACCATCACGTCTTAGGATCTCGCTAACATCAAACTCATCACTACGACCATGAAGAAAACTCACTGAGGAGCACCTATGGACCCCTGCCCATCGCACATATTCCACATGGCCGCCGCCATCGCACCCAAACTTGTTCGTGCCATAAACACCTCCTCACATCGGGTATCTGCCCAGAAGATTAGAAACGGGTGGAGGTGAAACCCCTCAAGAAACCTACGCCCAACCCCACGGAACTGAAAAACTACAGGCCCATCTCTCTCCTTCCCTTCGCGGCCAAAGTCACAGAGAGATTCGTAAACGCCCGGCTGACCGCCTTTGTCGAAAAGAACTCCATCCTAGACTCTTCCCAGTCGGGATTCCACAAAAACCACAGCACCAAGACCGCCCTTCTAGCTGCCACAGATGACATACGCATGCTACTGCACCAGGGATGCACGGCGGCTCTCATCCTGCTAGACCACTCCACAGCCTTCAAAACCGTTTCTCATCGCACACTTACAGCCAGACTTCACGACGCAGGGATACAAGGAACTGCCCTCGACTGGATCCAATCCTTCCTCTCCGGCCGAAACCAGAGGATCAGACTCCCTCCCTTCTGCTCCGAGCCAACAGATATCAACTTCGGAGTACCACAGGGATCATCTCTCAGCCCCACACTCTTCAACAGTTACATGGCCCCCCTCTCTGCAATCGTCAGACAGCACGGGCTCAGCATAGTATCCTACGCCGACACTACTCCGCTCATCCTCTCCCTCACGAAGAATCCCGAAGACACCAGACACTGCCTCCAGGAAGGAATGAAAAATGTGGCAGCCTGGATGAAGGACAGCTGTCTGAAGCTCAACTCAGAGAAGACCGAGGTCCTCAACCTCTGGCCCTGTTCCACCACCTGGGACAACATCTGGTGGCCGTCCTCCCTCAGGAGCCCACCCACCCCCACCGACCATGCCCAGAACCTCGTTATCATCCTTTACTCCTCCCCCTCCATGAACCGCCAGATCAACGCCGTCACCTCCACCAGTTTCAACTGCCTTCGTATCCTCTGAAAGACCATCAAATGGATCTCCTCCGACTGCAGAAGGACCGTCACCCATGCACTCATCACCAGCAGACTTGACAACAGCAACACCCTCTATGCCGGAATCAACAGAACTCTTCTACACAGACTCCCAACCATCCAGAACGCCGCAGCCAGACTCGTCCTCGAAACTCCGCGGCGCGAGCACATGACCCTACACCTATGCTGCCTCCACTGGCTCCTTGTAGAGGAGTCACTTTCAAACTCCTCACCCACGCCTACAAAGTTCTCAACAACATTGGACCTAAAAACAAGTTACTTACCTTCGGTAACGCTTTTTCTGGTGGATATAGTATCTGCCTGTGGATTCTTCACCTTATGAATATCCCCTGCGCCAGCATTCCGCTGAACTTTTTACTAGCTCTCCGCGCTGACAAGGTCGTCACAGCATCTTGACTCCGCACGCGGCTCCGCATGACGTCACCGGAGCCATATGAAGACCATGTCGGCGTGATGACGTCAGTTCCACCCATTTTTTCCGTGCCACCGAGGCAAAACAGGCGGACCGACCATAGAGACAATGCATACATGGTATACAGAAGTCACACAGTGTATAATGAAATAAAAAAGATTACATTTCAAATAAGACAACAATAAACAAATAGAGGTAATAAAGTTCTGAGTACACAAAAATACATCAAATAACCAATACTTCAGCTTTTGAGGTATAAAAGGGCGGACAACAGGGAGGCAGGTGGGTCAGTGAGGAATCCACAGGCAGATACTGTATCCACCAGAAAAAGCGCTACAGAAGGTAAGTAACTTGTTCTTCTGATGGATACATCTTTCTGTGGATTCCTCACCTTATGAAAAGAATACCACAGCAGTCCAACTCCCGGAGGAAGGTGTCCACCCTTCTATACTAAAAAATCTTGTAAAACAGAGCGCGCAAAATGGCCGTCCCTCCTCACCTCAGAATCAAAGCTGTAATGGTTCGCAAAAGTGTGGAGGGAGGCCCAAGTTGGGGTTTTAAAGATATCCAAAAAAGTAACACCCTGGACAAAGCAGAAGTAGACTATTTAGCCCTGGTGGAATGAGCTCTGATGTCTACAGGAGGCTCCTTACCAGCGAGGGAGTAGCATATCTTGATGCACAAGATGATCCATCTCAATAAAGTGTGCTTGTGCACTGCCTTGCCCTTCATACGAACAGCATATCCAACAAAGAGCTGATCATCTTGACGGAAGTGCTTCGTTCTGACCAAATAGAAGGTAATCACCCCCTTTGGATCCAAACGATGAAGCCTCTCCTCCTCCTTGGAAGGGTAAGGGGGAGAAATGTGCTTGTGCACTGCTTTGCCCTTCATACGAACAGCATATCCAACTAAGTGCTGATCATCTTGACGGAAGTGCTTCGTTCTGTCCAAATAGAAGCTAATCACCCTCTTTGGATCCAAACGATGAAGCCTCTCCTCCTCTTTGGAAGGGTGAGGGGGAGTATAGGAAGTAGGGAGGATAATGGACTAACCCAGATGGAAGGGGGTTACCACCTTAAGTAGAAAAGCAGCCCTGGTCCTGAATACCATCCTTTCAGCATGTATGATCAGAAAAGGAGGCTTGGTGCTCAAAGCCTGAAGCTCACTCACCCTCCTAGCCGAGGTGATAGCCACTAGAAAGACCGTTTTGAAAGTCAGTAGTCTCAAAGGACAACTATGCATAAGTTCAAAAGCGGAACCCATTAAAAAAGTTAACACCACATTCAAATCCCACTGGGGCATAATGAAAGGAGTGGGCGGAAACATGTTAGTGAGCCCCTTAATGAAGCTTAAGACTATTGGAGACTTAAGAGATGGCTAATAAGGCAGGCAAAGAAAAGCAGACAAATACTGCTTAACAGTGGCCACAGCACAACCCTGTAGGAATGTGGATATCTGACTATGGTTGCCCCCAACTTTTTGCCTAGTGTTTAGCTGGTTTTTGACCTAGTTGGCCTGGGGCCCAGCTATTCAGGACCCCAGCCTAATTGCTCGCTCTGTAAAATGGACTTCATGTACCTTAGGTACATAACCAATTGGTACTGGGCCACCTTATCAGCCCCTGTACAGTGTACCTTAGGTACCCAGGGCATAGGTGTACCCAGGGCCTACCAGGGGCTGAAGCATGTATTATGCCACCCTTGGCTGGCCATCTAAACAGACACAACTGCCTGGTAAGACAGCTGGGGCAATGTGGTGTAATCACCCTTTGCTGTAGATATAGTATACCTATATCTAACCCCAAAATGGACACACATACTCCTATCAGTCACTCCTATGGCAGGCCTCATCAATCCTGAAGGCAGAGTGCTTGGAATTATGTGAGATGGTGCTCTAGCATGAGCTGAGCCTGTCTGCAGCTTGCGGAACCAAGTCCTTATAGCTGTTTCATGATAACGCTATACCATATACTCTTAAGTGCATTATAATCCTCGCGGTTATTGCTAACTTTGGTATAGCATCATCAAAACATGTCGAGTAAGGTGTCATACGAATTGGAATACTACCCCCTCGCCAGTTCTGGCAACAGGGGTAGCATTCCACCCTTTTAGAGGGACACGACATGTATGTAACTGTGAACCCCGGTTAAAGTTAAACGAAGCCTCAGCATCACAAAATGGATGCTGCCACCACAGACACAAGTCTGATAACCTGCTGCTGGGAGTCCTTCCAGCGAGGGAGGCCTGGACAAACGGTTTCCTGCCTTGGGAGGTGCTAGCACCACCCCAGACAGGATTTTGTGTATTGAGGTAGGGAGGGCTGAAAGGAATGAGACATGCCTGGGGCACACAAGGTGTCCCTGTGCATACCCCGGTTCAAACCAGTTGCTGGGGCACTCCAGCCCCAGCTCTGGTGCAAAACCGGACAAAGGATAGGGGGTGTAACCACCCCCCTTCCTGGTCCCACCCACGGGAGGGACCTAGTCACTAGTACAGCCCCCTTTAGCAGGATAAAGGTAGGAGCTGGTCCCATTCCAAGTTAGATTTATCCTGAACTACTCTACAAGAAGAAACTTAGGACTTCGAAGTTCTGCTCCACAGAAGACTGAAGAATCTCCCTTGTGGGCAAGGAGTGTCCACCCTGCAACTGCAGGCACCATCAAGCGTCCTAGCGGTTCACTTTGTTGTCCTTCCTGCCGGAACCAGACTTCAGAGCCCGACGAGACCCGGACTCCCAGACCTCTCCAACGTCTACCCACATCTGCAGCACAGCTGAGACCCGTGGGTGCGACGAGACACGTGGGACCGGCCATCTTGAAGAAACTGCACTTCGCTTCCAGCACGACTTCCGAGGCATCCTCAAGTAAGTGCTTTGGGGATTGAGAAGCCCAGCCCCGAGCAGCTCCTGCACCAAAGACCAGCCCTCCAGCATTCACGAGATCTGCGTGGGGCCCTTTTGCTTGATTGCTGCTCGACGCGTTGTCTGGTCACTTGCCGGCTGGCTAGTGGCCTCCTAGACGACGATCCACGAAATCTACACCGCTGGTCTGGTTGCTCCAGACTGGCACTTGCTCCCTTCTAAAAGAGGAGCACCCGGACCCTCCTGGTCCGCACCAGACGCCGTTTCCACTTACCGCGTGGGTTGCCTTTGCCAAGGCCTGTTGACGCCGATTCCGGATCCAACACCGCCGACAGCAAGAGCCTGCGTGGGACAGCTTGTGCCTCCATCCTGGTCGTCGAAGACTCCTCCTGGTCCACGTGGCTGCAGAGACAAGTGTCCACTCTTCACCTGATGGCGACAACAGCACCTGGTTCCTTCCTGGTTCCACACCGGTCTCTCGCTAGTGACTTTGAACACTGTCCCCTCTGCTTTCAGGTCCTCTTCCTCCTCGATCCACCCTTGGATCGCACCGGACATCTTCCTCCTGGTCGCCTGCAGCATCTTTCTTCAAGGCTCCATAGACTTCAACGCAGAAACCCGACACACTTTCACACCTATGCACCCGCAGCCTGTGGGTGAGGTAACAAGAGCATTTCGGTGCTCATAGGTAGATTGACTCTCCTAGTGTCCAGGTATCCAGTCGTTTTAGTCGTAACTAGTAGGAACAGTCTTTTACTTACCTTTTCGTAATTTGTTCTGCCCATTGACTTTGTTCCGCATCTCGCGTGTGAGTTCACACTCTGCACACGCGTCCTGTGGGCCTCCTGCTACTTACCTAAGGTTAGGGTAGTGTAGTCCCAGCGATCCTACAGCCTCTGGGCATCTTCATTTCCTCTATCGATTTCCTTATACCATTTACTTAGTATATGGTTTGTCGTGCCCCTAGGGCACCATTGTAATTTGTGCGACTTACTGTATTTTTCTTAAGAGTCTTGTCATGTGCTTAGCCCTCTGATCTCAAAGAGTTCAGAGGTGTTTTGTTAGTAATAAATATATTGTTTATTTTCATAACAACCTGTGTGGTGTCCTTTCATCTGATATTCAAGGGGTTATATGTGGTAAAACAGCTGGCTTCACATGCCAAAAGAGTTTAGCCTAAGACTGCTTTGTCCATGCTACCATTAGGATAGCTGGTCTATAAGGTTGACTTACAACCAATCACCATAAGGGTTGTTTGGACTGATACAAGGTGATCACTAGAACTAGTGAGCATCATATATCAGGCCAACTTCTCACAAACCCTGCTGAGGCAAATAGAGTGAAAAACAAAAATCAGAAAGATGCGCTTTCAGAGGATCAATAGATTTCTCTCCACACCAACTAACAAATTTCGACCACCTGTAGGAGTAGATAGACTTGGTGAAGTGTTGCCAGGCCGATAAAATAACATCCACCATGTCAGGTGGGAGAGAAAAAGAATTCAGGTTGCCCCGTTCAATCTCCAGGCATGAAGGTGCAGGCTCTGGAGGTGGGGGTGTAGAACCAGCCCCTCCATCTGAGAGAGGAGGTCTGCCCTTAGAGAGAGACGGAGTGGAGGGTGTGAGGAGAGGTGAAGGTCTGTGTACCACACCCTTCTTGGCCAATCAATATAACTTGGGCCCGGTCTTGGCGAATCTTCCTCAGAACCCGAGGAATCAAGGGTATGGGAGGAAACACGTAAGGGAGTTGCGAGCTCCAACTCAACTGAAACGAGTCCCCCAACTCTCTGTGCCTCGGAAACTGGAGACTGCAGAATGACGGGCAGTGCGCATTCTCGAGAGTGGCAAACAGGTCCACCCGAGGAGTTCCCCACGTCTGGAAGATGTGTCGAACTACCTCCGGATGAAGCCTCCACTCGTGGTCGGCAGAGAACGGTCGACTGAGACTGTCCGCACGAATGTTCAGCACCCCGGACAGATGATTTGCCATCAAGCAAATCTGATGGTCCTGAGCCCAGGACCAGAGACGCAATGCCTCTCTGCAAAGACGGTACGACCCTAATTCTCCTTGCTTGTTGACATACCACATTGCAGCAGTGTTGTCCATCAGGACTTGAACCGACTGACCGCAAAGGGAAGGGAGAAAGGCCATGAGCGCCAAAAGAATCGCCCGTAATTCTAGAAGGTTGATGTGAAGCAACCTTTCCTCTGGAGACCAAAGACCCTTGATCTCTAGATCCCCCAGATGAGCATCCCACACTAGGGTAGAGGCATCGGTTATCACTGTGGCCATCGATGTAGGAAGATGGAAGGGCTTTCCTTGATACAGATTGCCCTCCACGATCCACCAAGACAGATCCACTGCAGCTTCTCTGGAGATCCTTACAGACTCCCTGAGATCTCCGTTGTGCTGATACCACTGCCTGCGGAGACACCACTGGAGCGCCCCCATGTGTCAGCATGCATGGTTGACCAACATAATGCAGGAAGCGAACAGACCGAGCAGGCGAAGGACCTTCAGAACTGGAACAACCACTCCATTGTAAAACAGAGCAATCATTTCCTGAATGTCGAGAATTCTTTGCGTTGGGGGGAAAGCTCGACACACAGTGGTATCCAGTACTGCTCCTATGAACAGGTTGCGCTGTGAGGGCACCAGGTGAGACTTGGGTACATTTATCAAAAAAAACAATTTGTACAACAGCTGGATTGTAACCTGCAGATGATGACGCACCATCTCTGGCGAGACTGCTTTTAGTAGCCAGTCGTCCAGCTAGGGGAAAACAGGGATCCCCGACCTCCTGAGATGGGCAGCCACCACTGCCATCACCTTGATGAAAACTCGAGGTGCAGTAGTAAGACCAAACATAAGAACCGCAACCTGGTAGTGTTGCGACCCAACCGTAAAACGGAGATGCTTCCTGTGCGACTTCAGGATAGGGATGCGGAAATACGCATCATGCAAGTCGATGGACACCATCCAGTCCTCTTATTGCAGCGCCTGAAGAACCTGCACTAGGGTGAGCATCTTGAACCTCTCCTGCTTGAGAAACAGATTCAAGATTCTGAGGTCCAGGATAGGACGTAACCTGCCATCCTTCTTGGGGATCAGGAAATACCAGGAGTAGCAACCCTGACCCCTTTCCTTCTCCGGAACCACCTCTATCGCACCTTTCTGTAATAGTAAAGACCGTCCTTCTGAAGGAGAAGCAAATGATCCTCCGTGCAAAACCCCTGATAAGGAGGGTAAGGAGGAGAGAATTCCCTGAAGGGAAGGGCGTACCCATTTTCCACAATATCTAAAACCCAAAGGTCCAAAGTGATTCATTTCCAATCTTGTAGAACATGGGTAAGCCGGCCTCCCAGGTGACCCACATGATCCAGGATGGAGGATCTAGGGCTGCATTCCTGCATTACCAGGAGGGGTTGGGGAGGTAGAGGAGGAAGAGGAAGAGGGATGACTTCCGGCTCCACGAAGGCGACCTTTGCCTCTACCCCTGTAGATTTTATACAAGGGGTTTTGCTGCTGTTGCTGAGGCTGCCTGGAGCCACGAAAGAAAGACTTCACAAAGCTACGGTATCTTTTAAACCCATAGCCTCTTGATTGAGTCTACAGACCCAAAGACCTTGCCGTTGCCTTACTGTCCTTGAATTTCTGCAGGGCAGAGTCCGCCTTTTCACCAAAAAGCTTGTAACCATCAAATGGCAAATCAATAAGAACAGCTTGCACAACAGGTGAGAACCCCGAAGATTTTAACCATGCACGCCTCCTTGTGCAATAGACGAGCCCATGACTCTGGAAACAGAATCCGCTGTATACAGGCCAGACGGGATAACCTGGTGAGCAGCTGATTAAGCATCCACCAACACCTCACTCAGGTTTCCCTTATCCTCTTCAGATAACTTAGGGAGAAGATGTTTCGCAGAGTCCATCAAAGCATGAATGTACCTGCCCAAGAGACAAGTGGCGTTGGTTGACTTTAAAGCCATACTGGCTGAAGAAAAGACCTTTTTCGCAGACTGCTCCAACTTCTTAGAGTCCCTGTCTGCCGGAGCCTGCGAAAACGCTCCTGATGACTGCTTCGAGCATGAAGCCTGCACAACCAGACTTTCAGAAGAGGGATGAGAGAAAGAAACACCGGATCTCCAGGAGCAGGTCTATACCTTCTTGAAACTGACCTTGAGACTGCAGGAGCTGAAAGAGGATTGCGCCACACATCAAGTATAGGCTCAGTAAGAGCATCATTAAATGACAGGAGTGGCTCAAGAAGAAAGAGAATGAAGCACTTCAGTAAGAAGATTAGGCTTATACTCCGCCACAGGAAGCTGCCAGTCCAAAAGTTCAGCAGCCTTCCAAATAACTGTGTGATATGGAGCAACATCCTTAGAGGGAGAAGCTTTCTGAGAAACAAAGTCCCACTCTGGAGATGTGTCAAGCCCACTTGCTTCACACAAGTCTTAAAAAAAATCCTTTGTGTCATACACCTCTCCTTCCTCTCTCTCCACCCTGGTACTGCTCCTCTTCCAATAACCTCTGCGCCTCTCTCCTCAAACGCGGCTGCGGCGCCTCACACGGCGTTGACTGCTCCGGAAGAGGCGTCGAAGGTGGGTACATTATCAGCGCCGTTCGAATCAGAGAAGCTTCACGGGATGGAGCCGGAGACTGCCCATACGGCGTCGACATCCTCGGAGCCGGAAAAGACCAGGACGACGTCGCTGGCATGAATGGCATAAAGGGGGCCTGAGGATACTGGTGAGCCACACCCAAAATAAATGCCAAAGGAACCATGGGAACCAAAGGCGCTCCAGAGGGGTACGAGGCCCTGGTGAAAACACCATCCATTGCATTAAAAAAATGCAAGGGATCAGAACCCGGCATCAGAAACTGTGGGAAAGAATCTGGTCCTGGATCCGAACGAGGTACCTCTGGAGTCGGAGCAGCTGGAGCCACAGGCGGATCAACCGGAGCTGAGGGAACCTCATCATCAACCGGATTCCACGGTGCGAATCTATCCTGCTGTCTGCTCTGGAGTCCCCTTATAGGAAAGAGAATGATCTGGAGTCACCTGAGGAGACAAAGAAGGTGATCGAGAAACAAAGTCCTTTTCTCGACGTCGAGGTGCAGGAGAAGGCAACCTCAACACCACCGATTTCGAAGATCGGTATAGAGAAGTATGTCTCCTCTTCTTCTTGTGTTTCTTCTTGGAGTCGCGCGACATTGAAGAACTAGATTTTGACCTTTTTCGACTCTTCTTTTCTAGCTTTGGCCCTGTAAAGCTTTGCTTCTCACTCCTTTAATGCCTTCGGATTCAACTTACAGTACGAAGAGCATCCCTCAACGTCATGATCTGAAGACAAACACCAAAGGCAATCCTCATGTGGGTCAGTAATCAACATACGTTTACCGCATTCTCTGCAAGGCTTAACCCCTGACTTCCTCTGAGCAGACATTGCTACAAAGAAAGGAAGAGATACAATGAAAAATACTAAGTATCCAAACGAAGTATGTAGAGTCCCAGAAAAAACAGTTAGCGTCGACAGCGGGGAAAAAAGGGAATGACGTCATCACGCCGACGTTGTCTTCTTACGGCTCCGGTGATGTCATGCGGAGCTATGACACTGTGACGACCTCGTCGGCGCGGAGAGATAGGAAAAATTTCTGCGGAATGCTGGCGCAGGGGATATTCATAAGGTGAGGAATTCACAGGCAAATGTATCCATCAGAATATTTTAATGGAAGTCTTCTTCACCTCACCCAATAGAAAACTCAGCTCCGCCGACCTCGCCCTGGCAGAGTTCCCAGCATCTGCAGAAACAAACCGGAGGAAGAGCCTTCATCTACATCGCGGCCAAGACCTAGAATGAGCTCCAGGTGAACATCAGACATTCCCAGACCCTGTGCACGTTCAAGAAGGACCTCAAGACCTGGATCTTTGATTGATATGGAGCCGTCTCCCCCACAAGCGCATTGAGACCCTCACGGGGTAGTAGCGCGCTACCTAAACCCGACTGATTAAGGTAAGGAATCTATAACGTGTTTTTTTTCACATTAAAGCGATACAGATACCCCTGCCTTGTATTAATTTTATTGCTAGCGCCCGTGTCTTTGTTGATTTTCAGATGTGCAAAGAGCTCTCATGCTGATAAGCAAAAATGCGCGCTCTAAAGGGCCCCCTGCGTGGCGATAAATGACAAAGTGTGAGGCCGCCCAGGCACTCACTCTAGAGGGAACAGTGGTCACACCTTCTTGTGACAGGAAACCTATTGCTCTACATTCCCTGGTTCAAGCTTGCCTCAGAAGCAGGAGGGCCGAATTGTGTCTGTGGTCGACAGCAGCACGATCTTGCTAGCAGACCATAAGAGGCTGTTACCAGGAGAACAGAGGGGTACCCTGTGGAGTTCCCCCAGTACATGGGTACATACTTCCAACACTGAAACCGGTGTTGGGATAGGATTCCGACATGTTTGATAGCAAACATGACCGGGTTCGGTGTACCGGTTACATATCATTATACGTCTCGTAATGACTGATGGCCACTATGTGTCTTAAAATGGCTAACTGCTCTTACAAAGCCTGGAGAATCGACTCCAGGGTTTGTAGGGGTGTCCTGCTCATGCAGGGGCTCCATCACGCTTATTACCAAGCATCTTGCTCTCAGGACTGAAAAGCTTGCCAAAGGGGTGACTTACAGGTTTTAAAGCTTCCATCTGTTGTGAGAGGTGAAAGCACCAACTCCCACAGGCTGCAATAGCAGGGCTGTAGTCACATTTTAAGTGGACTTCCATGGGTGGCACAATACATGCTGCAGCACATGGAAGACCCCTGGTGTACCTATGCCATGAGTACCCGAGTACAATTTACTGAGGACTTTTAAGGATACACCAGTAGCCAACAGTGAATATACCAAAGTAATTACCATGTCAATTTAGGGGAGGAAGCACAGTTGCCGGGTTCCTGATTAGCAGGATCCCAATAGACTATTTCAAAAACACACTTACACCAGGTAAAACGTGTGGAAAACAAAAGCAGATCCTACTTTTCTAAATTAGACTCAAAATGTTTATGGTTAACATTTGAGCTTTGGAAATGGTTATTTATTTTTTTGCAGAGTTTTATATAGCGCGAACTTGACCCAAATCCGAATCAGTTATCAGAGCGCTTTACACAGCACCAGTTACGTTACATGAGGACACATTCCTTTGTTTTAAGCACAGGGAGATTAAGTGATTTGCCCAGAATCACAGGATTTTTTTTTAGCGTCAGTACCAAGACTCAAACACAGTTCCCAAGGTCCGAGCTCGACCGCCCTAGCCGTTAGGCCAACTCCTCTCGGTAAAAAAACAAGTTTTTGCAACAGCTAGATCAAAACATTGAAAAGGACTACAACAGAACTAATAGCTATACTGAGAAAGCAACATGCACATTGTAGTGGACGGATGTAATGTAAAGAATTAACTGGAAAAGCTGCCACCGAAATCAGGATTGGTTGAATGATGGAACCATGCATGGAATTATATTGCATGCCTTAAAAAAGCGGTCTTTACTATAGCCGTGCCTTGCCCAGACACGTGCCTTTAAAGCACATTTTGTTGTAAAGGCTGATTGGTAAACGCATATGCATGGTAAAGATCACACTCAAGCCACCCCTCTCTGCCCTGAGCCTTAAACCCAGGCCCCAGCCCAGCATGACGCCCATTGGGCTATGTTTGCGCATGATAAAACCCCTTTTATTATTATTATTATTATTATACCACATCACTCCCAGCACTAAAAATTAACCCGACACACCAGACCTAAAACCTGGCCCCCAGCCTTAATGACTACACCAACCCCAGATCCCCCGCCTTGAGCCCTAAAAGCTGCCCCCCCCACCTTGAGCCTTAGAAATCTTGCCCCCAGTCCCACCCCGGCTCTCAAACTGGCCCCCAGTCCTACTTACCAAGCTGTGTCCTGATCCTTCCTTTTCCTCCTTCGAATCTCTCCATCCACCCGCTTTGAATTTTGAGTGATACTGCCTTAACCACACATATGGATTGCATTAACCTTGTAGTATTGTGGACGTAAACAGTCCCATCAACCGCATTACCAATGAAAATCCTGAAAATCCTTCTGCTGCAAGCAGCAGAAGGGATTTTTTGAGCATGCCTTCCTTCCGCTCCCTCACACACACAGGTAGAAAATATGAACAAAATGTTCCCAAAATTTTATGAAGGAGAGTTGAAGAATATGAGGGGAGCCGCCACACAATTACCATCACTCAGTTTTTTACAATTCTTCTCCAGATAAAGTACCCCACTTGAGTGATTGAGCCAATTACCTATGACCAGAACTGACCAAATCAGGCCCATGGGGACATTGTAGTCTTCCCTAAGTTACCATGAGCACGCTGCTTTGCACACCTTACTACAAAAGTTTATTTTGCAAATGCCTCTTGATATTTTCACATGAGAACCTACTGATGTGTTCACACTTTGCAGGTTCCTGGGATTTAGTCTGAACATTGTGAAAAGGTTGAACAACAATGCCCATTATTATTCTGTTCTGGTCAGGCCATCACACCTAGACAAAACAAACAGATTCAGCTGTTGTTTTGGAATACGTACTTTGGTCTTATTGGAATACACGGATCGGTAGTAAATACTTGGAGAGGGACCTTTCCAGGGAGAAGAGCATGACAGCACCTATGATTTACAGCTACCATCTTTAGACTGAGGTACAGGGTCTACAGACAACACCCAGAGATGATCTAAAATATAATAATTCTGCTTCTATACAAGGGGAAGGAGGTTAGGTTACGCGGTCTATCACTATGACAGCTCCTTTTATGATTTACAGACTACTTGCCATGCTATACATATTTGTGTTATGCATTTTTCTGCTTATTGTGGCATGTATACTGCATATTAGAGCACGTTAGTTTAAATAATTATTTAAAATTTGTTCGTGTCTCTGTCAGATCTTGTAGTGGACAAGTACAAGAGTGTGAGCGAAAGGGTCTCTCTTATAACCGCGATTCCTGAGAGAGTCGGGAGTGTTGTGTTCTGGGGTGCCTATACACTTTTTCCTTTGTGTGAGTAGGAGGGCAAATGAGACACTATAGCTAGTCGGTCCTGGGATCATGGGTACTAAGTTGGTAGGAAGAGTCAGTCTCTATATACTAAGGTCCCATAATCCTACGCAAAGTTCTGTGTTTGTGCAGAATCCCTGCAACATGGCGCCACCAACCTTTGTCTGGTACTTATGCAATGGACCCCTGAGTAGCGCTTGTCCACAAAACCCTCTCACTGGTTCCCAAAGACATCCGTGGTGGGAGGGCTTTTCATCCAGCAGTTGTAGGATACCCAGCAGTTGTAGGATATAGGATATTGTGGGTTTTTCAAGCTTGAATTTTAAAAGGTTTTTAGACCCTCCTGTGCTATCGCTTTTGTTCGTGGTTTACTTCCGATATGGCACAACAGGTCGCTATTCCCGGCACATAACTCGGTGACGGTTACACACCATTTGACGCAGCAAGTGGTCCCCAATGCAGGGGCTACCATTATTTTCATGGTCGAGGCGGATCCAGCCTACTGCTTCAAGGTGTTTTTTTTCCTGGGTTACCTTTCTTGCAGTTGATGCAAAGGATAACTTTTTTCATACTTACACGTTGGCTGCTCCTCCAGCAGCATATCGACCTTATGCAATGCTTGAAGTTCCGTTGACATCTCGGGAGCATACTATTCGGTTTAATTGTGCCCTTCCTCACCCTGTCTCTTTTGTTCGAATGGGCCCCCTAAGTATTGGCCAGTTTTGGCTGGTTTTACACCACATTCAAACTATCTTAATGTTACTGTGGTTGAGCTTTTTTTGCTATTTGCACAAGTGATTCAACTCTATAGACGAGTCATTCAATTTGTTTCTCAATCTTTCTTAGTAGCTCCAGCTGACGCTGCGCCTCCAGGGCCTGTGCATGGTGGAGGCCTAGTGATTAATCCGGTCATGATTAATTCGGTGATGGGCGAACTTCCTCAGAATTGTGACGACTTACCATTTTGGGTAGCTCACAAAATCAAACTGCCTGATCCTCTTTTCCCACACACTAGTCCTGTAGTGAAACACAGAACCCTTACTATGCGCTAGCCAAGTGGTCAGATTGCTCCTTTAGTGGACTGCAACACCAGGGGGATGGTGTTTGCGTTGGTGGATACACTGTGCTTTGGCACCCCCTCCATGAGTGTTCTGCAGAGCATTCTGAAACGTGTACAGGATGAACACAAGGCTGGTCCAGCCCTGGATTTTGGGATGAAATTAGTGGAAATGTTCCCTATTGTCTCTGATATGATTCTGGCTAACATTAAAGGTGAGGCAGTTTGCTTGCAGGCGTGCCAACACCTTGCAGCGGTGGCGGATGCTGATTGGGAATGACAGTTGCTATTATTGCGGATGTCTATACATCCATGGAAAGCAGTAATTGGGGTGTCAGACCATTTGCAAAAGTACAGAATAAAGCCTCTCCTGCAAAGGAGGGGTGTCCAGTCTTTCAAGAAACCCAGAAATAAAAATATGCAGAAACCTAGGTCTCATGGAGGCTCGCCTCCACCTGACGCTTCTGAGAGTAGATATGATTCACGAGATCGCTCTAAAATTAAAACACTTGAGAGGTTCCTGATCTCCTTAATTCTTTCATGAATCGTCGGATCCACAATTTGGCGGAGGGAGACAACAGGGCAAGTCCGCGCACCCAAGGCGAGACCCGCAGCACCAGTTTGACCTGAAAGTCAATAGTGAGGAACCCCCTCAATATCGAGCCCTGTTTCAAAAGAAGAAAGTTGCTGCTTTGACTGCAAAGTATGCCCCAGACAGTGAGAACCATCCTCCTAGACAGGAGTTGGACGGTAACTCTCCTTGACAGCGCGGTGGAGGTTACCAAAGCTCGGCTTTCTCTAACAGAGCCTGGCGGCGAAAGCAACTGACACTTTTATAATTGTTGAAACCGCGGACACCCGCGTTGCCCCACCTGATAGACTTTATGAAGTGGCCCTCAAAATTGCAGGTGACCGTAAACACCCGATAAAGGCAGTATTTTGGGACGATTTAACGTCTTCTTATGTCATTTTACTGGTGGAGGCCTCCAACTTTTGTCCTTGCTTCCTCCAGGGGCGAGGAGGCAATCCTCCCGTCTTTTTCACAATATGTTCCAGATCAGACTAAACACGCATATGCTTCAGAGTGGACTCTTGCCTTGGCTCCTGCTTTATATCACAATCAAGCAAGTTTGGATAAGGATTACGCAATGCATGTTATCCCTTTATGGTCTACACCTCAGCCCCAACTGTAATATCCCATTAAACGAGATGCTAAAGCATTCATTAGTGACATTCTCACTTAATTGGAATATCAGGGTGTAACTGAACCCTGTGTCTCGGCTGCGAATAATCCTGTTTTTCCGATATTGATACCAGAAGGTATATGTCGCATAATTTTGGACTACAGCCATTTGAACAGTCATGTTTGTACCTTTGAAGTGCAGAATACACAGCTCAGCGTTATTGAACATCATTGTGAAAAGTTGACCTGGAATATGCGGACTACTAGTTATAGTGGGCACCTTGTACCACTCCAAACAACCCTTATTGATGATTAGGTTAAAGACAACCTTTACTGAAAGCTATCCTAGTGGTAGCTATGGAGAGCAGCCTTTGGGCTAAGTCTCAAAGGAATGTAAAGCAGCTTGTTTTAATAGTCTATAACCTCCTGAATGACCAAATAAAAGGAGAACCACACCAGGTATATATAAAATATGTATTTATTACTAAATACTCTCTAGTAACCTCTTTATGAGATTAGAGAACAAGGCACACAATATTACAGTACTAGAACAACAGTAAATCGCACAATACACAGTGGGCCCCAGGGGGAGTCCAAACCACATACTAAAAAAGTGGTATAACAACCACAACTTGACTTGGGAACTGCGGAACTGCTATGGGAGTTTCCTTCTCTCCGAGCTATGCTAATCTCACCATGGGATGGTGGGAGAAACACATAGCTTGGAGAGAAGAAAACGAACCATATACTGCCAAGACTGTTCTTTGGCTGAGATTTATTGATGATCTCTTCCTGGTGTGGAATGGAACCAGGGAGGAGTTGGAAGAATACATAGGGATCTTGAACCAGAATAATGTGGGCCTACAATTTACTTTCAATATCCAAGAAAAAGAAATAGACTACTTGGACACAAAAGTATACATTAAAGACAACACAATACACACTACCCTTTTCCGTAAAAAAACCTCTACTAACAGCATCCTGCATGGGACCAGTTTTCATCCAACATCCTTGAAATCAAATGTACCATATGGGGAGTTTTTAAGGATGAAACGTAACTGTTCAGAACCAACGGAAATGGAAAACAAATTTGCAGAAACAGTCAATCGGTTCTCCCAAAGGGGATACAAGATGAAAACAATAAAAAGAGGAGAAATGAGAGCACGAGAAAAAACCAGAACAGAGACACTGATAGTCAAGAAAAAAGAGGCTACCGAAACAACAAAGGAAGAGAAGCCACGCCTCATCCTGACATACTCAAAAGAAAGTGTAAACATAAGAAAAGCGGTCACAAAATACTGGAGTGTATTGAAAAAGGATCCTGACATTGGAAGCACAATAGGAGATGCCCCCCTACTTTCTTTCAGAAAAGCACCATCAATTGGTGACATTCTGGTTAACAGCCATTTCATAAACAGAAGAGAAGAAACATGGCTAGAGAAAAGACAAAAAGGGTTTACCAAATGCTCATCTTGCAAAGCGTGCAAAATCGGAAAAAATCTCAAATCCATAACTGATCCGAAAGGCCAACCCTTTGAAATTCAAACAAAGATCACCTGTGAATCCCATTATGTTGTCTACCTCTTGGAATGTGAGTGTGGTAAGAGATATATTGGATCGACCATATGTGCCCTAAAGAAAAGGATGTTAGAACACATCAGGGCCATGCAAAACAAGGACCAAACGTATGCCATGGCAAAACACCTCATGACTCACAAAAATAAAACCTGGCTAAATGTAAGATATTCAGGACTGGCAATGATACCGGACAATGAGCGAGGTGGCAATCGCCTGCAGAAACTCAGACGTTTGGAGTCAAAATTAATAATAAAATTCAAAACTAAGACCCCGCAAGGATTGAACGGGGACGAGGAACTTTATGTACATTTATGATTTATCCAATAGTCCAACATACTCACATGACTAGATGTATGAAGACCTCCGTGTGAATAAGATGGTATAATATTCTTCTCAAATATTATTTCTCACTAAGGAGTGTTTGAATCTATAATACAACATCTGGAAATACAAACTTGAAACTTGAACCGAACGTTTTGATTCCTTTGAGTACATAATGCTTATAAGTCTGAAATATATAGGGTTAAACTGAATACATATGTATAAGTATAAAAAAGTTATTGTTTGTTATTTACAGCGTTTATTTTAAATAATGTCAGAGTCCTGGAACAAGTTATAAGTCATTGACTTTCACAATTAGCACTTAGCTACCACCCACATTGTACTACAAATGTACATTTATGCAGCGAGCGAGATAACAACTCGACCCGCTATGTAATGGTTTTATTTCAATAAAACCATAGGCACTCAGCCATCATGAGTCATCCGAAAGTCAAATAATCAGACTGTTATATCTTGTAAAAGAGACCTGACATGGTTTGTTTTCACCAAAAACTACCCCTCCCATAATGCATCCTAATTGCCACATGGGTAGGAGGGTATAAATAGTAAAAAGAAAAAATGGACTTGTAACTACCGTGAGCAAGAACAGTAATCTGTTTGAAACGCGTAGGTGAGGAAGTCGTTTCCTTGATGGATTAAAAAGCTTAATCAAAACCTAGAAGAGTGCGGTGTTTTATTTCAAATTGCTTTGGAAAATTGTAACGAGTCCTGTCCTTGACTCGGCACCGGCACCAGCTGAATGGTCGCTCCTCCTCCAGCAAGGGACATTTGCTTGAACACTTAACTAGATATATACACAAATATCGATTTTTTAATATCGATATACAAAAACATCGTTTACTTTTATATCGACTACATTAACATCGGAAAACAAAAATATCGCTATCTACAAAAAATAATGACATTAACTATAATATCGACATCAAAAATATCGTGCACTTCAATATCGGATTATCAGCTATATCGACTTTTTATATGCATCTGTTTGCATAATTAATTAACGTTTTATATGTTTTCACATCTAAATAAACACACAATACTTAAATTAATACTATAGCAACACTATTAATTTGTCAAAAATATCCTATTGGTATAAATATATCACCTACACATATAAAAATATTCTATACTACTTTGTATAATTTTATAATTTTTTAGGGTTTTTCACTTCTATTACAAAGTAATCACAACTGAAATTCAAATATACTAACTAACCAATCACAAACCTAATTTTTTAAATGAACCAATAGCAAAGTAATTACTACTGACACTCCCCTATATAAACAATTAAAATCTAAGCACAAACTACTTGCCAAAAGTCACTGAAGGAGATTTATCTCTATCCTAATTGCTGCACAACAACTAGAAGAACCAGACTATCAACCTACTATCACATCTTCTAAGTAAGTAAGTAAAATAGAAACTGCATTATTTGCTACTACTACTTACTTACCTGCTAAATACCCAGTGCCCCTTTGCTATTCATACTACTTAACATGCTAAATAATTATATGAAACTATTTTTTTTAGATACAACTACTGAATATTCTACTCAAAATAACTGTGAACAAAGCATAGGAATACAGATTCTAATAACTATGTAAGTAATTTCACATTGTTTCATTATGTGCACATAAATCTAAACACACAGAAATAATGACTTTTGCCCCACATATTTCTTTTTTTTCTGTAGATTCTACTACTGAAAACTGCACTACTAATGAACTAAGGACATCAGTACTATTTCTCCAATACATTTTACTAAGTATTATGCAACTGAAATAAATGTGGAAAAACAATACAAACATTTAGAACTGTTCTAATTATTTTCTATTATATATTGTTTATTTACAGAGCAAACACAACGAATAGATATACAGACATAATACAGAACTCCACATTCTGAATAATAAAGATACTAATCACAAAGTAAGTATATTAAAGAACATAATTACCAGATAATCTATTAAAAAACATACCAACATGGTGATTATTCTAACACATATGTTCCTTTTTTATTTAAGATAACACTACAAACTACTCTCCAGAAGCTGAAGAAACAACTATACTGGCAAAGACCAACCTAAAAAAATATGTAAGTATCTTCACAATGTGAATCATGAAGATACACTTTTGTAGTAGAAATGAGCTCTAACATTGCAAATGTACCGAAACATTAATTAATAATATACTACTTTCATGTTTTTCATAACAGCTACAACAACATCACAAACAATTATCCCCAACAAAAGAAGCAAGCAACTCCTAATTTTGCTCTAAATTCTAAAACACGCAAGTATAAACATTCCTACTTATCACTAACATAGATTATTTATCACATTTAATTTGACATTAACTATTATATATATATTTTATAGATATACAAAGTACAAAATGACCGAAGGAGCCGAATTTGTGACCAGCCAGAAAGGAAAACTATTACTATGCTACATGGGTTACACTTATACACAAGAAAAGCAATATGGCATGAAAGTTAATTGGAAATGTTGTAAATATTATTCTAACAAGTGCTATGGCAGAGCAACAACTAGAGAAGCTACAGTACTGTATACTAGGGAACACAATCATCCACCTAATGTTACTGAAATAGAAGTTAGAACAGCTTTGGAAAATATAAAATAAGCTAGTACAGGTCCCCAAAAGCAAACAAATTTCATTTTAAAAGAAGCCATTCCTAAAATCCCAAAAACTGCCACAACTCAAATGCCAAATATCCTCTCCTTAAAAAGAACTATAGCACGAACTAAAAAAGCTACTACTGCTACAACACCATCTCCCAGAACATATCAGGATATAAATTTAACTGCTAACCAAATAATAACTTTAAATAAACAACCATTTATAGTTTACGACAACGAAAACAATGACAAAAGGCTTATAATTTTTGGTACCAATATGAATTTAGTTAAACTGCAGCAAAGCCAACATTGGATGATGGATGGAACATTTAACATCTGTCCCAAACCATTTTTCCAATTATACACAATACATGGCCTCTACCACAACTGCAACACACCTTTGCTATATGCACTATTACCAAACAAAAATAATTCTACATATATGGAATTAATAAATATAATTAAACAAAAAACTAATGATTTTTCTCCTAAAAAAATCATTCTTGATTTTGAGCAAGCAATGCTCTCAACTATCCTAAAAATCCACCCCCATACATGCATTCAAGGCTGCTATTATCATTTAAACCAGTGTTTATGGAGACACCTTCAAAAAACTACCCTAAGTGTCGAATATGCTACAAACTCATCTTTTGCTTTCCAAATTAAAAAACTCATTGCACTTGCTTATGTCCCTGAAACAGACGTAGCTGAACACTACAACATTCTTATAGACAGCCCCTTCTACAAACAAAATGAAGCTAAATTAAGTCCATTTCTCGACTACTTTGAAGACACCTGGGTAGGCAGACTCCACAGATCTGGCCACAGACGAAATCCCAAATTCCTCATACCCTGGTGGAACGTTTACAGAAGTACCCTTAACGGAGAATCAAAAACTAACAATGCAGTGGAAGGTTGGCACAATGCATTTGTACAATCAACTGGCAGAACCAAACAAACTCTAGAACATTTCATTAAATGCCTACAGAAAGAACAGAGCTACCAGGAATTTAGAATGGACCAATCTGTAACTGAACTTGTCCCTAAAACATCAAAGCAAAATAAACAAATGCACAAGTACCTGGAAGAACAAGTTAAACTTTACCCTAGTACAAAAGGCATAGAATACCTAAACATCATTGCCAAAACACAACTCTAATTAATTCCCAAAATGTGATAAAACACTAAAAGAATCACCTAAGTATGCAAAAATATGTAACGTGAGCTTCTAAAGTATTTAATGTATGCAATATATAGAGATATTATTATAATATATGCACACATTAAAACTAAATAACAAGTAAAAAACAATTCCATAATAAAAATAACATTACCCACCCACACAAAATAAGAAAGCAAGGACTTACCAATCATGTTGTCAATCCAATAACGTCCTTCTCCACCAAAGTAATCCAGGTAGTGCAAAATTAACCCAAAAAAAAATGTAAAAATACAACTGTTCCAAAATTAAGACATCCACGTTGTCCAGAGCCATCGAATAACCATAAAAAACCCGAAAAATTGGAAAAATAGAAAGAATCGCTCCAGCAAAACCGAAAAATGTAAAGAAATGTTTGTAAAGCAGTGTTGAATTAAACAAACAAACACTTCCTTTAAAAAAAAACGGAACTTCCGATGTAGCGTACACCTCTGACAAAAACATAGAAAACAGACATTCCCACCCACATTAATTAGCTAGTAATTAGGTACAAACATATTAAAATTGATGATTTCACTTGTAGATATACCGTAAAAGACTAAAATTCACTCTATATATAATGATTTAACTAACTAACACTACGTGTATATACCATAAGTAATTATCTGTTTTCGAAATCTAAAACATAACTCCCTCACAATCAACAACACAAAATATAAGGTCACTAATCTCAAAACATCATTAAAATACACATAAAACATATAAAATAAACCTTACCTGAAGCGACGTGAAGTGTCTCCCAACCGCGATCAGCCCTTCTTCCAAATAACCCAAAACGACCTAACCCGGTTACAAAATAAAGCACCCAAATGCAATAAAATAGTCCCAAGTATAAAATATAATATCTATACTTAACTAAATAAGCAAAAATAAACATTAAGTTTCTATTATTGTAAAGAAATATTTACTTTAATCCTACAATGATTTGATTAACAAATATATAAATGAATGTAATAAATACATATTAAAAAAAGAATAATATTTATGTTAACAATGTCTAGAAATATAAGTACATTGTCACAAATTATAATAATTGAAAAATGTGTAAAAAATGTGTGAATTATATAATAAATATTTGATGTATTGAAATGAAGTGAAAAAAATACTTGTGTTATTTCTACATTTCTTTCTGAAATTACAATATGTAAAAGAGATCATAAATAATTTTCTTTTTTGTACAAAAAGGATTAAAATAATAATGCTTCTGTATAGTTGCTTATCATTGTGTTTATAAAATATGTTTATAAAACCAAATGTAATAAAAAGATTTTGTTATGAAATAACATTTTATTTGTGAAACATAAATAAAAATAATGTTTCTACAATCATGTTGAACAATTTGTATCATTATCTTACTATAATGTAACAATCTTATTTGAAATTTTGCACTGTATATTAAATGTGAGTATATGTTGGACTCTAATAATTTAATTATTACTATACCAAATCCAGCGTACATTAAATTAAAACTGACCCTGAACCCAAACAATACCCCTTTACCCAAAAACTGAAAACTGACCCTGAACCCAAAAAATACCCCTTTACCCAAAAACTGAAAACTGACCCTGAACCCTAAAAATACCCCTTTACCCAAAAAACCAAAACTGACCCTGAACCCTAAAAATACCCCTTTACCCAAAAACTGAAAACTGACCCTGAACCCAAAAAATACCCCTTTACCCAAAAACCCAAAACTGACCCTGAACCCTAAAAATACCCCTTTAACCAAAAACTGAAAACTGACCCTGAACCCAAAAAATACCCCTTTACCCAAAAACTGAAAACTGACCCTGAACCCTAAAAATACCCCTTTACCCAAAAACCCAAAACTGACCCTGAACCCTAAAAATACCCCTTTACCCAAAAACTGAAAACTGACCCTGAACCCAAAAAATACCCCTTTACCCAAAAACTGAAAACTGACCCTGAACTCTAACAATACTCCTTTACCCAATAATAATTATTATTATGTAATTTACAAATTAATTATTAATTAACAATAACAAAGTAAATATATTAGCACATTAGCTGTAAATAAATAAATTTAATTATTAATATTATTTTTTCCAAATTAATTTACAATAAGTAAAACATATATATTTAACTAAATGAAGCTAATTAATATAATTAACTAATTATTAATTAATTACCAATTAATTATTATTTAAAATTATGTAAAAATTTATATTAATTAATTAACTAATTATTAATAATTAATTACCAATTAATTAGTATTTAAAATTATGTCCAAAATTATATTAATTAATTAACTAATTAATATTAATTAATTACCAATTAATTATTATTATTTAATTACCAATTATTTATTATTTAAAATTATGTCCAAAATTATAATTAGTAATTAAATAATTAATATTTATTAATTACCAATTAATTATTATATAAAATAATGTACAAAATTATATTAATTAATTAATTAATATTAATTATTTACCAATTAATTATTAATAAAAAAAATTTACAAACATATATTAATTTATTAATTATTTTTAAATTACTTCCCACCCTTATCCCCTATAAACCCAATAACCCGCTCCTAAAACTTGATATCTATTATTATTTATTAATATTATTAATTTAAATATTTTAAATTTTATCTTTTTTTTCATATTTTTTATTATTTTATGTGTTTTTACATAAATTTTAATACACTCCCCACCCTTATCCCCTATAAACCCAATTACCCGCTCCTAAAACTAGATGTTTTTTTTAAATATTTTTTTATTAAATATATTTTAATTTTTTAATATAGACCTTTTTATCAATATTTTATGTACAATTATTATATTTTTTCCTATACTATTTATTTTTTCCATTACTACACGATATTTTGTATTGTCGATATTTTGTCATACGATATTATTATTATCGATATTTATACTTACTTACCTATTACGATATTTTTGTATCCGATATTTTTGCTTCCCAATATTTTTTACCTTCGATATTTTAACTTCGATATTTTGTCTTTACGATATTTTCTTTTCGATATTTTGTCTGAGTACCGTTTTTTCAGTCACTCTTTCGATCCAGAAAGTCGCGACTAACACGCATTCAGTGCTCTCGCAACCAAAAACGCTTTGTGAGATTGCCTATGGGGTATAGGAATAGTCCCAGGGTTACTGCGGCACGCATTGTTTCTATCTTACATGAGATCGACCGAGCTGCTTTTTCATATGTCGAAGATATATACTAGATGGATAATGAGCTAAATGCACAAGTTACTTACCTTTGGTAACGATATTTCTCTAAGAAACATTAGTAGTGATAGATTCCTTACCTTAGAATTACCCCCAGGCGTCAGACTGGATCCAGAAAGTTTTTCGTCATCAGTACCCCTGCGTATTGGTAGGCGTCGTTGTGCGGCTCCGCATGCGTAGTTGGAGTCTTTGGCGCCGTGCAACCCCACCGGAGGCTCCTTTTTAGCCAAGGAGTAACAAGCATTTATGCGCAGAACGACCCACCGAAGAGATAGCCCGTTTGTGCACAACCCGACCTCTCTTGGCACCCACGTAGCCAACAAAGAGCTGGTCATCCACCCGGAACTGTTGTGTGCGGCTCAGATAGAAAGGGCGCACGTTTTGGGTCCAGACGGTGGAGCCTCTATTCCTCTTTAGAGGGATGCGCAGGCAGAAAGAAGGTGGGCAAAGTGATGGTCGGCCCGTTGTGAAAGGCAGAGACAACCTTTGGAAGAAAAAAAGGACGAGTCCTTAGAACAACTTTGTCCGGATGGACAGAGAAAAAAGGAGGCTTAGAAGAAAGAGCCTGCAGCTCACTCACTCTTCTGGCAGAGGTGATGGCAACCAGGAAAGCAGTCTTTAGAGTGAGAAGACGAAGAGGGCAATGATGAAGTGGCTCAAACCTTTCAAGAATCTATTTACAACAGGGAACTGAAAAAGGGAAGGCTGATCTGGGAGCCTTAAAAAAGGCAGAAATGGCCGAGAGATAGCCCTGGATAGTGCCTAGAGCAGAGCCCTGCTGGGCCAAAGAGAGAATAAAAAGATGGACCTCTGAAAGAGGGGCAGAAAGGGGATCCACCGCCTTTGCTGTGCACCATGCCACAAACTTATTCCACCTACAGGCATATACCGTCTTAGTGGACAGACGCATGGCTGCCAAGATAACATTACAGACTTCGGAAGGCAGGTTTAAAGGCGTCAGCTGCCGCTGCTCAATCTCCACCCAAGGAGGTGAAAGCTGGACAGGGTCGGGTGGAGGACCGTCCCCTGCTGCTGCGACAGAAGATCCTTCTGAAGAGGCAGATGAATTGGGGGATCGATGCTCATACGGAGTAGTTCGGGATATCATACTCTTCGAGCCCAGTACAGAGCCACAAGGATTACTTGGGCCCGGTCACGCATGATCTTTTTCAGCACTCTGGGCAGAAATGGTTTAGGCGGAAAGGCGTACAACAGATCACAACTCCAATTGCGACGAAAAGCGTCGCCGAGCGAGTGCCGCCAACACACAGAACGGATGACATTGCACGTTCTCTTCGGTGGCGAAGAGCTCTAACCAAGGCTCTCCCCACTGCTGAAAGAAACCTTGTGCAACTTCAGAGTTCAGATGCCATTCGTGATCCATCATGCACCGGCGGCCGAATTAGTCAGCCCTGGCATTCAGAGAACCTGCCAGGTGTTAAGCCACCAGGGACATGCCCTGATGTTCCAGCAAAGCCCAGATGTGCAGAGCCTCTTGGCATAGGGTCCACAACCCCACCCTGCCCTGTTTGTAGCAGTACCACATGGCAGTGGTGTTGTCTGTGTACACCTGCACTACTCTCCCCATGACAGAGAGGAGGAATGCCTTTAGTGTAAGTCGGATTGCCCAAAGCTCCAGCAGGTTGATGTGGAGCCTGGACTCCGCCGGAGACCAGAGGCCTCTGATCTCTGCCTCTCCCATTTGGCCGCCCCATCACAGAAGGGACGCGTCCGTCACAACTATGTTTCGGTTGGGGAAGGGAGAGGGATCTGCCATTGACACAATCACGATTCGTGAGCCACCACTGCAATGGCCGTGCAATGCCCGCTGAGATCTGGACATGATCAGATAGGATGCCCTGATGCTGTGCCCACTGGAACTTCAGGTCCCACTGCAGAGCACACATATGCCATCTGGCATGATCCACAAGCAGGATGCAGGAGGCCATCAAGCCCAGCAGCCGAAGGGTCATCCTGACCGAAACCCGGGACAGAGGCTGAAAGATTGGAATCATAGCCTGAATGCTCCAGACTCTGTTCGGGAGGATAACATGAAACTGTGCAGAGTCCAGAAACGCTCCAATGAAAAGGAGCTTCTGCGAGGGAATCAGATGCGACTTTGGCACATTGATGGAAAACCCCAGCGAATGCAGGAGGTGGGCCGTAGTCTGGAGGTGGGAGACAACTGCCTGGGGCGGGCCCGCCTTTAACAGCCAGTCGTCGAGATAGGGGAAGACTGAAACCCCTAATCAGTGCAGATGAGCTGCGACCACTGCCATCACTTTCGTGAACACCCGAGGGGTACTGGTAAGTCCAAAGGAAAATGCTCGTGGCCTACTGAGAATCGCAGGTAGCGCCTGTGGGCAGGCAGGATGGGATTATGAAAATATGCGTCCAACGCCACCATCCAGTCTTGCGGGTCCAGGGCAGACAAGACCTGAGCAAGTGTGAGCATCTTGAACTTCTCCTTCCGGAGGAAGAGATTGATGTTCAGAAGTTCTAAGATAGGACGCAGGCCCTTGTCCTTCTTTGGAATCAGAAAGTATTGGGAATAACAACCACAACCTACTTCTGGCGTCGGTACACGCTCGATGGCCCCCTTGGCCAAGAGGGCCGCAACGTCCTGCTGGAGAAGTGCCAAGTGATCCCCTGAAATGCGGTGGCACCGAGGTGGCATGGCTGGAGGGGTTGTCTCAAAGGGGAGGGTGTAGCCCCTTCGGACAATTTGCAGCACCTACTTGTCCGAAGTGATTTTGCACCAGTGGTGGAGATGATGGCGTATGCGTCATTCCACTGGTGTCTGATGGGCCTTAAAGGTCAGACTAGGAAGTGGATGCTGCGGGGGTGGTGGTGGACTGACCCGCCCGCTGGCCCCCTGAACCACCTCGAGAGTTCCCAAGTCCGCGGCCACGCTGAGGTTGTTGCTGCTGTGGCCTGTGGCTCTGCAAACGCTGTGTGGCGCCCCTTCTGTGGCCACAAAAGGAGCGAACAGCAGAAGGCGGATGAGGCCGAGCAGCCGACAGGCCCAAGGACTTGGCCGTAGCCCGGGAATCCTTGAAGCGGTCCAACACACTGTCTGCCTTACTGCCAATAAGGCAAATGCCATCAAAGGGCATGTCTATCAAGGTGTTCTGGACATCCCCTGAAAAGCCAGTTGTCCTCTACCAGGCGTGGCGCCGAAGCGCCACCGTCGTGGAAATCAACCTGCCCAGTTAGTCGGCGGTATCCAGCCCACAACGTATGGTGAACTTCGCTGCGTCTCTCCTGGCCGCAATCCCTTGGGAAATAAATGCCTGGGCCTCCTCCGGGCAGTTGGGCAGCACCTGCGCAAGCGTGTCCCACAGAGAGTGGGTATGATGGCCAAAGAGGCATGAAGTGTTCACCGACCGCAGCCCTAAGCTGGCAGATGAAAACAGCTTCTTGTCAAGCTTCTTGGAATCCCTATCCGGAGTTGCGGTAGGGAACGTGCTCTGGGATGTCGAGGTTTGGACAACCAAGCTCCCAGGAGTGGGGTGGTGGGCAAGGAAGAGGGCGTCGCCCGGAGCCGGGCGATGGCGTTGGGCCACGTTCCTATCCACAGGAGGCCCTGTGTTGGGCCTGGCCAGGTGTCCAAAAGAACATCTGAAAGTTCTTCATTAAAAGGCACCAAGGGCTCCGCAGAGGTAGACGCCGGTTGGAGCACTTCTGCAGGAGGTTAGTCCTGACAGCCACCGTATGTAGTTCGAGGTGGAGAGCCTCAGCTGCCCTACGGAACACCACTGCGTAACTGGCTCCCTCCTCCGTAGACACGGTAGGAGGAGACAGCATGGCGACGTGAGGTGTCAAGATTACTGGCCTCCCCCAAATCCTCTGCCCAGTCCGCATCATAAGCAGAGTCCTGTGCTAGAGGGTCCTCAGACCACTCCCAGTCCTCACCTTCCTATGAAGTCTGTGGAACAGGCTCAAAATAAGGAAGACGGACATAGGGCACAAAAGGCCCCATCGGCGTCGGTATCGGCGTCAGGCAACGTCGATCCGGCACAGTGTCCGGGCTGAACCTGGGGACGACGTCGTCATGAGGAGCGGGCGACGTCAGAAGCGGTGCCGGGGAGATCGGCACCGGTGGAGGTATCACAAGGTCAACCGGCGTTGATCGGGGTCCGATCCCGGATCCCTGGGGGGCCTCAGGCATCGGGGCCGGAGCCGCCGGCGACACCGGGGCTGGAGCCAACGGAGATGGCAATGCAGGACCCCCGTCGGGCCCGCAGACGCACTGGCAGGGCCAGACGGTCCAAAGAGTCGGGCCATGGCAGCAAGAAACTCTTACACCTGAGCAGGCGTTGCCCCCGCACCCGGAAAGGGGTGTAGACTGGAGGCGACGTCGCAGGCTCCACCGGAGCTGCAGGGGTGGCACTGCCCGCAACCTCAGCAGCGACGGGCGAGGGGAAGACGAAGAGCGACAATGCTTTTTTGACTTCTTTTTGGAATGCTTCGACTTACCTGACCCCGAGTGCGAAGACTTAGATCCAGAAGAATGGTGATGATGACTCCGCGACCGGTCCCTCGACCTCCCATGGGACCGGGACCTCGAGCGGCGCGGAGCAGAATGCCAGACTTCAAACAACTTTCGAAACCGCTCCTGTAAAGTTTTCGGTGCCATGGTCCAGCAGTATGGGCATGTATTGGGGTCGTGGTCGTGCCCCAGGCAGTAGAGACACAGGCGGTGGGGGTCAGTCACTGACATCATGCGATGACAGTCCCCACAGTTCTTGAAACCGGGCATCCCTACGACACCAGTAGTCGATCGACTCGAAAAAATTTGGTAAAAGGCCTCGAAAAGCTCAGTAAAAAATTTACTGGGGGTACTTGCTCTTCCCGGATCTGCGCTTGCTGGCGCAAAAAAAGAACAGACGTCAGCGCGCCTGGAAGTAGCTCCAACGACTTCATCCTGGCGCCAACGACGCACGTGGAGCCGCACAACACCGCCTACCGACGCGCGCAGGGGTACTGCTGACAAAAAACTTTCTGAATCCAGTCCGACGCCTGGGGGTAATTCTAAGGTAAGGAATCTATCACTACGTGTTTCTTTCAGATCCGCATGCCAAGTGCGTGGATAGCATTATCATGCATTCTGCGACTTTAGTTCACAAATTCAATTTTGCTAAACCACATATAGGTTTTTAGCTGTGCTTTGACAAATGAGGGCAGGGGGTTAGCACCCCATTTTTGGGAGAAAAACGCCAAATTGTATCCTCCAACTACCCTAAACAAATTACAGTCCCAGCTGGGTTTCTTGAATTTCGGTGGAACCTACATTCCAGATTATGCCAAGCGTATCAAACTGCTATACGCATTAATACAACCTGCTTTTTTGTCCTCTAGTTGGCTTCCGGAACATACCGCAGTTCTGCAGTCTTTGCAGTTTGATCTCCTTGGCACTCAATTCTTGTATAATATACAGCACATGTGGTCATAAGGATTGCACCGGGAACGTTAGGATTCACCTACGTAATTAATTATTAATGAAGGGGACACAGTTCCCATAGTTTTTAAATAGCATTTGTATACTCCTGCTGAAATGCATTTTTCTGCTACTGAAAAACTTTAACGGCAGTGCAGATGGCGATTCTGAAGGAATGCTCTCTGGTTCAGGGCAAACCCATTTTCATGGTTTCGCCTGTGCCCGCTTTGGAGGCGATCACAGAGGCAAGTGTTAAAATTCTAAGGCTCTGCATTCTCGTTGGATACAATTGACTAGTTATTTGACATTGGCTGATGTCAATTTTGTCTTTGATCCTTCTTTGTAGACACAAGAGCTCTTGCAATATGAACAAGTTCATCCTCTTCCTTTGTCTCTACTCCCTGGCTCAGTACAAATGTATTATTAACACGGATAGGTCTACACAGCCAGCCATTGGTTCCAAACATGCTTATTCTGCAGCCTGCGTTATAGTGGCGGGAACAAAAGTGGAAGGTCGTTTTAAATCCTCTTTGGTTCACACACAATCCCTTGCGAATTGTAAGGCACAATTGGCTGAGTTACGTCTTTTGTTATTAGCCCCTGAGTTTTCTGATCCTGAAGTGCCTACTCTTGTAGTGTGTGACTACTCCTACTCTGTACAATCATTTAAGAAGAACTTATTCTTTTGGAAACATAATGATTTTCATGACTCTAAGAATAGAGCAATAAAGCATAAAACACTTTGGGTCAGAGTGGCCGCTCCTAAAGACCGTTTGCCTCTCATACATTATCCATACGCTAGGCCATCAGCATGTGTGAACACACGCTGTTGGTAATAGTATGGTCGATGAAGCAGCCAAAACTGCTATGTAGCAGCTGTTACAAGTTCCAAAACTAAAATTTATGATATTTTGGCAGCCGTTGCTGTGGTGAAGGAGGGGACAGGGTTTCCCTTCACGTTATTCCCTTCATTTGACCACTGATCAGGTTCCATTTGTGAATATCCCCTCAGATGAAATTCGCTTGATTCCCAACACGGACTTTCATTGATTGTGGCCGCCCATGGAGGAATGGTTTCTGCACATGCGGGAGTGAAGGCCACAATCTTTCTTTTGCAACAACGTTATTGGTGGCAAGTCTTATACCAACAAACGTGTAAATATGTTCTTTCCCGTGACATTTGTCAACAGATTAAACCCTTTACTGTTTCTTGTCCACCACATACTCAACTTTTCAATTCTAATCAACCGTTTTGTTGTATTTATCTTGACAAATGCGGTCCTTTAACATCAGATAATGCTTTCAAATATATTTTGGTTGCATTGGATTTGTGCACTAGGTTCCTCTGGGTTTGGCCTCAGCGATGTGCGGACGCTTGTACTGTTATAAAAGATGTGCATGTCTTTGTCAGGACTTATTCCTATGGCACCTTCCTATTTGACTAAGGTCAGGCTTTTGTCTCTAAGGCTTACTTAGATTCAATTAAATGAATGGGAGTGCAGGTGCATTTCTCGTCTCCGTATCGGCCTGAGGGCGATTCTGATGTGGAGCGGATGAACCGTGGCTTAAAGCAGTCTTGATTAGCAAGGGTATTAGGTATGGGCCGGGACTGGTTGATTCACCTCTATGGGGTTCAACATGCACTTCATCTCCCATGAATATTTCTGGGTGGGCGGACCCTGTACAAAATGCTCTTTGTGCCAGAACTTGATGGTCTAGACATGCTGGTGTCTGCCGCAACATTTGACGTACATAACCATTTTGTAATGTTACAGGATCCATAAACAAATCAAGATGCTCTAGCAAAAACGCATGTATCCCCATCACATGCAGCATCGCTGATTCCTGTTTCTGGATGGCTTCCTTAAATTGATGATCTGGTCCAGGAGAAAGTAGCAAACAAGAAAGCATTTTTTGTGTTTCATATACCGTGCTCCGGTTCCAGTTCTTGGTCTAAAGGGCACCTGTATGGTGATCTTCCCTCTACTACCTGGATGCAATATTTCAATTGAGCATGTCAAGTTACATCATATAGCCAATACTCAATAGTATGCCTACAAGCATTCTGCGCCGAGATGTCTCACTTCATCAAGTGAATTCTGCTGCTCCAAATTCTCCTCAGCAACAGGAGGGGGAGACTTAAATTGATTCATTGCCTGTTTTGCCTTCTACATCGCATCTATGGTAAACGACTATACTTCTCCCGCAGTGGAACTTTCAGTCGATATCCCAGAGACTTGAAGGCCAATCACCGTTGTTTCATCTGCGCTCCATCGGTTACTATATTGACCAGGATAACTTTTCTTCAGATACATCTTCATTGTCTTCGTATATTGCTGTACCTCTGAATCGAATTTGTCGAGAAGAGGGTCACCTTCAAACTCCTCACCCACGCCTACAAAGCCCACAACATCGGACCCAAATACCTCAACAGGAGTGTCCTTTCCAATTCTCAAGAGTAACCTCTGCTCCGCTGAACTTGCCCTGGCAGAGGTACCCCACATCCGCAGGAACAGAACTGGTGGAAGAGCCTTCTCCTACATCGCAGCCAAGGCCTGGAACGAGGTCCCCGTGAACATCAGACGCTCCCGACCCTGCAATCGTTCAGGAAGGACCTCAAGACATGGCTCTTCAACTGATCTGGAGCTGCTCTCCCCTTCCCCCTACCCCCAGTGCCTTAAGGCATTCACAGGTGAGTAGCGCGCTTTATAAACCCCGGATTGATTGATACCTAGTCCCACCATGTACTTACATCTGGATTCTGTTGTCGATGCTGTTCCTCTTCATGTAAATTGGATTCATAGCTGTCTTTTCCCTTTTGATTAATGGCCACTACTTACCTGAACGATCTGCTGTGGAACTCGTTGATGGAGTACTTGCCCTGCATACTTCTTCGTATAAAATGAAAAGAGACCAACCAGTTAATATTTCAGTAGTCCCGATCGCGGATGGCACTGTTTAGGACAAAGTGCCTTTCGATGTATATAGTCCGAAGAAGACCCTGCAAATTCCATATGTCATCCGTGTTTCTTAAGAAGAGGTTTTTTTGCCTGGAAAGCTTTCAGATGATTGGGATGTCAGTGCTGTAAATTCTTTGCTTTCTGATTTAAAATATTATACTGGGTCTGATACGTGGGATCTGTATTTGAATTCAGCAAATTATGGAGATTTTGTTTGTTACTAACAGTATAGCCATCATTTTCTTAACAAAACCAGTTTATTAAGACCCGTTTTCAATTATACACAATAGGAACACTGTCCTACACCTTCTAAAATAAGTTCTGTTACACGAAAACATAAATGTACATATTTTACGGGTTACAATCTAGCTGACCCAGCGTGATAATATTATTAAATTGAATATCCCCACATTGACCAAATATAGGCTTACACAGATTAAACTAATGTATTCATTATCTTTAATAGATGATCTGTCACTGAAAGGTTATAATTTTTAGAAAGACACTGTTGATTTAAAGTCTATTTGGTGCACTAAAGTGAGGGGAGTGAATCCATTCAAAGAGCATGTTTAGTACTGTCTCATATATTATTTGTAAATCCGACATTTCAACAAACTATCTGCTTCGGTTTGGCCAATGCAAAAAATTTGAATGCTCCTTCTATTCTATCTTTGGCTCAATACGAGTCGTGGAACATACACACCAATTATACTATTGATGACTTGACTTGAATGATACAGAATGGCTCTTAACTCATCTAGTATAAATCCAGAGGGCTGGGTGTTATGGCCTACAAACACGGATACTTGTCATTTATGTTTTTTGAAAGCGAAGGGTTTTCCCCCAAATAGACCGGATTCTTACTACCCCAATTTACATAAAGTTACCATTAATTCTGTTGGTAAATTATGTCAACAGTGTCTGGAACATTCCACATTAGATTCAGTGAAACACCTTATTTTCCTTTTGTGAGGGGACATTGATCTTCTGATTTTCTTTGAGGTCAAAAATCGCCTCGAACCAAACGTTTTGTTTATGCAGTCTATAATGAATTTTGGAAACTTTCACAAACTGAGGTGGCACTACGCTTACGCCAAATTGATTAGGATAATTTGGACAAAGTTCTTGCTGTGGTTGATAAAGAACAAGTTACTTAACTTCGGTAACAATATATCTGTAAGAAACATAGGTTAGTTATAGATTCCTTACCTTAGAATTAACCCCAGGCGTCAGACTGGATCCGGAAAGTTTTTTGTCAGGAGTACACCTGCGTGATGGAAGGCGGCGTCGGTCGACTCCGCGTTCGCCGTAGGCGTCATGGTCGCCGGGATGACGTTGGAGTAGATACATAGACACCGCCCTCGTGCGCTGATGTCCGTTCTCTACATGACTTTCCATACCAGAAGCGCAGAGCCATGCAAGACACTGACCCCTGGGGGAGGAGCCACGCACCGGACCAAGATGGCAGCGTGAGACCTCGCTCCGCCGCCACTGTCCCCTAGACCCAGCATCCTGCCAGTAATCCTGCCTTAGAAGCTCGGCGATCGCAAGAGGAGGAAAAGGGGGGCTGCCGGTTAACATTACGGCCTTCTTGGGGGCAGAGCTTGCTGGCGACAATGGCGTGCGCGTGATCCCCTAGCTCCGCGTTGCTGCCCGACAATATCCTTCACTATCCTTCATCAGCTTGAATAAAACACTGCACAAAGTGAGCAAACTGACACCTGCTCGGAACCGGCAGCCTCCGGGAGCACGATCTGCGCACGGAGGAACTGCAGCGATTGACGGCAGCAGAGGCAAGTCTGGCGGCGAATGAGGCCGCAAAGCCACGACCTTGCGTGATCTTGAACCCGGGTGGCGTGCTGCAACATGCGGGTCCCGGAGGCGCCCGAGACCGGTGAGCGCTGTGCCCTCAGCATTCAGAGCTGTGAGTCTCGGACTGCGGGGGGGAGAAGCATAACCCATTCGGATCCCCCCCCCTATACGCCACTGTGCCCTGAAGCTGAGAGATATTGTGAGCTCTTCCCCCGGCACCTCCGCAGCATCTGTGAGGAGATTACACATGCCCTCGGAGCATGGCCCAGTAGTGCGTGACCCAGCCTGGGGGAATCTAAAGACAGAGGCTCGGGACATAGAGACGCTCACATCATCAGCATCACCTGATCTAAGAAGCCTGCAACTCTGTCCCCAGGCGCCCGGCCCCAAAAGAAAGGCAGGACCTCTACAATCACCGCAAGCATAGAGTGGCGACAACCTAGTAGTTTTACGCTCTACCGGACAGGTTGAAGCATAGCCTGGGGGTCAGGGGGCGGAAGCGGCGCTACATCCAGAGGGACACTAGCCTGTAGCCACGAAATCGAGCCGTTCTGGGGCCGTTCTCGTACAGTAGATCCCAGGGTATGCCTAGTGAGATAGCGTGCCCAGAGAAATACGGCGACGACGCAACTGCCACCTGTAAACCTGGGGCGGGCCTCGCGGACAAGCAATTGTGCTGAGGAACATAGACTGCCCGGAGCGCTTAGGAGTGATCTTGTGACGTGTTGATACCCCACGTCTAGGGGGCCTACAGCGACGGTGCTGCCCACTGAATGCCAGACCTGCTTGGCGCCATTACGTAAATTGGCTACCCCGGGAAGACTACACAACAAGACTGATAGAACTAGACGAGGGGAGATTGGAAGGTCCCGAGCCATACACCACGCGCCCAACTTGGCGAAGGTCGGTGGGATACCGCCCGAGCGCGGCCTGTGCTGTCGGCTCCCCCCATCGACAACATGGGGAAGGGCGACAAGACCCAGAGCAAACTCCCATTTGAGCAACGTCGCAGCAAGACCTCAGAATCCCAAGAGGCAGATAAAGCTATCTCGACGAATGGAGCGGGACATATTGATTATTCTGACATTAAAATCATGCTCTTAGCCATGGAAAAAGGCCTGCAAGACAGTATGTCATCAATCGGCACCAAGATAGTTGCCCTCACTTACCAAATGGACCGCATGGCGGAACGCGTCGACAAACACACGGAACGCTTTGACATGTCCGAAAGACGCCTCACGGAGGTTGAGGAGGCACAAACGGAATTGGACACTGATCACAAGAAAATAGAAAAACTTATGCAATCACTCCAAGAGAAGAGCGAGGATTTGGAGGCCCGTTCGCGACGCTCTAACATACGAATCACGGGGGTTCCGGAGACGACACAGACTGGCACCATGGAAAAGTTCGTTGAGAAGCTCCTTGTCACATTGCTGGGTGAGACCGTTTTTTCACCAATGTTCATAGTGGAGCGCGTACGCCATTCGCTTGGCCCTCGTCCACGTCCGAGTGCCCCGCCACGTCCCATTATCGCCAAGCTCCTAAATTACAGTGACAGGGATGTGGCCCTCCGCTGGCCAGAGTTAAGAAGTCCTTGCAGTTTGAAGGCTCGGAAATCTCACTATATCCTGACTTCACTGCTAGGGTGCAGGAGGCGCGAAGGCACTTCGCCCCGTTTAAGAGACAGCTTTGGGAACTTGGACTGGATTATGCCATGCTGTATCCTGCAAAACTGAGAGTTAAACAGCAGGGGCGTTCACACCTCTTCACAGACCCTAAAGCACTACAGCAGGCCCTAAAGGGGTGGTCCAAGGAACACCGCAAGGACACCAACAGCCAGGCAGATGGCGAAGATCGGCGAAGTCAACTAGTTCGCAAATTCAATTAGTCTGCAACTAGTCAACTAGGTCAGGCTTTTGTCTCTAAGGCTTACTGAGATTAAATTAAATGAATGGGAGTGCAGGTGCATTTCTCGTCTCCGTATCGGCCTGTCTTCCGTGTTTCTTAAGAAGAGGTTTTTTTTGCCTGGAAAGCTTTCAGATGATTGGGATGTCAGTGCTGTAAATTCTTTGCTTTCTGATGCTTCGTGAACTTGGACTGGATTATGCCATGCTGTATCCTGCAAAACTGCGAGTTAACCGGCAGGGGCATTCCAACCTCTTCAACCTACCCTAAGCACTACAGCAGGCACAAAAGGGGTGGTCCAAGGAACACCGCAGGGACACCAACGGCCAGGCAGATGGCGAAGATCGGCGAAGTCAACTAGACAAGCAAGAATGACATTGCCCTCTTGCCTGCTTGTGGGGACGAGAGATTATACAGATATATAACGTACATATAGACAGGGCCTCTTCCAGAGGAGATATTGAAGCTGGCAGAGGATGCCCCATAGTCAGCGGGCTGGCAAGGAATTCTCGACAGAGCCCTGACGACCCGACGGAACTGTCTGTGGGTGAGATAAATCTGATGCATGAGTCGTGTACCTGGGTTGCCTAGAGGGGTTGTTAATTGATACCCGACCCAGGCAATGGCTGGAAGCGCGTGGAGGGCGAGAGTTGATGTCTAGAATATATCCCTGTGGCTAGTGCAGTAAACTTGATAACTGATGTCAGAACCTACATTTTAGCTGATGTAATAGTATGGTGCAGCGAGTAATTGGAGTGGGGCTGTCGGCAAGCATTGTAAACAACCCACTTGTTTGCCGCCCGGCAACCGTGGCCCCCACGCGCAATGCATCTTGAATGCCCGAAGGGGGATTCAACAGTTGGGGATAAAGTTGGGGAGCAGGAGGGAGGGGTCACTCATGCGAGGCCTTGTTGGGGATGGTCTGCTGTGGGAGGGGGGCTACTGGGATGTTGGGATGGGACTGTTCAGTGAATGAAGGGGGGTATTGTATCTGACTTTTGGCATGCTAAAGATTTTGGACACAAGCAGGACATTCACTCTTAGTATCCACTTAGTTTATATCACTGGCTGACACTGCTAGCAGTAGCAACACTACATGCGCACCCAAACTCAGGGCACTTACATGGAACGTGTGCGGACTGAATGACCACCGGAAAGTTAGAAAGGTCATTAGCTACCTACAGCGCCAACATATAGACGTCGCTCTGCTGCAGGAAACCCATCTTCCTAATACCAGAAAAATGCTACACAGTAGGGGCCTAGAGGGCAATATAACAGCGGCAGGCTTCACGTCGCACGCCAGGGGAGTGCTCACCTGGGTTAACCCGAAATCAAAACTATCTTTACAAACTCTATGGGCAGACACGGCAGGCAGATTTGTCATCTCCAAATGCAGTGGGCCTGGTATAGACTTTGTGATAATTACCGCTTATGGCCCAAATTATGATTCTCCCGATTTCTTTCAAGCCCTAGCTGCCGTGGCCAGGCATTATGACATCGATCATATGCTGTGGGGAGGGGACTTAACCTGGTTCTGGATCCTACACTGGATAGATCTGCTGGTCCTCCTTGCAGACCCTCGATGGCTGCCTTGGCAATGAGGAGTGTAATAACCAGTATGAGTCTGGAGGATGTATGGCGGATCAGAAACCCAGAGCGGGGCGGATACACTCACTACTCCGCCTACCATGATATCCATACCAGAATAGACTACTGGTTGGCATCCGCCTCCAGGTTGGGACAGATTAGTGACTGTAAGATGCTTACTAGGACATTGTCTGACCACTCGCCGGTGCTCTTGGTGCTGGACATTCCGGGTAAGGTCATTCCGCCCTTCACATGGGGATTCCCTCCTTATTCCCTCCTAGACCCGGCATTTAGAGGAGAACTGGCGGAGGCCATTGACGTGTTCTTTGAGACCAACGTAGGCTCTGTAGACAGCTTCCAGGTTGTATGGGAAGCATTCAAAGTATATATCAGGGGCATAGCAATGTCTAAACACTCGGGAGTACTCAAGTCCATCAGACAGAGACTGGCTGACCTTGAGCGTCAACTGGCCACCTTAGAGGATAGACAGAGCAGACAAACTGACAGCACGATAGGAGAGGAGATCAAGTCACTTCTCGCTGAATATCATGATGAAGCGGACAGGGAAGTGAAGAACCTGGGGAAATATGCAACGGCTAGAACATATGGGGAGGGAGAGAGACCCAGCTCAGTCCTGGCTAGAATCTTAAGCGGGAAAAGGGGACTACAACAAGTCTGGAAATAAAGTCTGGAGACGGGGAGGTTCTAACGGAAGAAGCAGACATAGCGCGAGCCTTCAAGGCCTTCTATACTGAACCATACTCGTCCAAAAGTGGAGACCTTGAGGACGATATCACCGACTACCTTGACCACATCAATATACCTACATTAACTAACACACACAGGGAATTCCTGAAGCTCCAGATAGAGAAGGACGAAATAGCGGAAGCTCTGGTGAGTATGCGAGCTGGCAGCGCACCGGGAGCAGATGGCCTCACAGTAGGGTTTTACAAGCCATTTCAGGACAAATTACTCACACCTCTCTGCGCTCTTCGATGACATCTGCGTAGAGGGCAGTATGCCGCAATCCATGAGGGAGGCTCTACTGGTCACGATACTAAAGCCAGGCAAGCCACAAGATGAGTGTAGCTCGTATAGACCCCTTTCACTATTAAACGTTGACACTAAACTGTTTGCTAAAGTTCTGGCCAACCGCCTGGCGCTTTTAGCGCCTCGGTTGGTTGCGCCTGAACAGGCTGGCTTCCTCCCCAGCAGAAACTTGATATACAACATTCGGACGGTTCTAAGCACGATACAACATGTTCGGCAGGATAGGAAGGCACTAGCAGTGTTCCTTGACATGGAAAAGGCCTTTGACTCAGTGGAATGGCCTTTTATGCGACTAGTACTGCAGCGGATGGGCCTGGGGCTGCCATTCCTCCAGATGATAGGGGCCCTGTATAACTGCCCGCGGGCCAGGCTTTGACTCGGCAGCCTGGTCACTGACTCCTTCCCCATCAGTAGAGGCACCAGACAGGGGTGCCCGCTTTCGCCTCTCCTGTACGCCCTGGTTGCTGAACCATTAGCCTGTGCGCTATGAGAATACCATGACAATGAAGGCATAGGCTTCCCCACATACAAGATGGTGGTGTCCATGTATGCTGACAACGCTTTGCTGTACGTCCGCGACCCGGACAACAATCTAACCTCGGTACTGAGAGAGGTGGTCCGCTTCGGAGCCCTATTGGGCCTGAAGGTCAACTGGTCGAAGTCATTGGCTTTCCCCTTAATCCCAAAAACGCAGAATATCGAAATGGAATATCCACTGCAGTGGACTACAGACACAGTCCGGTACCTGGGTGTACAACACCACACTGATGCTGAAATCCTATTTAGGGCAAACTATGGCACTGCCTTCAGCAAGCTTGAGGACGATTATGAAGCCTGGTGTAGGCTCCCACTCTCCCTTCTGGGACAGATATCCATAATGAAAATGGTCGTGCTGCCTAGAATACTGTTCCTATGTATGACAATTCCAATTGTGCTTCCCAAGTCCTTTTTCCAACGACTAACTCAACTCATGGTTAAACTGGCATGGGCAGGGAAACAACCCCGAGCCAAGTGGACGCTACTCACATTGCCTTATAGCATGGGTGGGCTCGGTGCCCCCGACTTGGAGCTTTATTATAGAGTAGCCCAGGCCGCTCATCTGCACACCTGGCTCCACGGCGATAGCTGTATTCCGCATGTCCGCATGGAAACACTCTTTGCTAGCCCTCTCTCGCTCCAGACCACGATTTTCCAACCGGTAGATCGAAGGACTGGCATACTGGACTCAATCGGCGCAACAAATCATGCATTGCACAGTCTTTTGCAGCTGCAGGGTGGTGCACTACTATACTCTCCAATAATGCCGATAGACTGGGCTCGATGACTGCCTCCCATCAAAGAGAAAGGGGTGATCCTTGCACTACAAAAGCTTAACGTTAAAGTTGCAGGAGACCTGTTCCAGGACGGGGTTGCCAAAACATGGGAGCAAGCAACAACAAATAGTGAGGACACTCCTTTACTGACCCGCTTCCAGTTCCACAGGGTGCGCTGTGCTCTTACAGAGCTGCTAGTTGAGGATATGGCTGAACCACCTGAAGTTCCGGAACTCACGTATGTGATAAAAGCTGAGACCCCCCAAAAACTACTGTCTAACCTATATAAGCTGTCCCAGGCACATAGAGAGCACACGTACAGGAAAGCATGGCTGGCATGGCAACCTGACCTACAAATAGTTATCGATGACGACATGTGGAGATACTGCAGTACTAACACTAGGAAACTATCGCTGAATGGCAGACACAGGCTAGTACACTTTAAGTTCCTCAACAGGGTGTATTACACACCGGCACGACTGCACAGGTATGGCCTTCGTGACACTGCGGACTGTGAGAGATGTCGCGCCCCCGATGCAGGCTTTCTACACCTGGCATGGCAATGCCCAGGTGTATGGGATTTCTGGGCCAAGATCTTCACTGATATAAGCAACACAGTAGAAATAGATCTCACACCTGATCCCACGCTAGCGCTCCTAGGGTACACTAAGAAGCAAACCAAAGCCACACGGCGATTGGTAGACATGCGACTGCTCATGGCCCGTAGGGTGGTGGCATGCTGTTGGATGAGAGGCCCCACGCCTACACCTAAACGCTGGCTACACGACATGTTATATTGCTGTACACAGTCTGAGAATTACAGCGAGTTGCTGCCTCCCACTAGTCATCCTAAAAACTTCTGGGGGTTATACCAGACATAGCTGAATAGTAAAAGAGACACTCACATCCGGGAGGACGAACATGGACATTAGATTGCCACCGGGTGGTGGGGGACGATGCATTGGCGTGCATAGCAGAGATAAATTTTACACTATGAGATATGGTTACTTATCGGCGTTCACATCAGATGGCACTTTAACATCGCCGCCTGCCCAGCTATGGGTTGTTGGCTAAATGGCTGTGTAGTCACCTGTCACATTATTGTTCGGACAGGATTTTCGACCAAAGTCGGATGGGTGGGAGGGGGGTTAGTTTGACTGTAATGTTTCACGCATTGTAAACCCAATAAAAATATTTAAAAATAAATAAATAAAAATCCCGGCCTTCCAGCGACGTCGGAAACCAGAGCTTTGAGCTCCATAATTTGAGGCCTTTCGGGGCTCCGGGGACTGGCGTTGATTGGTGGCCGGCGCGGAGTGCAACAACAGCGGGGACTCAGGCCGGAAGTCGCCGGTCACACCGACGTCACCGGAAACGATTGCAGCTAAATCTTGTGACGGTGCATAGGTGGTGAGCGGAACGGGTGGCGGTCTTCAGCGGAGGGGGTGCCCCCCCTGGAGCCCGCTCCCCTCTGAGACCAGGCGAGTACAGAGCCCCAGTGACGGTGCACGGTGCAAGGCTGGGTCGGAGGCGGGCACCCGACGGTCCTGCATGGGACTGGGGGAGATTGACGCCGGATTTCTTTGTGCCCCCCTCCTCATAACACTCGGAGGGGGGCAGACACAGATTAGGCTACAGTTTTTTTTTTTTGGCAGAGTTTTATATAGCGCGAACTAGAACCGAACCAAATCAGTTATCAGAGCGCTTTACATAGCACCAGTTACGTTACATGAGGACACACTTTCATTTTTTTTTTTTTAGGCACGGGGAGATTAAGTGATTTGCCCAGAATCACAGGGGGTTTTTTGGCGTCGTTACCGAGACTCGAACCCAGATCCCCAGGTCCGAGGTCGAGCGCCTTAGCCGTTAGGCCAACCCCTCTCCCCTACAGTTGGCGGTCAACACTCCCGCAGAGTCACAAGTAGCCAACCAGCGACCATTAAATTGGCCCACGCAGGGGTGTGAACTGTTGGAGGTGCCTGGTAGCGGAGATTGACCCCCAGATGCCATACCCTAGCCATGGAGGGTCGACGCAGCATTAAACAGGCCGGGAGACGACGGCGCCGGGAAGACAGACAGAGAACTTGGGCGAGAGCGCACAGCTGGAGAGTGACTGTCCTGACTGGGAGGCACAACCCCTTCCCACGACCAGCGACTCTCCGTAGCAGTAGAGTTAGCACATTGGGAGCCAGATTGGAGACAACTGAGACAATATCTACAGGCACTAGGGGGCAAACTGGAAAGATCAAGGGCCTCCTGCCCCATACTAGTGCTGACGCTTGCTTAGTACCCCCTGGGGACCATCGGACTGCATAGCTCCAGTGGCCTGGTGGTCACGTAGACGGCCCTCATCGTAATCACAGACTTGTGCACGCTGCAGTGGGATCCCGGAAGAGATGCCACTGGATTGCGCTGTGAGCTGGCACATAAATGGCGACCAAATTGGACTCCGAAAAACACCAATCTAGGACATCTAAGGGATGGAGACAAGTCCAGACCAAAACACTGGACCGGTACACTCTCCCCAGAGGTTCGCCGACAGACTCAAGACACGCTAGCATGGTGGGAGGAGATTCCACGAGCCCTGCATCGGACTTGACCCTACACAACGTCATGGCGGCCATAGATGGGGTCAAATCATCCTTAGGGGAAAAAAATGGAGTCACTGGAACATAAGCTTGATACAGTCTCCATAGAAGTGAATCTCATATGTGCGGACCTTACCAAAGTTAACGAAAATGTCATATCCCTAGACATAAAGACGGCCAGTCTGACGGATGATGTAGCGCAGCTTCAGCAGGAAGTAAGCGATCTTGAGTCTTTCTACAAAACGGCTGAGCGTAAGTTGGACGATTACAAAGGGAGAGCTCGGCGCAATAATATCTGCATCTTGGGAGTGCCCGAGATATCAGAAGGTCCGGCTCCCGACCTGTTTGTTGAAGAACTGATTCTAACCCACCTTAAACCCAAGGGACTTGGTAAATTCTTCACCATCGAACGTGCACACAGGGTCCTAGGCGGGCGGCCAAAGCCCTCGCGCCCGATGATCGCAAGGGTCTTGAACTTCAGAGATACAGACGCTATCCTGCAGGCTGCCCATATGGGTACCCCCTTGCGCTACGAGAATGCCACCCTCTCTTTCTTTCCCGACTTAACGCAATTGGTGCAGAAACAGCGAAGGAATTTCCTGGCTGTCAAGAAAAAACTTAGGGACAAAGGAATAAGATACACCATGATGTTCCCGGCGCATCTGAGGGTGGAGGTTGAGGGAAGAGCATGGTTTTTTGACGATTCTGAAGTGGCGTCTGACTGGCTCGACAGCCGTCCCCCCAGCGGATCTGGATTGCGAGACAGAGGTGGAGATCAAGCAGCATAGGAACAAGACTGAGATCCGGCATCCATGCTCTCGGACTAACTGAACATTGTCAGGTACAGGGGCATCAGCCCCAGGATAAGATATCGGACTCTCTCCAGGATTAAAAAGAATTTTCAATGAGTAATGTGAAGATCAAAGGACAATTTGTTTGAGATGATGCAGGTTTATGGGGGGGGGAACGAAGTGTCAGCTTCCCTCCCCTATACTACCTTTAGTTATCTATTAGTTTTAGTGTGTAGGGCGACAGGCACTCTGCCAGTTTGGGATAAGTGAAAGCCAAGAGCAGGGGTGCAGGGAGGGGGGTGGGGGGGAGAGAGTTGGGAGGGGGTTGTAATGTTTTTCAATGTTGTAATTTTATTGTGTGCAATTTCGATTTCTTCGACCCCATCAAAGAGCAGAGCAGGGCTACCAAGATTTCTACAAGGGCGAGATGTCGAGCGATAGACAGATCAGGGATCAGAGTGCTTAGTTTGAATGTAAATAGGCTAGGGGACAAAATAAAGCGGGGGATGGTCAACCAATTTATTAGACGGCATGCACTGGAAGTGATCCTCTTACAAGAAACCCACCTGATAGGAAACAAATGTATGGCCTTGCACAGGGGAGGGTATAAACTAGTGGCTCACGCGGGATTTTCCTCAGGGTCGTGGGGAGTAGGCATAGTAACTAAAAATGCATTCCCTTTCACACTACAAGCCACGTGGACAGATAAACGAGGCAGATATGTAGGGGTCTCAGGCCAATGGGAAGGGAAGACAGCCACATTTGTTTTAATATATGCCCCTAACCGCCTGCAGTCGGAAACGTTTAAAGACCTAGGCACGATATTCCTCACTTCCTCTGGGTGTCCTGGTATTGGGAGGTGACTTCAATGCTGTGATGTCCAGAGACCTAGATCGACATCCCCCTTGTGCAATCAGACTTGCTTAGAGGTGTCTCCCTGAGTTCGTAGACACAGTGGGCCTGGTGGATGGATGGAGGGCGCATAATCCAGATAGGAAAACACTTCACACACATATATTGGGAGCACACCACAGCTTGTCAAGAATAGACTATGTCCTTGTCCCGGCAGCGCAGGCCCATACTATCCAAGAAATATGTCATTTGGGACGGGGCATTTCAGATCACTCCCCCGTGTGGCTGAGACTGGAATGAGAGTATGCGAGTGTGGGTAGAGTAGCCCCCATTAATCCATGGTACTTCAAGGATCCACATACCCGGAACAGCATTGTCAAAGTCACGAATCACTACTTTCAGGAAAACAAGGATTCGGTGTACTCCGCACAGACTGTATGGGAGGTGAATAAAAAAGTTTTCCGGGGTGAAAGGCTCTCCCCGATAGCCAGGAAAAAGAAGGAGAGGCAGGCTGATCTTGAGAGTGCGGAAAAGGACGTGGTAAAGTCAGAAGAGGAACTGGCCCGGGTGGTTTCCCCTGAGGGCCTTCACCTTCTCAGATTGAGGCAAGATGAGTTTCATAGCATCGCTAAGGATGGAGCCAGGGCGCAGAGTAGAGAGGTTCAAGGCAGAGTCTATGAGCTCAGAGATAAAGCAGGAAAGCTGATAGCGTTACTGGCTAGATGTGAGTGGGCGTCAAGACTGGTGCCAGAGGTGTTAGCTATAACAGACCCTAGCGGACACATTTGCCGACCACTACCATACAATATATAGTACGACTGGCAGGTTTACTGAAGAAGAAAATGCGGAAATGATAAGAGACATAATACTGCCCATGCTCTCGGACGAAAACAGGGACTATCTGGACTCCCCTCTGACTGATGACGAGGTGGCGTAGGCTATCCGGGGTGTGAACTCGGGTAAAGCGACAGGGCCTAATGGTATTCCCATTGAATTGTATAAACTGAATTCTAATAAACTTGCCCCATATATTTGAGCTATTTTGATAGAGTAGGGAGAAGGGACTGCTTCCATATGACCAACGAGTGGCTAACATAGTGGTCATACATAAAGGAAAACCCAGAACTAGCTGCGCCTCCCATCAGCCACTCACTTTTGAATGTGGAGCCTAAGGTCCTTGCCAATTTACTGGCGATACGTCTGATTAAAGTAATTACCACGATGGTGCACCCGGATCAGTCGGGCTTCATGCCGCATCGAAACACAGCCCTCAACTTACGGCGGTTACATGGAATATTGCGTAGACGCCACTATGGCATTTGATATGGTGGAGTGGCCTTATCTGTTAGCGGTTTTAAGCAAATAAGGCTCGGACAGGAACACATAGGTTGGGTTTGACTCCTATTCTACAGGCCGATGGCTCGGGTAGTGGTAAATAATCGTAAGTCCTCAGACTTCCAGCTCGGTAGGGACACTAGGCAGGGTCGCCCCTTGTCTAATCTCCTCTTTGCATTGGCGGTGTAGCCACTGGCGGCTTGGATCAGGCAGGACCGATCCATCCGCGGACTGAGGTTGTCTCTGGATTGGGAGGACACAATATCTCTGTACGCAGATGACGTCCTCTTGTACTTGACGAATCCTAGAGGATCACTAAGCAGCCTCCTAGATGTGCTGGAAATATTTGGCAGGTACTCTGGATTTACTGTGAACTGGCTCAAATCAGTGGTCTATGTCATTCGGGGTGAACCGCCTATAATACCACGTGGTTGCCCGATCCAGAGCGTATCTGACGGGTTCCGATACCTCGGAATCTTTGTGACACTAGACTCGAAACTTCGCTATGCCCGGAATTTGGACCCACCCATGCAGAGACTTAAGAATGATGCTGTGCATTGGAAACCTTTCCCCCTTTCCATGTTAGGCAGGGCGGTCCTTTTCAAAAGATGGCGCTGCCTCTTTTCCTATATGCACTCCAAAATATGATGGATCCGGTTCCCGCGTCCTATTTTAAAGCAATTGAGAGTCTCGAGAGAGAGATTTTATGGGAGGACAGTCCTCGTATAGCATTTTCCAAATGGACTCTTAACTGGAATGACGGTGAAATTAGTCTACCAGACTTGAAGTACTGCTGGGCGTCTCAATTGGCAGCTATCAATCACGGGATATATGGACATCCAGGTGATCCCGGAAACACCATGGACAGATGGCAGCTCTCGGGGGGCGACTATACTAGAGCGTTATACGATAAACCCCGTAGATACCCACTGACTGGACCTACTGCGCAACCGTCCAAGTATGGCACACTGTCACTTAACACCTAAAATGGGAGGACAAACTCACGCTAGCCACACCACTTTGGAGCACGGAGAAATTGGGAAAACCTCTGGAAATCCAAGGGTTTTGATAAATGGGATCTTATAGGGATCTCCAGAGTCAAACACATTTGGGGGGACGGAACGGTGCAATCATTTACGTCACTTAAATATCAATATAAATTGACAGACACTGAGCATTTCCGATACCTACATATCCGCCATGCCCTGCTTACTCATATTCCCAGTGGTGCAACATTCCCGGAAGCCTCGCCCCTAGAGGACAGAGTACTAGACGGGCATCTCCCAGAGAAGACCATATCCCTAATATATAGGAAATGGATAAACAACATGGAGGATCCGTTACTTGCCCTCAGAGGGCAATGGACTGGGGATGGTCAAGAAATCGATGATGAAGACTGGCAGGAGGCGGTTTCCTCCCCACAAGTAGTTTCAATCCAAGCCAGGCTGAGATTAGTACAGCTTAAAATACTGCATAGGATCTATGTAACGGGTCCTGGCCTGGTTCGAATGGGACGGGCGGAAAGTGGTGAGTGCAGAAGGGGGTGTGGGGAACTGGGAACTTCCATCCACATACTATGGAACGGTCAGCAGATACAACAATATTGGAGAGACATTCACCACACACTGCGATCGGTTTTGGGGGTGGATGTGCAGCCAGAAGCCCAAAGATGCATATTAAATGTCTGGGAGCCTACGGATCTCAACACATACACCACACAATGGGCAACTTTAGCATATATGATTGAGAAACGTAACATCGCACAGCAGTGGGGGGCTACTCAACCGCCCCAATTGCGGAAGTGGAAGGAGGATTTAGACTGATGCATGTTATGTTATGTTATGTTAGTAGTATTTATATGGCGCGCAGCTGCCATGTACAGGGAAAAGTCAGTCTTCATAGCTAGGGGATGCCCTGGGAAGTGGATTAAGGTATAGGGAGCATGGAACCGATACAAAGGCGACATCTGTCTCCCGCCAAGTCGCCAGCCTGACGCAGACACTATTGATACCCCTTGATCTGATCAATATAATAATTGTAATATATCTTGTATACTGTATAATGTCGCTGTGTCAAATGTAGGAGCCTGCTTGTAATTAATATATGTGCTTTGGTCAAACTGTTCAATAAAAAGAAATATACAAAAAAAACACTGACCACTGGTGCACAAAACTAGTCGGTACAAAAGGGGGTGGTGGTGATGGACGGAGCATCTGAATCAATCAAATAATAATAATAATAATCCACATTTGTAAAGCGCACAATCACCCGTAAGGGTCTCTAGGCGCTGGGGGCCGTCGGGAAGATTAAGCGAGCTATTGCCCAGAGTCACATGGTGCTGGGCTAACCTGCCGCCGGAGCCGGGGATCGAACCCTGATCCCCAGATTCCAGCGTCAGTCGCCCTGGCCGTGGCGCCACACCTCTCCCTCAGTCGCCCTGGCCGCGGCGCCACACCCAGTCAAAAGATCTGGGTTTAATCCATCACCGTTCTTTAGCCCACTCTGCCACCCCAGTTCAGACATGGCTATATGCAAATCAGTCTGACCTTGTGCCTCATGGGAACAGTCCAGCCCGAACAGCCAAGCAATGTCTTCCCTGGACCGGAAACAAGCTTCCGAGGACCCGTTTCTGGCATTCTGAAGTACCGGGTTATTTAGAACACAGCGGTGCCAGGGGACACACCCAAAGACTTCGGATTCTCCTGTCTCAGACTACAGAAACGCAGAAACTTATTGGTGACGTCAAAGATCAAATTTATTGGCTGCAACCAGTAACAGATATCCTAGAAGTACAACACGGTGTATGTTCTCAGGAGACTGCTCAATTTTACAAAGCCAGTCAACCCTTCTTATACCAAATATTGTGCTTCAGGCAAACATTCCTCATTTACAGTAAACTAATCCCATGTGTACAATAAAAGCATTGCATGACAAATCCACATTTCATCGTCCAGCCCATCATCATTTTACCCAGCAAGGCCCAACACTCTTCATCAGATAAATCGGACAGACCCCTAATAAAAACGGGCACCTCCTCATCGTAAACAGGTCATAAAGAGAGGAGCAGAGACAGGTGTGAGTCAGATTAGACATAGTTGTGTACAATAAAGGGTTTATGTTATGCTGTGCCTTGATCCCTAATCGCGATCGGCTACTGGGAAAGGAACTAGCCGAACAGGTTTGGCTTCGGGCAACGGAGTCAGCTTGCCCAGGTCACAGAGAAGTCAGCCAAAGGTGTACGTGTCCCAAAGACTCGTTCGGCCTTAGTCATCGGCCTATGTGAGGGCAACCACAAAATGGCTGCCGTACACAAAATGGAACCCAAGGGTTCAGAACGGAATCCCTGATTTTATGGTGATCTCGTCACTCGAACATGACGAAAATACTCGTATATATTATACTCGTCATTCTCGGTCTGCTGATACCAAAATCGTCATGATACGATGACATTTATGAAACGGGTTCAGAATTCACTGAACATCAGACCCTCCTTTTGCCCTTACATAGGCAATAACCTACACTTTAACCTACACTCACGCTAATCTGAGTCCAGGTCTATATTCATAAAATCATTGAGATGTTGCTGTAGCATCATCCTATTACTTAGCATGTCTCTCGATACAGGTTTTCTTACACACGATGTAGCACAGAGGCCACATATAGCAGGAGAACACTGTACACAAAGACAGAACAGGAAAAGGATGGCTAAGATCATCCCAATGACCATCAGAATCTTCCATCCCCAGGCGGATAACAGTCCCCAAAACCATCCCATCAATGACCAATCTCCTTTATCCACGTGTATAGATTCAGAGATCTTGTGCAGTTTGGAAATGGCCTGGTACACTGTCGGAGCGTTGTCTGGAATGAAAACACATCAACTTGATTGGATCACTTTACATACCCCACCTCGGTCTGCAAGTATAACGTCTAACGCAACTCTGTTCTGGAGAGTCATAAGACGATCCGACGAGCTCAGCAGTCAAGTTACTAAGGGCACCGGCAGTTTCAATTACGGTGGAATCAACCACTCTCGTCAATTGCCGTATGTTCCTGCTGTTAACCATAGGTCCCCAAAATGGCAGAAACCCCTTCAAAAAAATCTCCCAATTCTTGTCCTGCAGTATCTTCCTTACTGAAGACACCTCTAACTACTCTTGTCTTGTGGTAATCTGCCGCAGCTGTGTAGGTGGGAGGCAATAGGAACGAAACAAAACATGTGCCCGAGAAATCAGGGGGCAACCATGTGTATGCTCTGTCATAACAGATGAAATAGGTACCCTTAGCTGCTAGAAATGATGGGGAAGTCTGGGATGCAAAAACATACGTCTCAGTACAGATACTCTTCCCTAGCTGAGCTCTTGGATTCTTACCATTACCTTGCAGACAGTAATGACCCTGATGGGGTACAATCCAGATCGGAGAGGATCTTTTCGCTCGCTGGTTCTCACTCAGACTAACTCCATATCCGGTTATGTTCCATCCAATATACGCGAGTGTCTCATCTTTCGGGATAGTCTCATAAGAGATAGTTCCTCTAATCATATCGACTATACCCTTAACTAGAGCACTATTCTTCAGATTGTCCTTCACAGAACATAGGGGGTGGACTTCACGAGCATAGATGCACATCGTTCTGTATGCCCACAAAGAACCATTGTAGCTGAATGGCAGGATCAGATAAGGAATACCTTTATCAGTAGTATGAGGCATAAGACCACACACCCAACAGTTAGTCGTGTTCACTACTAGCTGATGTTGGTGCAGGAGCTGAACAAAAGAGTTATTGACAAACTCTAATCTTCTAACGGACTCATGTTCAGGCAGAGGGTGAAGAGAATGTGAAGAAACAGTAGAAGAAGGCATGGGCTGTGTAGTGGGTGCAAACGTCACTCGAAAAGAGAACAAAACATATCCTATTAAAAACATCATTACGCTAAGCAACATAAAAGGGCATAATATCAGAAAATGTTTTCTAGTCATCATTGTACACATTTTGGCTCTAAAATTCACCTCTTTGGCAGGTCTCTCCATCTCGAAAAACTCCATCCTCTAACCTTGCTGCTCGCGGAGGTAGGGTGTTCCGTGCTAAGGAATGCGCCTGTCAGTCCAGGGAACTCCCAAAGACCAACCAGAACCGTCGACCTTGTGTCTTCGGCTTGCACTCCAAAGACTTGACGCCGCGACCCTACAGCTGAACCCGGATGGTGGTTCGAAAAACAAAAATCAAAATAGTTTCTCAGATGAGAGAGCTGCACTTTTAAAAACAGTAAAAATAATTTTTTATTTGTCCATGATTCTTGGTCTCAAATTAGAACGGCTTTTTCCAGGTAACGTCTGGTCTTGGAATAAGAGTTCAGGCTCGGTAGTGTCCAATCGAACTGAAGATGGCACGGCTTTTTGCAGAAGATAGTCGCTTTCACGCTCTGAATTTGTCTCTATTAAACGTGCATCGCTAAAAGGCAGAAAACGAGGCACAGTCTCAGTTTCAGAATCTGCAATACCCTCCTGGACCCACCGGTCGTACGGCAGAGGCAAAGGGACCCTCTTACAATGTACGCCGTGGATCCAGTTCTTTTTTCCTTGCACTCGCACTGCAGTTCTCGTGGACAAAAGTACTAAGTATGGGCCGATCCAGCGGGGCTGATCGTTTTTTGTCCGCTGGAAGTTCTTGATTAGTATCCACGATCGATTGCATGCCCTGGATCTTCAGAAGCCTGAGGCAGTGTATCATGAACCTGTTGGTGTAAGACACGCAATTTAGCCGTCAAACCATACAGATAGTCAAGCAATACAGGGTGTTCAATCTCGCTAAATTTCGTCGGCCTCGGCACTCCCCATATGTTGGCCGGGCGACCGAACACAATTTCATAAGGACTAAGTCCTACTCGGGAATGTACAGTCATCCTTGTGGACAGAAGTGCTAATGGCAAAGCATCAGGCCATTTAAGACCAGAGCTCGCTTGTATCTTGGCCAACTTCAATTTGAGGGTGCCATTATAGCACTCTACTAATCCAGCTGATTGGGGGTGATTTGCAGCGTGAAACTTTTGCCGGATTCCTAGCCCTTCACATACTCTCTTTATCACTTGACCCACAAATTAACTCCCATTATCACTCCAGACCATTCTCGGCAAACCAAACCTGAGGAAAAATTCTTTGACAAGGGTTTTAGCTGTGGATAAGGCAGTGTTATCTTTCAGGGGATATGCTTCTACCCATCTCGAAAAGGCACAAACAACAATGAGTACGTATTTCAAGTTGTTGCACCTCTCCATGTGGATGAAATCTAGCAGCAAAACCTCAAACGGATACGTTGGAGTCAAAAAATTACCAACTGGAGTTGGAGTTCCCTTACCAGGATTGTATTTCAGACAAACCATACAATTTTTAACCACATTCTCTGAACACTTAGGAATTCCAGCATTTTGCCATACTGGAGCCAACAACTTACAGATCCCTTTCACACTGATATGAGCCATTCCATGTGCCATTGTAACCACTGCAAGCACGTACGCATCGGGTAAAACAATCGTATCAAGCTGTGTCTTCAAAGCCTGACTATATATTGATGGGCTCTCACAATAGCCTTGAGGAGCGCGTTTGAACCGGAAGCTTCGACCTTCTAAAGAGAAGCCAAAAATATCCCTACTCTCCTCGGCAATCGGGATGCTGAAGAAAGCATTCTTCAAATCAATCACCGAAAACCACGTAGCTGAAGCTGGAATCATGGTCAGTAAGAAAGTGATATCTGGAATAACAGGGAATTGCGGAACTACAATCTTATTCACCTCGCGAAGATCGATCACGAACCTATATACAGACGGTTGTGAGGGATCAGTCCTTTTTAGAACAGGCAAAACCGGACTATTGCACACATTACCTCTCGTTTCTTCAATTACATCTTTTTCAATCAGGTCATGAATGATCGCTAGCAACGCCTTTTCACCTTCACTAGAGATCTTGTATTGGGGAATGCGTGGCATTTTAACATTCGCTTTCAACGTCACAACATATGGCGGTATTTCCAAAAGACCCACATCATTAGGACCAGTAGCCCAAATAGAATCAGGAAGAGAAGACAATTCTGTTGGAAGTTTATCCTTCGACAAATACATTGAGGAGACCACTTTCTTACCCAGTGTAAGTTGTACTCCCGAGGGAGAACAATATAATGTCGCGTACAATCTTTTCAACAGATCCAATCCTAACAAGTTCTCACCACAACCTGTCGTCAGAATAAGGGTTGCTTCGAATTCACACGGTCCAACAGAAAGAGACATAGGACTAGAAATTGGGTTCCTAACCGGGGCGCCAGAAAAGCCTACTGAAACATTCGTCTCGCCAGACAAAGGTGCACCAGGGAGTTTAGAGTGCATAATAGAACTCTTTGTAGCACCAGTATCCAACAGAAAAGGTTCTGACACACCTGATGTAATCACCTCAACATAAGGTCCACTCTGATCTACTGGAGCTGAAACAACTCCCTCTCTCTGTCTATGGCTGTCCTAGCAATCATCACCTTCCATATTCTCAGCTTCTGCATAGTAGTCATCTGCATAGTACTGAGTCGTCCTACCAGACGCGTTATTCTGCTGATCAAAACTATTCATTGAATTTTGTGGGGGAAAGGGACACACGTTCTGGGGGAAACCTCCACGTCCTCTACCTCTAGGTGCTTGTGGAACACCTGGACCTCTTGCGCTAGAGACACCATTCATACGCTGTAACAAAACAGGGCAGCTACTTTTAAAATGACCCTCTTCTTTGCAATATGCACACTGATTAGGGCCTACAGGAAAACGTGGTTGAGAAGACTCGAACCTTTGCGAGTTTCTCTGAAACTGCTGAGGTTGCTGATAATCACGCTGGTTACTACGGGGCAGATACGCCTGCTGTAAAAGAACCTTCGTCTTTAGCTCTATTGTCTTCTTGTCTGCTCTATCCTTCTCATCCTTATCCCTATTTTCATAGTACTGTGCAGTAGCCAATATTTGTGCTGAAGAGGAAACAGCCCAAGAACTCTCTGAATCTTTCAATTTTTTACACAACTCGGGAAGCAAATTGTGCACAAATTTGTCAACGAACAACCGTTGACCACCTTCTGTACTCATATCTTGACCACTGTGGTCGATAAACGTTTCTTCAAACCTAGTGAAGAAATCAGACACGGTTTCCTCTTTCTTCTGCTTACATGCAGACAATTTATCCCAATTTACACGCATCGCAGGCATTAAAGTCTTCATGTAAGTAACGATCTTACCAGGGAGTTCTGCTACCAAAGGCTCAGGTTTAGCACCGCCTACTTGTCTGTCATTCGCAGTACTAATATTAGCCCATGTGTCACCTAACTCCTGCGCATGATCCGTATGGCGAATCAATCCCCACAAAGGCTGCGGAACAACATTCCCAAACAACATGTCTATATCAGCTAAATTCATAATACATGAGTCTGCGGTCTGTGATAATTCCTTATAATACCCTGCAGGATTTTTACGGGGGTCAGGCAAAGTCTGCTTAAGAGCCAAAACTTCTGCTCTCTTCCATGGAACATGTACCCAGACACGCTGAAAATGAGCCGGTGCAGCTACAATACCAAGACCTACATCAGCCTGAACTGCTTCCTTCCATACTGGAGGTACCTCTCTCATTGGATATTGTCTCACTTTTCTCCTAACAGAAGGATCAGGCTCAAACAACGACCGACAAGGAGACTCGTTTCTGAACGAAAGCAGTGTTGCTACCGCTCTTTCAACGTCGAGACCCACAATCGTGCCTTTCGCAAACTCGAACCGTACACGGCACAACTCAGGCGGGTTGGGTTCCAAATCATTACCCTCCAATTCTTCACAAAGGAAAACACACATTTTATCATAAACATATCTCTGCTTCGGTGCTTCCCATTGGCGGAAGACATCCATAACAGACTCTAACTCATATCTTGTAGGATCAGTAACCCATTTATGCGCCAAATGATCCAATACTCCCTTCTCTCTGGAATCAGGCAGTTGGCTGCGTAACTGTTTACGCTCTGAAACAGGGGTCATAGTTAATGGCCCAAAGAAAGGAGACAAAAGACTAGTAACAGTATCAGTCATTCTCTGTCGGACAGAAGGAGAAGTTGACAGGACCGGAGATAAAGCGGATTGAGAGGAAGCTAATGTAGGAGCAGTAGCAGAGGAGGCAGCAAGAACAGGTGAAAAAGTAGTAGGAATTAAAGATGGAGCAGGTGGCAAAGTCGGCGGCCCTTGATAAGGCTGCACCAGAGGAGTAGGAGCCAACTGAAGAGAAGCTGGCGGTTGTTGAATAACTGGAAGCTGCATAACTGGAGGTTGCACAACTAAAGGTTGCGGAGGTGCTGTAGCACTCTGCGCATAGGGGGTGGTGAACTCAACAAATGTGACATTAAAGGATCTTTCTCAAGTTCCTTTGTTGCATCTTGCTGGAGAGTTGGCAAAACTGGATAGCATTTATCAATCGCCATTTTACGTCGCTTGTGCAACTGTTCACTCGCTTGTTCTTCGTTATCTTTATACTGCATAGCAGCCTGCATTATCGAGATACCCCTTTCTCTTTTATTTCTCTTCGCTAATTTAATTTCTTTCTGTTTGGCTTCCTTTCGCCATAGGCGGAAAGAGTCAAACATCGCCGGCCGGGCGTTCTTCTTAAAAAGTCTAACCTCTAGATTATCTAAAATCTCGATGTCGTAGCTACCATATTGGGGCCACTTTAAAACACCGTCCTTTCTAGTGTATCGGATCCATATTTCATTATACGTGATGGGGCCCACGCCATGCTTTACATAGAGCTCATAGGTTGGAGTTCCAATCGGAGGAACCGGACACGAGTCCTCCAATCGGGAATCCCTATTTCGACCACAACAAAACAAATTTTCAAGTCTGCTAAGACCAGGCATCTTCGCTCTCTAGTCTAGCTTCAAACTTCAAGGGAATATCAAAACGATAGTCTCGTGAATACACAAGTCCCTCGGCTTTGGTACGTGCAAGTTCCAAATCAAAGATCCTAACAAATCAAAAGATCCCAAGGGATACCCAAAAACTAAGAACCAAGACTAAGGACTGGGAGACGCTCCACTCATACTTAACTGAGGTATCGATGACGTCACCAGAAGACTCGTCTATCGTCTCGCTCTACAAATCATCAAAGGGTCCAAGACAGGGCAGCAGTCCTTCGTAGCCGTCGGAAAGCGGGGAACCTCGCAGCAAAGACTTTCGGACCACGACGACATACAGGGGTCGATGAAGTGGCTGGCCTTCCTCCAGAATTTTCACACGAAGCTCCTCACGGACCTCAGGCTTGGACTGGTACCGCTGAAATCGCCCAACGTTGGGCGTCAATTGAAATACCGGGTTATTTAGAACCCAGCGGTGCAAGGGGACACACCCAAAGACTTCGGAGTCTCCTGTCTCAGACTACAGAAACGCAGAAACTTCTTGGTGACGTCAAAGATCAAATGTATTGGCTGCAACCAGTAACAGATATCCTAGAAGTACAACACGGTGTATGTTCTCAGGAGACTGCTCAATTTTACAAAGCCAGTCAACCCTTTTTATACCAAATATTGTGCTTCAGGCAAACATTCCTCATTTACAGTAAACCAATCCCATGTGTACAATAAAAGCATTGCATGACAAATCCACATTTCATTGTTCAGCCCATCATCATTTTACCCGGCAAGGCCCAACACTCTTCATCAGATAAATCGGACGGACCCTAATAAAAACGGGCACCTCCTCATCGTAAACAAGTCATAAAGAGAGGAGCAGAGACAGGTGTGAGTCAGATTAGACATAGCTATGTGCAATAAAGGGTTTATGGTATGCTGTGCCTTGATCCCTAATCTCGATCGGCTACTGGGAAAGGAACTAGCCGAACAGGTTTGGCTTCGGGCAACGGAGTCAGCTTGCCCAGGTCACACAGAAGTCAGCTAGAGGTGTACGTGTCCCAAAGACTCGTTCGGCCGTAGTCATCGGCCTATGTGAGGGCAACCACAAAATAGCTGCCGTACACAAAATGGAACCCAAGGGTTCAGAACGGAATCCCTGATTTTATGGTGATCTCGTCACTCGAACATGACGAAAATACTCGTATATATTATACTCGTCATTCTCGGTCTGCTGATACCAAAATCGTCATGATACGATGACATTTATGAAACGGGTTCAGAATTCACGGAACCTCAATTCCAGCCGTCTTCAGCCCGGCTTGCTTGAATCCAGTGGCAAAGTGAGCAAGGGACTAACGTCTGAGCATACCCTGCCACACTTATGGCGGCCAAAAGCAGTACAAAAGGGGGTGGTGATGGACGGAGCATCTGAATCAATCAATCAAACACTCACACCCAGTCAAAAGATCTGGGTTTAATCCATCACCGTTCTTTAGCCCACTCTGCCACCCCAGTTCAGACATGGCTATATGCAAATCAGTCTGACCCTGTGCCTCATGGGAACAGTCCAGCCCGAACTGCCAAGCCATGTCTTCCCTGGACCGGAAAGAAGCTTCCGAGGACCGGTTTCTGGCATTCCAGCCGTCTTCAGCCCGGCTTGCTTGAATCCAGTGGCAAAGTGAGCAAGGGACTCACGTCTGAGCATACCCTGCCACACTTATGGCGGCCAAAAGCGGTACAAAAGGGGGTGGTGATGGACGGAGCATCTGAATCAATCAAACACTCACACCCAGTCAAAAGATCTGAGTTTAATCCATCACCGTTCTTTAGCCCACTCTGCCACCCCAGTTCAGACATGGCTATATGCAAATCAGTCTGACCCTGTGCCTCATGGGAACAGTCCAGTCCGAACTGCCAAGCCATGTCTTCCCTGGACCGGAAACAAGCTTCCGAGGACAGGTTTCTGGCATTCCAGCCGTCTTCAGCCCGGCTTGCTTGAATCCAGTGGCAAAGTGAGCAAGGGACTCACGTCCGAGCATACCCTGCCACACTTATGGCGGCCAAAAGCGGTACAAAAGGGGGTGGTGATGGACGGAGCATCTGAATCAATCAAACACTCACACCCAGTCAAAAGATCTGGGTTTAATCCATCATCGTTCTTTAGCCCACTCTGCCACCCCAGTTCAGACATGGCTATATGCAAATCAGTCTGACCCTGTGCCTCATGGGAACAGTCCAGCCCGAACTGCCAAGCCATGTCTGAACTGGGGTGGCAGAGTGGGCTAAAGAACGGTGATGGATTAAACCCAGATCTTTTGACTGGATGTGAGTGTTTGATTGATTCAGATGCTCCGTCCATCACCACCCCCTTTTGTACCGCACAAAACTAGTCCCCTGAAAAGAAGTCCTTAACCCTAGAAATCAGTTCGCAGAACGGGGGGATGGGTGGGGCTGTAGGGAATCTATAACTAACCTATGTTTCTTACAGATATGTTGTTACCGAACGTAAGTAACTTGTTCAGCTGAAAGAAACAGTTAGTTATAGATTCCTTACCTTAGAATAGATACCCCAGCAATATCAAACCCGGAGGCGGGTCTGCAAACTAAGTTCACACCAGAAAGTCCTGGAGAACAGAACGGACAAAGAAGCCATCTCTCCGGACTTGGCTGTACAGGCAGTAGTGTTTGGTGAACGTCTGCAGCGATGCCCACGTAGCTGCCTCAAATATGTAATTTAGGGGGACTCTTCGTCCCAAAGCAGTGGTAGCTGCAGTTGCCCTGGTGAAATGGGCACGCAGCCCCAGTGGAGGCTCCTCCTTTGCCAATGAATAACCTGGCGATGGTACGGTTGTGCACGGCCCGACCTTTCTTAGCACCCACGTAACCAACAAAGAGCTAGTCATCCACCCGGAATGGTTTGGTGCGATCCAAGTAGAAGCAAAGCGCACATTTTGGACCTAGATGGTGGAGCCTCTCTTCCTCTTTTAAAGGATGCAGAGGCGGAAAGAAGGTGGGCAAAGTGAGAGTTTGGCCAATATGGAAAGAAGTAACCACCTTGGGAAGAAAGGAAGGTCTAGTTCTAAGGATGACCTTATCCGGGTGAACAGCCATTAAGGGAGGCTTGGAAGAAAGAGCTTGTAGCTCACTCACCCTGCTTGCAGAGGTGATGGCCACCAGAAAGGCAGTTTTCAAAGTGAGAAGCCTAAGAGGACAGTTATGGTGCGGCTCAAAAGGAGCGCTCATAAGATATGTAAGAACCAAGTTCAAGTGCCACTGGGGCATTACGAAAGGAACAGAAGGAAATAGATGAGTAATGCACCTAAGCATCTATTTACAAAAGGCTGATCAGGAAGCCTAAGGAAGGCTGAATGGCCGAGAGGTAGCCTTTTAGAGTGCCCAGAGCAGAGCCCTGCTGGGTCAAACAAAGGAGGAACAAAGAGAACCTCAGCAAGAGGGGCAGAAAGGGGCTCCACAGCCTATGCTGTGCACCATGCCACAAATTTGTTCCATCTGCAGGTGTATATCGAATTGGTGGAGGGACGCCTGGCTGCCAAGGTAACATCACAAACTTCGGGAGGCAAGTCAAATGACGTCAACTGCCGCCGCTAAATTTCCATGCAAGGAGGTGGAGGCTGGACAGGTTCGGGTAGGGCAATCCCCTGCTGCTGCGACAGAAGATCCTCCCGAAGGGGCAGTCGGATCGGGGGATCAATGGCCATGTTGAGCAGCTCTGGATACCAGACTCCTCATGCCCAATCCAGAGCCACAATAATGACATGGGCCCGTTCGCACTTGATCTTCTTCAACACTCTGGGCAGAAAAGGTATAGCTGGAAAGGCGTATAGAAGACCTCAACATCACTCAAAACGAAAAGCGTTGCCTAGCGAGTGCCGCCTTGGAAATTCCAATGTGCAGAACTGCTGACATTGGTGTTCTCTTCGCTGGCAAATAGTTGTAATCAAGGCTCTACACACTGCTGAAAGAGACCTTGCACCACCTCAGAGTGAAGATGCCATTCATGATTCATCATGGACCTACGGCTGAGTTCGTCCGCCCTGGTGTGCAGTGAACCAGCCAGGTGTTGAACCACCAGGGATATGCCCTGATGTTCCAGCCATGTCCAGAGGCGAAAGGACACCTATCATACGGTCCACGACCCTACCCTGCCTTGTTTGTTACAGTACCACATGGCGTTGGTGTTGTCCGTGAACACCTGCACCTACTCTTCTCCAGATAGAGAGAAGGAATGCTTTGAGTGCAAGACGAATCGCCCAAAGCTCCAGAAGGTTGATGTGGAGCCAGGACTCCGCCGGACACCAGAGGCCTCTGATCTCCACCTCCCCCATGTGCCCGCTGCATCCCAGAAGAGATGCATCGGTCACCACTGTGAACTCTGGTTGAGGAAGGGAGAGAGATCTGCCGTCGACCCAAACCTGGTCCGTAAGCCACCACTACAATTGGTGTGCAGTGCCATCCGAGATCTGGATGCAATCGGACAGGTTCATCTGATGTTGTGCCCACTAGAACTTCAGGTCCCACTATATGCCATCTAGCATGGTTGATTAGCAGGATTCAGGAGGCCATCAGGCCCAGTAGCCGGCGGGTCATCATGACCGAAACCTGGGACAAAGGCTGAAGATCGGAATCATAGCCCGAATGTTCCGTACTCGCTGTTCAGGAGGATAAACACAAAACTGCGTGTATTCAGAACCGCTCCAATGAAGAGGAGTTTCTGAGAGGGAGTCAAGGGCGACTTCGGCACACTGATGGAAACCCTAAGTGAATGCAGTATTTTGGCCGTAGTCTGGAGGTGGGAGATGAAAGCCTGGGTGAGCCTGCCTTCAATAGCCAGTCGTCGAAATAGGAGAAGACTGGAACCCTTGATCTGGGCAGATGAGCTGTGACCACTGCTATCACTTTCATGAACACCCGAGGGGCGTTGGTAAGGCCAAAGGGGAGCTTGGTAAACTGAAAGTGCTCATGGCCTACTGTGAACTGCAGGTAACGCGGGTGGGCTGGCAGGACAGGGATGTGGAAATAAGTGTCCTGCAAGTCCAAAGCTACCATTCAGTCTCCAGGACCTGAGTTAGCGTCAACATTTTGAACTTCTCCTTCCGGAGGAAGCGGTTGACATTCCTGAGATCCAAGATAGGACGCAGGCCTTTGTCCTTCTTGGGCACCAGAAAGTAGGGGAAGTAGCAACCACAACCTACTTCTGGGACAGGAACTCGCTCGATGGCTCCCTTGGTCAAGAGTGCTGAAACCTCCTGTTGGAGAAAGGCCAGATGATCCTCCCACATGCGATGGTACTGAGGCGGAATGACAGAGGGGTAGTCTCGAAGGGGAGGGAGTAGCCCCTACGGACTATTTGTAAAACCCACCCGTCCAAAGTGATGGTGCGCCATCAGGGGAGGTGATGGTGAATCCTGCCGCTCACAGGCGTTTGATGGCCCTGAAAAGGTCAGACTAAGAAGGTTTGGAGCATGGGTACTCACAAACTTTCTCTCGGGGGCCAAATTTACAGTGTGGTTTGTGGCCGAGGGCCGCACCGGTGGAGGCGGGGTCAGTGGGGGAGGGGGAAAGGGCTAGAAAGAAAAAAACTGTGACCATGAAGTTGAACACAGGCCCCTGCAGCTGACGCGTTCATCCACTGAGCCAACAGACCAGCATACACACACATCTCTCTTTCTCTCTCTCTCTCTCTCTCTCTCTCCCCCTAACTCTCCCTCCCTCTGTCTCCCTCCTTCTATCTCTCTCTCTCGCTCCCTCTTTCCCTCTCTCTCTGTTTCCCTCTGGCTCTGTCTCTCTCTGTCTTACCTCTCTTTCTCTATCTGTCTCCCCTCCTTTCTTTCCTTCCCTCTCTCCATCTCCCTCCATCTGTCTCCCTCTATTTGTGTCCCACTGTCCATCTCCCTCTGTCTCCCTCCCTCCGTCTGCCCTCTGTCTGTGTTCCTCCCTCCCTCTGTCTCCCTCCCTCCCTCTCTCCCTCTGTCTCCCTTCCTCCCTCTGTCTGCCTCCCTCCCTCCCTCTGTCTGTCTCCCTCCCTCTGTCTGTCTCACTCTGTCTTTGTCTACCTCCCTCTGTCTGCCTCCCTCCCTCCCTCTGTCTGTCTGTCTCCCTCCCTCCCTCTGTCTCCCTCCCTCTGTCTGTCTCCCTCCCTCCCTCTGTCTGTCTTCATCACTCCCTCTGTCTCCCTCCCTCTGTCTGTCTCCCTCCCTCCCTCTGTCTCCCTTCCTCTGTCTGTCTCACTCGGTCTTTCTGTCTACCTCCCTCCGTCTGTCTCCCTCCCTCTGTCTGTCTCCCTCCCTCTGTCTGTGTCTTCCTCTGTCTCCCTCCCTCTGTCTGTCTCCCTCTATCCCTCTGCCTCCCTGTCTCCCTCCCTCCCTCTGTCTCCCTCCCTCCCTCTGTCTCCCTCCCTCCCACCCTGTCTCCCTCCCTCCGTCTCCCTCTGTCTTTCTGTCTCCCACCCTCTGTCTGTCTGTCTCCCTCCTTCTGTCTTTCTCACTCCCTCTGTCTCCCTCTCTCCCTCTGTCACCCTCTGCCTCCCTCCCTCTGCCTCCCTCCCTCTGTCTGTCTGTCTCCCTCTGTCTGTATCCCTCCCTCTGTCTATTTCCCTCTGTCTGTCTCCCTCCCTTTATCTGTCTCCCTCCCTTTGTCTGTCTCCCTCCCTTTGTCTGTCTCCCTCTGTCTGTCTCCCTCTCTCCCTCTGTCTCTCTCGCTGCCTGTCTCTATCGCTGTCTGTCTCTATCGCTGTCTGTCTCTGCCTCTATCTAGCTCTGTCTGTCCCGGTCTCTATCTGTCTCTATCTCTATCTGTCTCACCTCACCCAGCTCTCATTCCCTGCTGCCCTCTGTCACCCCACCCGGCTCTCACTCCCTGCTGCCCTCCACCTCCCTCACCCGGCGCTCACTCCCTGCTCTGCCCTCCCACCTCACCCGGCTCTCAGTTCTTGCTCTGCCCTCCACCTCCCTCACCCGGCTCTCACTCCCTGCTCTGCCCTCCAACCTCCCACACCCAGCTCTCACTCCCTGCTCTGCCCTCCCACCTCACCCGGCTCTCAGTTCCTGCTCTGCCCTCCACCTCCCTCACCCGGGCTCTCACTCCCTGCTCTGCCCTCCAACCTCCCACACCCAGCTTTCACTCCCTGCTCTGCCCTCCACCTCCCTCACCCGGGCTCTCACTCCCTGCTGCCCTCCACCTCCCTCACCCGGGCTCTCACTCCCTGCTCTGCCCTCCACCTCCCTCACCTGGGCTCTCACTCCCTGCTCTGCCCTCCACCTCCCTCACCTGGGCTCCCACTCCCTGCTCTGCCCTCCACCTCCCTCAACCGGGCTCTCACTCCCTGCTCTGCCCTCCACCTCCCTCACCCGGGCTCTCACTCCCTGCTCTGCCCTCCACCTCCCTCACCCGGGCTCTCACTCCCTGCTCTGCCCTCCCACCTCACAGGGCTCTCACTCCCTGCTCTGCCCTCCCACCTCACAGGGCTCTCACTCCCTGCTGCCCTCCACCTCCCTCACCCGGCGCTCACTCCCTGCTCTGCCCTCCCACCTCACCCGGCTCTCAGTTCCTGCTCTGCCCTCCACCTCCCTCACCCAGGCTCTCACTCCCTGTTGCCCTCCACCTCCCTCACCCGGGCTCTCACTCCCTGCTCTGCTCTCCACCTCCCTCACCCGGCTCTCACTCCCTGCTCTGCCCTCCACCTCCCTCACCCGGCTCTCACTCCCTGCTCTGCCCTCCCTCCTCCCTCACCCGGCTCTCAGTTCCTGCTCTGCCCTCCACCTCCCTCACCTGGCTCTCACTCCCTGCTCTGCCCCCCCACCTCACCACGCTCTCAGTTCCTGCTGTCCTCCCACCCCCTCTCCCCTGTGCATCAGCCTGGCTGCCACAGCCTCCCGGGCACCCCAGTACTTAACAGGTCTTTAAACGACCATTTGTTTGTTAATGAGGCTTTGTTCACCTCTTAGCGCCCCTGCAGCTCCACTCTTGACTGTGGCTGGAATCGCCCGGGCCCCCACAGAGCAGTGTCTCTGACTCGCACTGCTGCTCCCCGAGGTGTTTGCTGAAGATTAAAAAAAAACACACACACAGGTGCGATGTCTAAAGCTCCGAGGGCCGCCACTGAAGGCTTGCCGGGCCGCTACTGGCCCGCGGGCCGTACTTTGAGTACCCCTGGTTTGGAGGCTGCTGCAGAGGGGGCAGGGGTGCACTGGCCCGCACGCTGATCCCCAGAATCACGGCGGTGGCTCCCACGTCCGCACTGGGGCAGGGCGGGTGGTGGAGAGGCCCAAGGACCTGGCCTTAGCACAAGAGTCCTTAAAGCGCTCCAGCGCATTGTCTGCCTTGTCGCTGAATAGGCGCCGGCCATCAAAGGGCATGTCAACCTCAACTAGGCGTAGCGTTGACGGGCTAACGACGTGGAAATAGTCCTGCCTAGTGAGTCGGAGGTATCAAGCCCACAGCGGATGGTAAACTTTGCGGCGTCTCTCCTTGTGGCAACTGCCTGAGAGAGTACAGTCTGGGTCTCCTCACGGCACAGGTGCAGCACTTGCGCAACCCTGTCACTCACAGAGTGGGTGTAACGTCCCAACAGACATGGGGTGTTAACCGACCGCAGTCTCAAGCAGGAAGAAAAAAACATCTTCTTACCAAGATGGTTCAGCTTTTTGGATTCCCGATCAGGTGGAGCAGTAGGGAATGCCCCCTTAGAGGTGGAGGCTTGGACCACCAAGCTCCCAGGGGTGGGGTGTTGGGCGAGGAAAGTGGGGTCGCCCAAGTCCGGGCGGTGGCGTTGGGCAATCATCCTATCCACAGGAGCCCCTGCATTGGGCCTCGACCAGGTGCCCAAGAGGATGACCGTTAGAACTTCATTAAAAGGCAGCAGGGGGCCTGAAGAGCCCGCCGACGGTTGAAGCACCTCTGTCAGGAGGTTAGTCCTAACTGCCACTGTAGGTAGCTCATATTTCGAAAAGGGGGTGGTGATGGACAGAGTATCTGAGTTAATCAGAATACTCCTACCCAGTCAAGAGATCAGGGCTTGATCCATCACCGTTTTTTAGCTCACTGCACCATCCCAGTTCAGAACATGGCTATATGCAAATTAGTCTGTCCCTGGCCCAGTGCATCATGGGAACAGGGCAGACCAAACTATCTAGCCAATTCTTCAATGGAAAGGAAACAAGCTTCCGGGGACCGGTTTCTGGCATTACAGCCGTCTTCGGCCCGGCTTGCTTGAATCCTGATGGTGCAGTGAGCAAGGGACTCATGTCTGAGCATACCCTTCCACACTTGTGGTGGCCAAAATATTTCAAAAAGGGGGTGGTGATGGACAGAGCATCTGAGTTAATCAGAATACTCCTACCCAGTCAAGAGATCAGGGCTTGATCCATCACCGTTTTTTAGCTCACTGCACCATCCCAGTTCAGAACCTGGCTATATGCAAATTAGTCTGTCCCTGGCCCAGTGCATCATGGGAACAGGGCAGACCAAACTACCTAGCCAATTCTTCAATGGAAAGGAAACAAGCTTCCGGCAACCGGTTTCTGGGATTACAGCCGTCTTCGGCCCGGCTTGCTTGAATCCTGATGGTGCAGTGAGCAAGGTACTCATGTCTGAGCATACCCTTCCACACTTGTGGTGGCCAAAATATTTCAAAAAGGGGGTGGTGATGGACAGAGTATCTGAGTTGATCAGAATACTCCTACCCAGTCAAGTGATCAGGGCTTGATCGATCACCGTTTTTTAGCTCACTGCACCATCCCAGTTCAGAACCTGGCTATATGCAAATTAGTCTGTCCCTGGCCCAGTGCATCATGGGAACAGGGCAGACCAAACTACCTAGCCAATTCTTCAATGGAAAGGAAACAAGCTTCCGGGGACCGGTTTCTGGCATTACAGCCGTCTTCGGCCCGGCTTGCTTGAATCCTGATGGTGCAGTGAGCAAGGGACTCATGTCTGAGCATACCCTTCCACACTTGTGGTGGCCAAAATATTTCAAAAAGGGGGTGGTGATGGACAGTGTATCTGAGTTAATCAGAATACTCCTACCCAGTCAAGAGATCAGGGCTTGATCCATCACCGTTTTTTAGCTCACTGCACCATCCCAGTTCAGAACCTGGCTATATGCAAATTAGTCTGTCCCTGGCCCAGTGCATCATGGGAACAGGGCAGACCAAACTACCTAGCCAATTCTTCAATGGAAAGGAAACAAGCTTCCGGGGACCGGTTTCTGGCATTACAGCCATCTTCGGTAGCTCGGCGTGGAGAGCCTCGGCCCCCTACGCAAAACCCTGCGTATGACGCTCCCTCCTCCATAGCCACGGTAGGAGGAGACAACATGCCAAGGTCTGGCTGAGGTATCCAGCCCACTCGCTTCCCCAGTTTCTCTCTCCAGTCCGGTTCATAACCTAACTGGTCTGTTGAAGGGTCTCCAGACCACTCCAACCATCCTCACACTCCTCTGGCTGCCATTCTGGTGTCAAAGAGCCACAGCTGAAAAGGGAAAAAAAGTACCCATCGGCACTGGACCCGGCGTCAATAGACACCAGTCCGGCTCCATCTCGAGGAGGAGGCCGGTTGCAGACATTTTGCCTGTGGAATAGGCGCCCGGGAAGCGGTCACAAGGTCGACCGGATCCAGGCCTGGATGCAAGGGGACCCTGCCGTGCCGAGGTCAGGCCACTGGCATCGGAGGCCCAGGGCCCCCAGTCAAGTCAGCGGGGCCCGAAGGCGCACCAGGAGAATCAGGCTGCCCAAAGATGGCATGCATCGCTTCGTAAAACTGACGAAGCTGGGCAGGGGTCGTTCCGGGTCCCGGGAATGGAGGGAAGCCCGGAGTCGGCCCTTTGGGCTCCGCACACAGAGCCACAGGAGGGGCACCACTCGCATCCCTCATCGCGACGGAAGGGGAGAAGTTGAAGAGCAACAATGCTGCTTCGACTTCTTGTGCTTCGATTTACCTAGCCCCGAGTGCGAAGACTTGGATGAGGAGTGATGATGGCTCCGTGACTGGTCCCCCGACCTCCTACGCGACCGGGACGTCTAACGGCGCAGAGCCGACTGCTGGGCCTCAAGAAGCTTATAGGACCGCTTCCGCAAAGACTTCGGATTCATGGTCCAGTAGTCGGAGCACGACTTGTAGTCATGGTCAGTCTTCAGGAAGAAGAGGTACATGCGGTGCGGATCCGTCACCAACATCAGTCGGCTACAGGAAACGCAAGCCTTGAAGCCAGGCATCCCTTGTGCACCAGGAGTCGATGGACGCAAAAACGATGTCAATAAAAGTCGAGAAAATGTCAGTCGTAAAGTGACTGTGGGTACTGCTCTCTTCAGATCTGCATTTGCTGGTGTGGAAAAAGAAAGCGCGTGGCGTCTATGTAGCTACTGCAACTTCATCCCGGCGACCACAATGCCTACGATGAACGCAGAGTCGACGGACGCCACCTTCCGACGAGGCAGGTGTGGTATATAAATAAATAATACCGGATCTAGGTTTTACTGGACATAGTAATAACAGATAGCTCAATAAATAAGAGTCAAGATTCGAGGTAGTAGGAGTTTGCAGGTTTAATACAGCATAAAGGACAGGAACAGGACAACCTGCACAGGAATGGGATGGCAGCGCTGCCGGGGGCAGGATCAGAATCGGCGTAACCTTTTAATAACAGTGCACAAATATATATATTAAAACAGTTACATTACAATGAATTACAGTAGGCGGAGCAGTGGGTGTGGTCAATAGCAGTCGCGAAAGATAAGGGTGAAAATGGGTGTAACAGGGGCGTATACATAGACATGTGATGTAAACGTAACAGAATATGTCATAAATGGGGCGGAAACATGAAGGGGGCTACCTAAGGAGCCGGGACCTCTAACCTAATGGTGTGCGCAAACTGACAATGACGTGTTACTAGGAGAAGCTGGGGGCTATGAACTCTGTGCTAGGAGCAGAGACTGAAGTCTGGAGAGTCAGGGCGACATGTACCTAAACAGTATCTAGTATCTGATGTTTAGAGAACATGTTGATAGAAACTAAAAGTTATCGGGGTAAAGGCTAACAGACTCTAAGAATGGTGCATGCATTATTCTACATGTAGTGCGTGATGAAGAATATTAAATGACCATAAATACAGTATTTCTCTTACATGGAGGCGTAAAGGCTAGACTGTGACGGAAACTATTGATGCGATTCAGTAGCTTAGGAATGCAGAGAAGGAGGGCTGGACTGATAACTAGAATCATAACATACTCTTGGCAGACTCAGAGGCAGAGCCAGGCTGAGCCGGGCACTGTGAGGCAGTAAGTGAAGGGTCGAGGATACAGGTGGGGGCTGTATCGCTCCTCAGCGAGGGTTCAGGAGACAGGAGCTGAATCTGGTGTCTGGGCCCTTTTGAGGCCTAGAAACGGGGACTTTTCAATGAAATAACGTGCATACTGAGAAACGTGGCAACGTACCTTTACATAGGCCTGATACTCGTAGCTTTCACGAGAACTGGAAACTGGCATACTAGTGATGGACACAACTGTAATTGCGTCTTTAATCAAACATGGGGGATACATATGCATATTTAATCATGCACACATAACATAAGATGGAGGACACGTAGGGACACAGAACATGGCAAAATTTACTTTTCCACATTCCCTCCTTGTCACTACGTTTCCATCAGGAAACATCAATATTCATGATACCATCTATCATTTCATACAGTATCATTTGCTCGTCTCGAATTTTCTTGGAACGGGATTTAGGACGGGACTTAGGACTAGGAATACAAGATGTAGCACAAATGCCGCAAATCGCAGGGCCACATTGTAAACAGAGGCAGCAACTGAATATGATCGCTACTGCAATACCCAGAAATGACAATACTTTCCATCCCCAGGCGGAAATTATATTCCAGAACCAACCGGACCATGTCCAGGTGCCTGGATCTTGGTGTAACATATGGGCAATTTTATGGAGTCTGGTAATAGCTGAATAAACAGACGGCGCGTTATTAGGAATGAAAATGCAGCAACTAGATCCGATGACTCTACAAGCCCCGCCCCTATCGGCCAGTATGACGTCAAGGACGAGACGATTCTGGAGCACGACAATTCTCATAAAGGATTGTTCTTCGGTTAAGTTACCTAGAGCAGAAGTAGTCTCGATCACTACTGCTTCAAGTGTTCTGGTTAATCTACGTATCAGTTTACTATTCACGACAGTACCTAAGTAGGGGAAGACACCTTTATTGATATCTATGTATTGTTCTAGAGCAGTTTCAGTATAATCGACAATCGGGAGATTTCTCTTGTGTCTAGTATGTACTAGGTGGGAATTCCTATGATAGTCAGGTGGGGCTAGAAAAACTGGTGGCAGTAGGAAGGCAATGTAACATGTTCCCTCCCAATCGAGGGGCAGACGAACATATGCGGTCTGACCACAAACAAAATAAGAATGACGTGAAGCTTTGAAAATAGATTTCCTACTGTCACTATACTTGACAATAGTAGTACAATCACTATGGCCTACATGTACGGAACCATTCTTTCGGACACATAATTCACCTTTGACTGGTAGTACTGACATAGCAGGTAAGTCTGGAGTAGAATCAGACTGAACATTAAGGACCATGAAATTCGAAGAATAATTACCTAAATTATAAACTTCATTTTCTAGATCTAACCCTGTTCTGTGGGGAAGACCTTGCTTGTCTGGAAAACATGTACTGTTAAGAAAAGACATATCTGTTGAGGATGACGTTAACGTGGACCATGCTCCACACGAACCATTATGTGAAAATGGATAAGGAAAGAGTGGCAGAACTCCCTTCGGTGTCTGGAAAGGGGGGAGTCGACCACACACCCAACAATTTGTGGCATTGCTGGTCTGGTGTGAATAATGTAACATGCGGATAAAGGAGTTATTACGCATAGCAAGACGATATGAGAGTTCATGAGGAGGCAGATCACTAAACGTGTGATCTACTGTAACATTAGCAGACTTATTTACATGAGAAACTGAAAAACACAAATAAAATGCGTAACTGGTGCAGGAAATCATAATGCTAAAATATAGCAGAAAACATAAAATAATAGTGCAACTTCTAGAGTTCTCACTAACTCTCTCTCTGTGGGGGTCTATTATATACTTGTCAGAAACCGGTCTAACCGTTTCACCTAGGGGAGGACTTAGACAATCAAACTGGCTGACTTATTTTACTAGACCTTAGTTTAAGCTTATACTCCTGTTGCGGAGTTTTCTCTAACAGGGAAGGGTTCGTAGCAATGTCTTTTGCGGGACAGTCCTTAAGAATAGTACTTTGGCAGTTTTTAGAATCCTCGGAAATGTTCTTTGAAACTGGTTTCAATCCAAAAAATCTTTTCACATGTGACAGGTGGACCCAGCCCTTCCTGCCTTCCAGCTTGACGGCAGTACGGGTGGCCAGGAGGACCTGTCGGGGTTCCTTCCAGCGGGGTTCCAGCGGACTTGAACGATCAAAATTCCGGACGAGAACCATGGATCCGGGAACGATTTCATGCGGTGCCACCTCGGTATTGTCTGGAAATGCGGCAGCAACCTGTGAACGACAAGAGTTGAGGGCAGACATCAAGGAAGCTAGGTAATCTGTCAGCATATTACTTGAAACATCGGTAATACTTCGGGGTCTAGGTGTACCCCACATGTTAGGGGGGCGGCCGAATACGACCTCATAAGGGGACAGACCTGATCTGGAGTGTGCGACCATGCGCATATAAAATAAGGCAACTGGCAGAGCTACTAGCCAGTCTACACCTTTCTCTTTACATACTTTTGCAATTCGAATTTTCAGGGTCTGATTATGTCTCTCTACGAGACCGGCTGCTTCTGGATGGCGTACACAATGGAACTTCCACTGGTACCCTAACAACAGGGAAATATGTTTCATGAGCTCAGATGAGAATGGCTGGCCGTTATCAGAATATACGACTCTAGGGAGTCCATAACGGGGGAAGAATTCACGAACCAACTGTTTGGCAGTGGTCGCGGCTGTGTAATCTGGGACTGGATATGCCTCTGTCCACCTGGACAAAGCGCATACAGCTACAAGGACATACTTGAAACCTCGACATCGCTCCATCTGAATATAATCCATCTGGAGGACTTCAAAAGGGTGGTCAGGAGGCTGGAATCCACCTTGTTCCACCGGGACACTTTTACCTGGATTAAACTGGCAACATATCATACAAGTATGGACCTTCTGCTTGGCTGCAGCTCGTAAATGCTTGTTGAACCAAATGTTCTGGATACTATCTAACATAGCTTTTTCTCCTAAATGTGCTGGACTATGTGCGGTATTGATAATGACTTGAACCATGGAGTCGGGGAGAAACCATGTGGCTTTACCCTTCGTTACCCATCCCTGATCTGTCTGGACCCCTCCTTGTTCGGACCATTTCTTGATTTCATCGGGAGTAGCATGTAACTGAATATCTATGACATCTTGAGTAGGGTCCTTAACTGTCATGCATGTAGTCGGATCTGGAGTATGTGTCTGTGTTGGATTAACTGGAATGTCTGGAGTCTGTGCTGTAAGCTTGGCTGTGCGATCTGCTAGATCATTACCTTGGGAAATAGTGTCAGTAACTTTCGTATGTGCTTTGCATTTCATGATAGCAATGGATGTCGGTAAGTGTATGGCATTTAACAGAGCTTGAATAAGGAGACCATGCTGAATCTTGGTCCCATGAGAAGTCATGAAACCTCTCTCCTGCCAGAGCACTCCAAAGTCGTGTACGACTCCAAATGCATAACGTGAATCTGTGTAAACATTAACTTTCAGGTTCTTGGCGTGTATGCAGGCTTGTGTCAGAGCAACTAGCTCTGCTGCTTGAGCAGACAGGGTGTCAATACGGTGTGTTTCAATAACTTCAGTGTCAGTAGTCACTGCATACGCGGCTACTAGTTCTCCTGTACTTGTTCTCATACATGAACCATCCACATAAAGTGTCAGGTCGGGATCTGGTAATGGAATATCTGTCAAGTCTTGTCTTGGCTTAGTCATAATGTTAACTACTTCCACACAGTCGTGTGTGGCAGGATTTGAATTAACTGATGGTAACAGTGTAGCAGGATTTAGAACGTTGCAGCGTCTGATTTCTATGTGTGGCTGGAACAGTGTCAGTTCATAACCTGTTAAACGTGCAATTGTCAAGTGCTGAGTCTGTGTTCGGTTTAAAAGAACTTCCACGGAGTGTGGAACTTGTACTGTCAAGGAATGTCCTAATACTATGGAATCACTTTGTCTGATAGCTAGTGCTGTGGCTGCAACTGACTTGAGGCACGCAGGCAGAGCCTGGGCTACAGGATCTAATGTGCTCGAAAAATAAGCACAGGGCTTGTATTGTCCTGCTTGATCTTGTGTGAGAACAGATAATGCTGTACCTTCACGTTCAGTGACAAAAAGTGTAAAAGGCTTACTGTAGTTCGGTGTAGCTAGAACTGGAGCTTGGCATAAAGCTTTCTTTAACTCATTGAAACTAAGTGTATGTTCAGATGTCCAAGGGAGGACAGTCGATACGGCTGCCTCCTGCGTTGTTAACTGTATCAGTGGCTTGGCTAGAAATGCATACTGAGGAATCCATTGTCTGCAGTAAGAAGTGAGGCCGATAAAAGCACGTACCTCCTTCTGGGTCTTGGGCTGAGGAAGACTCGCTATTAACTGGATACGGTCAGGTGTCAACTGCCTACCCCTCTTGGACAGTAAGTGGCCTAAATAGATCACTTGCTGGACACAGAATTGAAGCTTAGAAGGGGACACCTTGTGCCCCATCTCGGCAAGGAAATACAAGACTGTAAGGGATGCTCGCTCGCAAGCACGTTCAGAACGGGCTGTGATCAGTAGATCATCGACATACTGGAGCAGGGCAGTGTCAGTTGGCATGTGAATATTGTCTAGTTGTCTCTTAAGTGCTTGACTGTAAATGCTAGGACTTTCTGTGAAACCTTGAGGAGCTCGTGTGAACATATAGCTCCTTCCATTTAAACAAAACCCGAAAAGAAACTGGCTGTCTGGATGAATGGGGACACTGAAAAACGCGTTCTTGAGGTCTATGACTGAAAAAAATGAGGCTTCAGAATCAATGGCTGTCAATAGGGAAGAGATATCTGGGACAACTGGGTACTGGGGAATAATACATTTGTTGAGTTCCCGAAGGTCAATCACTAATCGATATACTGGGGGTGCATTTGGATCAGTACGTTTCATGACTGGAATGATCGGAGAATTACATACATTGGAGTCAGTTTCTACAACTACTCCTTGAGCGATGAGCTCGTCAATAATTTTGGATAAGGCTGCTACAGCCTCAGGTGGCAATCTGTACTGTCTGATTCGTGGTAACACTACACCTGGCTTGAGAGTCACACGATGGGGTGTGATTTGCATTTAACCAACATCAGTTGGACCTTGCGCCCATAGATGCTGCGGAACATTAGACAATCTCGGATCAAAATCTCGTAATACATAGTGACCCTTGAAGTCACGTAGAAACAGTCGTATTCCCTCGGGGGAACAGCAAATAACTGCGCCTAATTCTTTCAGTGTCTTAATGCCTAACAGATTTTCTGGACATGACTTCGTAAGTAACAGATCAGTAGTGCGGGACAATGGACCTACTTCTAGAGTAACTGGCTTAGATATCTCATTTACAATAGGCTTACCTGAAAATCCAAGGGAAACATTTCTTGAGCCTGAGAGCGGAGCCCCTGGAACTTCGGCGTGGCTGATGGTGGTCCTACTTGCCCCTGTATCAATCAAAAACTTTCTGTCTTTCCCTAATACTTGACTATGAACATAGGGACCCTCTTGATCTACAGGTATCTCGATGAGAGGCAAGCCTACCTCCCTCTCTAGGCTGTTTCATGAGTACGGCTGATACTCTGGATACTCGGACTGCGCATACTGGTACATCTGCTGTGTAACATGCTGTGTTGCAGCAATAGGCTGCGGTGCTGGAACTGTCTGTTGTGCATTCTGTGGCTGAGAAGTCTGTGAAACTTGTTCTTGTCTAGGCGGACGTGGTCTTTCTTTAGTCTTACCGGTAGCTATATTGTGTTTCAGAACTGCACACTCGTTTATAAAATGACCTGGCTGTTTACAATAATTGCATGTCCCTTTAACGGGAACTGCAGGATGACTGGCTTGATTCGTACCCCTCTTCTGACTGTCTTGTGGAATAGATTGTGCAACTAGTACTTTCATTTTCGTGTCTTTCATACGTTTTCTTTCATGATCTTGCTCTTCTCTGATTCTATTCTGGTGATACTGAAGCATCTGTAACATCTGGGACGGGGTATTAGCTTGCCAGGTACTTTCGACTTTCAAAACTCGATTCTTCACTTGTGGACTTGAATTCTCGACTAATTTAGTAACAAAAAGATGAGGGTATGACTCGCTACTCGTCTTGAGGCCACTGTTTATGATAAAACATTTCTCAAATCTAGAATAAAAATCACTAGTGTCTTCGTCTTGTTTCTGTTTACATGCTGAGATTGCATCCCAGTCTTCCTTTTTAGTGGCTAATAATCTTGGCAAAACTTGTATTAACAGCTCTGGTAATTCTTTACATTTTTCTCCTAGACCGGTACCTGGTACTCGTATCTTGTCTTCGGCTTCTAGGACTGCCCAATCGATCTTTTTCTCTCCCACCTCCCATTCTTTTTCCTTGAGTTTTTCATATACCCCTGCGGGCAACAGGACCTTTAGCATTTTAATAATATCTGGATACGTGTATTCTCCCATACGGAGCATGTCCTTTAATTCTCGGTGGAACCCTGCTGGATCTTTGTCATGACAGGGAATTAATTTCTTCATCTCTAAGAGTTCCATCTTTGTAATCGGGGTGTAAACAAACACTCGTTGCATTTCACCATCTGTTGTCCTAACTGGGTGTACTTCTCGTAACGGATTCTGTCTGTCTATGTAAAAGGGTTTACTTTCTGGGGGTGAGACATGAACAAAATGCGGGTTCAGAAACGTTCTATATTTGTGGCGCTGTTCTAGAATGACACTAATTAAATCGGTACCTAAACCTTTCCATCTATACTGGAGTAACTCGTTCAGGACATCATGTAACGGACCTGGATCAGAATGTTGACCCTCATATAGAGTAATGAGGTGTTGGATCATATACATACCCACCAGTCGTTGCTCGGCTGGGGGCAATTTCAGAAACATTTGTGCCACTATTTCGTCTGGAAAAGTGGTAGAATCAGTAATCCATCGGACTGCTGATCGGACTAGTTCTTGTTCATGCATAGTACTTAACTCACTGTAACCGATTCGTGACTTCAGAATGTGATCGGTAGCTTGAAATACTTGTTCTAGAGAACCTTGTTCTGGTGCTGGATGATGAACAGTTTTCTTGTAGTCTAGACGTGAATGTCGGTCTGGAAATCTAGATTTTCCTACATACGCTATTCTGACGGGATTCTCGTCCTCTACCTCTTCAGTAGAAGAGTCATTCTCTTTCTCGCTTACTTGTGCTGCTTTACGTTGTTCATGTAACTTTATTATTTCTTTACGACTTCTCTTGTACATACTCTCTATACTACTGATAGTCTTGTGCTTACCCTCGGCTATATTATCACTCCACCTTGTCAGGATTCTCATTTCGGCCGGATCTTTAGTCGGGTAGTCTTGTTCTCTTATTAGACAATTAATCAGAAACTTTAATATCATGAGCTGGATCTCAGCTTTCCTTTGGGACATGGCTTCACCAATACTTTCTGGATCATCCCCTGTACGGATGAAACGATATATTCTGTCTAGATCTCCTTTCATATCTGGTAGGGTGTCTAAATACCCTGTCACCCGTCTTACACGGATGGAATATATTACTGTACTATCATCACCTGCAACCGGATCATAGCGGCATTCAGTAAGAGCTCGTCGGATATCTGCAACGGACTTAAATTTGGGCGTACGTTGTAACGCACATTCATGTAACTCGGCCAACGTTCTACGTTGGTGTGGTGGCGGGGTACCAGGAGGACCTCCTCCTGCGGCCCCTAAACTGGAATCGTCGACTGATACTCTTCGTACTAGCGCGGCGGGAAATTGTAATGTAGGCTGGACCGGGGGTACCGTAGCAGGTACTGCAAGAGGTGCCCCGGTGTCTGGAGGAGCTAGATTTTCATTATTTACAGGGACTGGCGGAACAGGATTCGCATATTCTGGGACTGTGTCGTCCAAATAGGACGAGATGAAAATATCAGCTGCGGTCGGTTTGTGACGTAGCTTAGTCGGAACTAGTGGTGGCGGAAAATTACTGGATGCCTCCGGGGTCGCTTTTGGCAAGCCCTCGGCAAGAAGAGGATACATACCCTTAATGAGGGCATGCCTCTGTCTATCTGACTGTTCAGTTTTGACTTGTTCACCTATCTCGATTAGTTCCCTTTCTTGGGCTCGTTCTAAGGATTCTCTACTTAATTCTGACCTTCTGATTTCTTTTTCGGTTCTTTTATGAGATTCTTTGCGCCATAACTCGATGGCATCTTTCTGTGACTGTCTGGCTTTCTTTTTCCATAATGCTTCTTCTACTCGCATGATGCACTCGGCATCCCATGTACCCGATACGGGCCATCTATACTTTTCTTCTAACTGTTTGGTATACTCTACCCATAAATCTAGATATAATATGGCACTTATGCCATGCTTCTGATACATAAAATGACCTGGACTGTCCCTAGGCGGGACAGGAACTGCTTCTTCTAACAGACCTTTTCTAGTTCTTAACTGACGTAGTCTGGAAAATACCGGCATGACTGAACTGTTAATCTAGACACAATACAATACACAATGAACACGATAATTACTCCACATTCATACCACGACATTAAAATACATGAAGAACATTTAAAATATCAGTTCGAACAGAATACTACCTGGAATACTGAAAACAGAATACATGAATTTCTCGAGAACAGAACTGACTAGAACAGAAACTAGATGCACTGCTGAAACAGTACGAAACTTACCGGTCTCATAAAGAGACACGTCAGGACCCGCATCCACCGAAGTGGACACTTCGTTTTGGGTCTGTGTACCACCAACCCACGGACCAGAGTCAATTAGATTGACCCTGTCTAGATACTACCCCAGCAATGGTACTCACCGGGCAGCAAGAACGGAAGGCCTCGGACTGGACTGGACTGCTTCGACGCCGGACGGACGAACTTCGGACTTCTGTTACGGGTGGGCCTCCGGATACCTCGGACCTTGGACTCTCGGCTTGGGCTCTGGTCGGGACTCGCCGCGTTCCTCCACCGCCTCGTCTGGATGCTGGACCGCCACCTCCGTCTCCTCCGTGGGCCTGAGGGATACTTGAAGCAGAAATATCTGCACGTGCACGGTATGGTTCCGTCACGGCTGCAGAGGGTCAGGGGGCCGGCTTGGCTTCACCGGCGCGTGGGGAAAGGGCAAGTCCCTATTCGGGCGCCATTATGTGGTATATAAATAAATAATACCGGATCTAGGTTTTACTGGACATAGTAATAACAGATAGCTCAATAAATAAGAGTCAAGATTCGAGGTAGTAGGAGTTTGCAGGTTTAATACAGCATAAAGGACAGGAACAGGACAACCTGCACAGGAATGGGATGGCAGCGCTGCCGGGGGCAGGATCAGAATCGGCGTAACCTTTTAATAACAGTGCACAAATATATATATTAAAACAGTTACATTACAATGAATTACAGTAGGCGGAGCAGTGGGTGTGGTCAATAGCAGTCGCGAAAGATAAGGGTGAAAATGGGTGTAACAGGGGCGTATACATAGACATGTGATGTAAACGTAACAGAATATGTCATAAATGGGGCGGAAACATGGAGGGGGCTACCTAAGGAGCCGGGACCTCTAACCTAATGGTGCGCGCAAACTGACAATGACGTGTTACTAGGAGAAGCTGGGGGCTATGAACTCTGTGCTAGGAGCAGAGACTGAAGTCTGGAGAGTCAGGGCGACATGTACCTAAACAGTATCTAGTATCTGATGTTTAGAGAACATGTTGATAGAAACTAAAAGTTATCGGGGTAAAGGCTAACAGACTCTAAGAATGGTGCATGCATTATTCTACATGTAGTGCGTGATGAAGAATATTAAATGACCATAAATACAGTATTTCTCTTACATGGAGGCGTAAAGGCTAGACTGTGACGGAAACTATTGATGCGATTCAGTAGCTTAGGAATGCAGAGAAGGAGGGCTGGACTGATAACTAGAATCATAACATACTCTTGGCAGACTCAGAGGCAGAGCCAGGCTGAGCCGGGCACTGTGAGGCAGGAAGTAAGTGAAGGGTCGAGGATACAGGTGGGGGCTGTATCGCTCCTCAGCGAGGGTTCAGGAGACAGGAGCTGAATCTGGTGTCTGGGCCCTTTTGAGGCCTAGAAACGGGGACTTTTCAATGAAATAACGTGCACACTGAGAAACGTGGCAACGTAACTTTACATAGGCCTGATACTCGTAGCTTTCACGAGAACTGGAAACTGGCATACTAGTGATGGACACAACTGTAATTGCGTCTTTAATCAAACATGGGGGATACATATGCATATTTAATCATGCACACATAACATAAGATGGAGGACACGTAGGGACACAGAACATGGCAAAATTTACTTTTCCACACAGGGGTACTGCTGACTAAAAACTTTCCGGATCCAGTCTGATGCCTGGGGGTAATTTTAAGGTAAGAAATCTATAACTAACTGTTTCATTCAGATAGCATAAACACAATGTCTTCTAGTATCTATACCGTACACAACATTGTGTCATCTGTTATTGATATTGTTCAGTATCTACCTTGTATCAAGGCCAAAATCGGTTACGTTCTGTTAAGCAATTTGGTTAGACTTTACAGACACTTAAAAATGGGGGCGTACCATGGGATTACCTTAAGGCTTCTGCGCTATTTTTACAGTTCAATTTAACAGATAAACAGAAAATGAGGCCTATGAAGTATGCAACTTACACTATGTTACACATTAAGAAACTAGAATGGCTCGCAGAAATGGATTCAGCAGTATGGTTAATACATGGGGTTATATCATTGCCCATCTTACTTTTCCAGTTTACAGCTTGCATGAAACATTATCCTGTAGGTAGATACAAACCCCTCGGAAGTAGTTTCATACATGGATTGTGGTCCTTTCCTTTCGCTTTCTGTTGTCAGCGTGCAGAAAAGGAGAGGATTGTGACTCTACAGTCTGACACACCCTTGTCTGTAAACAAGTAAAACTCCACAGTGCTTGCAACGTTTCAGCACGTAATTTAGCTTGTTTTTAAAAGGAACATTGGTTCCTGCTATTATTCCAACTCCCCCTTTGATTTTTAACGGCAGATATCTCTTTCTCAACAATCAGAACTACTGTGGTTTACAGGTAAGCAAAACAACATAAGTATTGCCAGTACTGAAAACGTATTTACCATCTCATTCAAAAAAATCACCCGTTACACTCAGTGATTAAAAAAATGAATACATATTTTTATTTTATTTTTAAATAAAGTTGATTATTTAACAAAAGGACTCTCTAGTTCATGTTATAACTTTCATGAGCAGTGTCCATGTTATTCTTTTAGCAAACCACAAAAGCTGATACAACCATAAAACAAATACTTTAAATTTATAACAAAAACATAACAATACATATACTCATTTAAAGACTTGGAATGAATTTGAGAGAGCTCAAATCCACAGCATTAAAAAGAAGTAAATAAGAAAAAGTAAGAAACCCAAGGGAAAGGTTGAAAAAAACACCACAGTTGTCAGTTTAAGAGATAACACAAACCCAGGGGGGGTTTTAGCCAAACAGTTATAGTATTCAGGTCATGGAAAAATGAAGTTTCAACCCTTGTTATACATTGCTAGAGACCTGATACTTTTCTTTGAACAAACAGAACTTGTTGAGGCACAAAAGAAAGGTTTACGCGTTTCAAACCCAATGAGTTGTTTTTAGGGTTTTCCACATGACCTGGAATAAGAGCTGTAAAAATAAAACAAAAAGGTGCAGTGTTTACCATCAATTCTCACTTCCAAGCACTCCAACTAACCTCTAAAACTTTTTTGTCAATTTTATTGCAATGTTACCTCGTATTTTCTTGTTACTGGCAATAATTCCACTTTCACTAAAAGAGTTGAAAAAAAAGAAGAAAGAGGCAAGGAGAAACAGTTTTCACTAACAGACTACACTTCATGTCAGGCAACTAATAACAAGGATTTACACCAACTGTTTGTTACCTTGCTAACAGCTTGTGCCTGAATTGTCTTTTCAGTTAAGGGTGATCAAATTACACCGAGGGCTCCAACTACAAAAACAAAGAGAGACCGTTTTAAACCGTTTTAAACCGAGTGAACCGTTATGATTGAAATAACTTTGAGCGGCAAAACAGCTCAGCGTACCTTAATTGGTGACGTAACTGCGTCAAAACCTTTACATCCAGCAACGCGCGGTTTCGAATGGACAGTGGATTCACTCTCCAAGAGAAAGAATATTCAGTATGCGCATTCCGAGTTTTAGAGCGCAATGGTCCAGCGTCTGCGTTTTTGCTCAAATAACCTTCATCCCAGTCTTACTAGTCCGCGTACACGCGCCATGAACTTGCCGAGGCAGGCGAGCTCGAGGTAGACATGGGCGCATTTATTAGACGTCATCACTACGTCCGTGTCATGTGACTGAGAGAATGTTTAAAGAAAACTTTATGGACAATGTCAGAACCACTTCAAAAAAAGTCTGTGTCCTGTGATATGATTGATGTAGTAAGGAAAGCTTTATTATTCAACCTGTAGGACGATGCTGGGACCACAGCAGACAATTAATTGTTTTTAATGTGTCTCTGTCGTTACCGCCAACATAGTCTAGCGTAATGAAAATTTCCCAAAAACGGCTGGTGTCATGCCATAAGTTTTCAACACTAATTTCCTAGATCGCATGATCAAAGTGGGGGGTTTTCGCTGCATGTTAAACAATCACACTTCTCAACGAACTTTATAGAAAATGGCGGGACCACTTCGAAGGAGTGCGTGTTCTGTGTTTTACTTGATGTATTATGCAAACTTTAGGATGATGCCGAAACCACATTTGACAATTTGTTGTTTAATTTATCACTTATGTTACGGCCAACGTAGTCTAGCTCAATGTAAAATTTTTCCAAAAAGCGGCTCTTAAATAATCAACTTTATTTATAAAGAAAATAAAAATATTTATTAATTTTTTCAAATCACTTTGAGTGTCACAGGTGATTGTTTTTGAATGAGATGGTAAATAGGTTATCAGTACTGGCAATGCTTCTGTTTTGCTTATAGATTGGTCCATCCTTACTGATTAAGGGCCAGAACCCTTTATTGATAGTTTTTTGTGGTTTACAGTTAATAAGCTAAGCAGACTCAAAGCGCTGTTGTTTCAACAATAAGTCGCTCTCAAGTCAGCACGTGATTCTTTTGAATTGCAGGTGGCAAGAACATCTAGTGAAATACAATCTTTACTAAACAAAAATCTACCCCTATACTTTGGAGAATTAATTTACCAAATGTTTAATGAGTCTGATACGGCAGGCATCGCACACTTTTTTAAAGTTGTATGATCCAGCCTTGTTACATAATTTCAGACTATAGTTTGAGTAATACCTGCTTTTATTCATTCTACTTTTTTCCAGTATTGCTGTTCCACAACGGATGCTCGATCTGTGGTACTACCCAGTCATGCACAGTTGCAGCTGTACTGTAATCGGATGCATCAGCTTTTTGGTTTAAAGCCATTAGGAGCTGTTGACATTAACTATTGGCTGACCTTCTGTTATGCCTACTTCACTGCTGTGCAACCTTTGTTCTATTGTATCTGGTGCCATTTTCAATGGACCCTGGACACCTGCCTGTCCACTACGTCACCCGCTGCCCTTGATTATGAACTGTTAATGGGTCAGTTGATGTCCCATAGGCAGGGTTATTCCGTGAGCATGCGGCTTTTGTACAATTCTTTACTGTGGCCGGTGGCCAAAGAGGGTACCTGTGCCCGTGCACAGCGCCTCCTTGATCTGAGTTTCATCGAGATAGACACAGGCTGCCCTGGAATGCTCCTTGCAGCCTTAGGATATGAGGATCTCGTCGGTTCCTTTGAATTACTTTAGTGGATGGCATCACTTTTTAATATATATGGTTCTGAAGCCTTACTGGAGATTATCAAAAGACACACAATTGATGCACGGACTGCAGAACAAATAAAAAAATTAACCCCCAGTCAAGAGATCTGGGTTAAATCCATCATTCTTTTGCTCACCATGTCACCCCAGTTTAGACCTGGCCATACGCAAATCAGTCTTGACCCTCTGTCTCATGGGGACAGTCCAGCCTGAACTGCCAAGCCAGGTCCTGAAAGCCCAAAACCGGCCCTAGGATGCTTGTTTCCGGTCCAGGGAGGACCTGGCTTGGCAGTTCGGGCTGGACTGTTCCCATGAGGCACAGGGTCAAGGCGGATTTGCATATGGCCAGGTCTAAACTGGGGTGGCATGGTGAGCAAAATAATGATGGATTTAACCCGGGTCTATTGACTGGGGGTGAATGCTTTGATTTGTTCAGCATTCCGTCCATCAATTGTGTGTCTTGCTTTCTCGCCCTAAGTGCGCCGGGTATGCCCAGACGTGGGTCCTGGGCTCACTGTGCCGCTGGAATCAAGCAATTCTGGCCAATGAGAGCAGAAAGCCCGAAACCAGTCCTAGGATGCTTGTTTCCGGTCCAGGGAGGACCTGGCTTGGCAGTTCGGGCTGGACTGCTCCCATGAGGCACAAGGTCAAGGCTGATTTGCATATGGTCAAGTCTAAACTGGGGTTGCATGGTGAGCAAAAGAATTATGGATTTAACCCAGATCTCTTGATGCTTTGATTTGTTCAGCATTCAGTCCATCAATTGTGTGGTTTTTGCGTACTGGAGATTATGGCATTCTACTTTTCACGTGAAGTTTTTGGCATGGAGGATATGCTATTTTTGATTTTCTTTTAAAACAAAATTTCCTTGACTTTATACCATGGTCCTGCTTCGGCTTCTTGAATCCTAATTTTACCCTGTTGGAAACGCTTTGCTTCTGCTTACCAGTGACTTCTGTCTTCTGTAACCATGAACCACTTCATAATATTAATATATATATGGCACTTCCGCTGCACTCATCTAAGAAAAGAAAATAAAGAGACACTGTATACGCTACCTGAGGCTGTTGTCCGTTTTTTTCTCCGTGAGGGTGCTGCAGTCCGCAGTATCCTTTGGAGCGGTTGTTCATATATATATATATATATATATATATATATATATATATATATATATATATATATATATATATATATATATATATATATATCTACATATATATCTACATATATATCTATATAGCACAGTGCCTCATATGCCTCATATGCTAAATATGCTTGCCAAATGACTCTGAACCTACTACAGGAAACAAATGAAGCCTTAATTTATAAATGAACACTTGAACTTACTTGAAGTGAAAAAATTATGCTCGCATTACGAACCTCATATCCCAGCATGCATCATATGAATGATGTATGCCCATCCTGGGCGTGATTAAGTGAGGACACGCAGAATGATTTATGCCCATTCAGGGCTTAACATTGTGATGATACGCATCTAATTGATTACATGGCATAGAGATCTCAGATATATTGAGCTTTGAATATTTAACATTGATTTATGTAAATTGCTAGTAGTTTGGATTGTTCTATACTATGCTTTTATGTATATATAACAAAAATAACCCATTCAAAGATGGCGGACGCCGTCTCAAGCCAGAGTCCTCTTTTGATGTTGATGTGCAGGCACGCAACGTGAGGTTTAAATGATTGATGCTTGTAATATTTCACTGTCTCGTAACTGAGGAAGGCCGAGTGCCGAAAGCGCTTTTGTGAGATAAATATTTTTGTGACAACCTATCTTTGGAGTGCTGCTTCCTATTTCCCGAGGATTGCGGGGAGGGATTGTCGAAGCGGATATATATATATATAGATATATATATATATATATATATATATATATATATCTACATATATATCTATATAGCACAGTGCCTCATATGCCTCATATGCTAAATATGCTTGCCAAATGACTCTGAACCTACTACAGGAAACAAATGAAGCCTTAATTTATAAATGAACACTTGAACTTACTTGAAGTGAAAAAATTATGCTCGCATTACGAACCTCATATCCCAGCATGCATCAATGATTGGTATCGAGTTGACGCCCAATGAGAAGCAGTGAAGTGAAGAAATAAAGCTGGTAATCATGCAATGCGATGCTCAGGTGTTTTGATTTATGGCAGCCCAGGAAGAAGAGGTCTTAACCTTGAAACGCGTCGGCTCTAATAAACACGAAGATGAGGAATGAGGCAGGCTGCATGAGAGGCTGCATGGCGAGGCCCTGTTGTGTGTCCTCCAAAAGCTGAAGGGCAATTTTTTGGAATCAAAATATATATATGAGCCACCGCCCACATGAACAGGTGAAAAGGATTATCAAATGCCGTCACCGCATCACGCTGTGCGCCAGAAGACTGCCTCTGAGGAAATGCGAGCAAGCATGAAACGCGTCAGGCAATAGTCTGTTTATTTTAATTGTGGATTTCCTTGCTGCCTTGCTGCATCATCGTGAATAAAAGCGGTAAAACTTACCTCCTGTATGTGGCTCTCCTTCATGGGAAAAAACTTTCTTTGAGATTAAAACGGCTGGTCCCGGCCGTGGGAGAGCTCTGAAGCTGCAAAGCGGACCTGCTGGAGTCAAACGGCGACCGGCGCTAGGGGCAGGAGATCGTGTTTCACGAGTAACTATTTGAGCAGCAAAGTGAGTAAGACTTTTGATGTTAGGCACAATCAGACACAGCGTGGCAATACTCACTGAAGTTTTCATTTGTGGCACTACAATGACCAGAAGGCTCTAGGTGAGCCACCGCCCACATGAACAGGTGAAAAGGATTATCAAATGCCGTCACCGCATCACGCTGTGCGCCAGAAGACTGCCTCTGAGGAAATGCGAGCAAGCATGAAACGCGTCAGGCAATAGTCTGTTTATTTTAATTGTGGATTTCCTTGCTGCCTTGCTGCATCATCGTGAATAAAAGCGGTAAAACTTACCTCCTGTATGTGGCTCTCCTTCATGGGAAAAAACTTTCTTTGAGATTAAAACGGCTGGTCCCGGCCGTGGGAGAGCTCTGAAGCTGCAAAGCGGACCTGCTGGAGTCAAACGGCGACCGGCGCTAGGGGCAGGAGATCGTGTTTCACGAGTAACTATTTGAGCAGCAAAGTGAGTAAGACTTTTGATGTTAGGCACAATCAGACACAGCGTGGCAATACTCACTGAAGTTTTCATTTGTGGCACTACAATGACCAGAAGGCTCTAGGTGAGCCACCGCCCACATGAACAGGTGAAAAGGATTATCAAATGCCGTCACCGCATCACGCTGTGCGCCAGAAGACTGCCTCTGAGGAAATGCGAGCAAGCATGAAACGCGTCAGGCAATAGTCTGTTTATTTTAATTGTGGATTTCCTTGCTGCCTTGCTGCATCATCGTGAATAAAAGCGGTAAAACTTACCTCCTGTATGTGGCTCTCCTTCATGGGAAAAAACTTTCTTTGATATATATATATATATATATATATATATATATATATATATATATATATATATACTCATTTGTTTAGCATCCACTGTAAATATATGCCTAGAATGAAATACTGCTTTAAATATGTACAGCACCTATGCATTTCATGTCTAGCAAAGACTTGTTTTTAGTATGCTTTTACAAATGTTTTAGCACCACTATGGTACTCACTTTGCAATGTTTATTCGCATAAGGTATGATATCCTAAGTTTCTTCTCTACAATATAAGTGCATTGTTGTTATGATAGTATTTTATATGCTCTCAAATCTTTTTCCATTTTATAGTTTAGCATTCATATGCATTATTGTGAGTTTGTTTTAGAAGCTATTTTTAATTACCATAAGCGGTTCGTTTTTGGGTCGCATTGTGGGATGGTTCACCTTACCCGCCGCCTCAGACCCACTGGACTGCTTACACTTTTCTATGTTTAGCATTAGCATGTTTTGCAATCAATAATAATATCGATCATTTGAAATTGGAGTGGGTGTTGTATTCAGATTTAGATAGCCGTACATAGGTTTCCGAATCATCTCCTTATATAGGCACAACTCACATTGTCCTTATTTAGGCATATAATCCCAGTCTTTACTTAGGCATTAGCCATGCTATCCAAATACAGGCATGGTCACTTACATCCATCGATCCAACGTCACAACGAGTTCTTAGAAACCAGACCCATAAGCCTTTGGGAATTTCCCTCCTTGGATTATTGATTTCTCCAAGAACTCCTTTATTATGCATGAACTACTATTCCTTAGGTGTTCATTCATGACGTCTTCCTCTGCCTGACTTTACGTCAATGCTAACATTCCTAACCACCTACCAGGTATAAATATACCTTCCCTTACCAAGGCAAGCCACAGCTCGGCTGCAAGACACTGCTCGCCTGGTCAAGTTCGGAAGAAACTACAACTCCAGGAGAAGTCATAGGCCAGCCTGACGCATGGACCAGAGGCTGTCTTCCCTGCTCGCGGAGACTCCAGCTATCGGTGTTCTGACTCCCTTCGCGGTGTGTTAGAGTTGGAGATCCAGGAAAGAGATTCCAACCTCTCTCATTCTAAGGTACGGAGACGACTACAACCTAGATGGACTTTTGGCATACAAAACATAATACTAACTTAGTATTCAGCATCTACTTCTTACCTCACACTACACTTAGGTTAGGTACACTGGGGTAGAACTATTTTAAAACAACAGATGAGTATACATATTTTAGCCTGTGTTATTTATGTATGTCTATATGAATATATGTCATAGCTAAAAGACCATGCTATAGCAGTATTATTTCTTCTTACTGCTTACACTGTACGTATTCTATTTCGCATACTGTATTGCGATTGTAACAGCGCGTATCTCTTGCAAAAAATCCTTTTACTGAAACGCCCGTCTATCTATTTCTGTGCAACTCTGAAGAAACTAAAAATGCAGGATTGACTGAGTGAAACGTATCTATTGTTTCCACGATTCTGAGACTGTTCCGATTCTAAGGGAAACAAAGTTGTCATGCTTATGCGATTGTCAGAAACTACTCCCTTCTTGTTTGTTCGAGAAGTTTCTAGTAACCTTTGAGTTAGCTGGCACACTAATTTAACGCTAGATACTGAAGTAAGTCAGTCGTGCTTTTCTCAGAGACCCCTACTCATAACACTCCATAAGACGTCTGGCGTGGGTAGGGATAATATCCGCCATAGCTGAGTAGGACGAAAATCCTATGTATTAGATTTTTTGTTTGGTTAACGTTGAAGGATACAGTGTTCCAAAATATTGTGCACCTTATCTGTGTTTCCTAATTTCCAAATTTAAGGAGAACCATCAATCTAAAACTTATAAAACATGGCCACCAAGAGGTGGTAGAGCAGTTTTCATGATAGAGGCACATTAATCTTTTCAGACTGAGGTATTCTATTCATGGATAGTATTCCCAGAATCGAATCCTGTAACAAGAGTGTTTCACTTCTACAAAGAAGATGAACTACCTGAGGAATATATTCCTTTCGAGGATATTCAAATTCCACTCACATACCAGGAGCATAATCTCTAGTTTAAAGGCACCTTAAAACATTATAATCACATTACCAGGCTTGCTCCACGAGGTAGACGAGGAGCAACATGGCTGATTTTAGCCGGTTATGTTGTGTTTCTATCTAGGACCCTATTTCGATATTCCCGATTTATGCCCTTATATGGTTATAATAAATAATATCCTTATAAAGGCATACGAATCATATCCATATTTAGTAATAGCCCATGCAGTCCAAATACGGCAAGGCTACTCCCCTAGACTCCTAGAAAGTACAACGTGTTCTTTAAACAAACCAAGCCTCCAGCTCCTGCTCTTGTTTTGATTTGCACAAGAACTCCTAGAGTCCAGAAAGAACTGTTAGTTCTTAGTGACGTCCTTATGTCCAACCTTACGTCAAACCCGGCACCTTTCAGGTATAAATATACCAACGTTGCCTTAAGCAAAGACACAGTGGTTTGGAGCAGAGCGGCTATCTACTTGCCCGGAAGCCCAGCTGATGAGAGGAGCCGAAGGAAGCTGCCCCTCCCTTTTGACGCACTGAGAAAGACGCTGTCTTTTTCTCCAGCCGAGAAAATCCAGCTCCGGTGTTTCCAGTCCCCCTTGCGGGTTGCTGGGAGATCGAGTCCTGAGAGAGAGATACAAGACCTCCCACATTCTATTACCAAGGTACGGAGTTGACTAAACCCTTGAGAGAATTCTTGATTCTGATTCCTTGACAAAAAACAAACTAAACTTAAACTGCAACTTACTTACTCCTTCCCACGTATTAGGCTTAGGTCAGGTACACCGGGGTAGGCGTATTTAGAAGCACCAGTTGAGTACGTTAGTCAATGTTTTTATGTATGTATATATTTTATCTATTTTAAAGTATCATATGGCTAAGAAACCATATCAATGCTTTTACAGTATTATTTCATAATACTCCTTTTACTGTACGCACTTTACTTTGCGATAGGTATTGCAATTGTGGCTATTCATTTCTCTTGCATGAGAAAGAAGACTGCTCAATAAATAACACCTTTTATTGAAAACGCCTGTCTCTCTATTTCTCTGCACTCTGGTGAAACTAAGTACGCACGATTGACTGAGTGAAATAACTGTCTATTGTTTTCACACGACTCTAGAGATACACTCTTTATTCTGAGGGAGCAAAGTTGTCATGTTTATGCAGTTGTCAGAAACTAATCCCTTCTTGTCTAAATTAGGAGAGTTAACTCTTTCCTGAACATTCGAGAAAGTTTCTAGTGACCTCTGAGCTAGCTGGCAAAACTAATTAAGTCTAATATAGTCAGTAGAGACCTAGTCGACCTCAGTCCTACGTCTACACTGCTGTTTATATTATTCCAATGCGCAGAGCCTATTGGGAATATAGGAACTACACTACATGGCGCCCAACGTTTGGTAAGGCGATAATCTAACGCAAGACATTAGAGTAACTCAGCCGTGCTTTTTCACACAGACCCCTTTTCCTGTAAAAACTCCAATAGACGTCTGGAGTGGGTAAAAGGTTAAAATCCGCCGGAACTTAGTAGGAAGAGATTCCCATGTATAGTTTTTGGTTTAGTCAACGTTGAAGGATACAGTGTTCCAAAATATTGTGCACCTAATCTTTGTTTCCTTGAAACTTGATCTGCAACAAAAAATAACTTTCTGTCAGTAGAAATGGTAGAAAGTGACGATGAAACAGAGAGAGCTAGAATAGCGGCTCAGCTCTTAGTGGATGACACAACTATCCAACAGAATGACCCGGATGCTATAATCATTCCGGTAAATGTAAGTAGAACTATAACTAAAAAACGTATAGAAAATGGAGTATCACCACGAGGTGGTACAGTCATATTCGTGGTAGAGCCCCATGAATATCGGCAGACAGAGGTATTCTATTCATGGATAAACTTTCCAGGAGCAAACGCTGTAACACGCGAATTCCACTATTATAAAATAGAGGAACCTCCGGATGAATACGCTCCTTTCGAGGACGTTGAAATCCCTCTAACATACCAAGAGCACCTGCTATGGTTTAAAGGCGCCCTAAAACATCAAAATCACATCGCTAGGCTCGGTCCACTAGGTAGACCAGGAGCCAAGTGGCCGGTTCTAGCCAGCTACACACCACATCCAGACATTGAAACAATGTCAGACCGGGATCTTTTAGCTCAGCTAAAACTACTAATTAAAATACATAGACAATTGGTCCAATATGTAATGCGGACTTCAACAGTCCAACCAGCAATAATAATTCCACAGAACACCCCTCACCAGGGGAACACAAATAAAATCACACCACAGAATATACAATCTGCCATTGGCAAAATACCCGCAAAACGGGAACAAATTCCATTCTGGTTAGCACAAAAAAATCACTCAGAGGCAGTATTTCCTGATACTACGCCTACTGAGAAACACAGAATTCTGACTATCTGCCTTCCAATGGGAATCGCACCACATGGAGGACTGTGACACTTGGGGCACAGTCTTTGCTTCAATATACACAAAAACACGTGGGGTTCCGTCTATGGCGATAATACCAGATGTGCTACGACAGATTCAAAATGAATACGGTCCAGAACCTGCTTTAACTCTGGGTATGAAATTACTGAAAGACTTCAAGCAGGTCTCTGCTATATTATTAGACAACATAAAAGGAGAAGCAGCATCTGTGGCGATCCGCCAGAAATTGAAAGAAACAGATATAGCAGAACAACCATTTGAACTTGCCAGAATCATAGAAAAATCCTATGAAGAACTAGGTAGAGATAGTTAAGGTGGGAAACCAGTACAACCCTAACTAACTGAAAAACCTGAAAAAAAACATTTATTAAAAATAATCTAAATACTCCAAAAAAGAGTTGGGATGGTAATAAACAATCCACTCCCAGAGAAAAATGATTCCAGTCCAGAGGAAGGTCTCCTCAACTGAGTGATAGATCTCCAGACAGAGGAAACAAGTCTCCCCAGAGGGAGCCCTCTGAGAAAAGATACAACCTTAGAGATAGGGATAAATTGAGAAAACCGGATAGATCAAGATATTGATACACGTCCCTCTCGATCTTTTCAGACTTCCTCACAGAAATCGGAAAGAAGAGGACGGTCAGAACACAAAGAAGAGCACGTCAAGTCCAAAGACAAGGAACCTGCTCATCAAAGTAAAAAATTACAATTTCCAAGAAAGAATGTAGCCAGTATTAAAAAAAAACATGCCGAGGATACTGAGGACACAACTGAAAAACGGAGAGTGGGCCCAGACAATGCTAGACAGCGCAGCAGAAGTGACAATAGCTCGCAAGATCCTGATGAATCTTCTGGAGACAGTGGACACGAATGAATACATTCAGGTGGAAACTGCAGACACCAGAGTTAGCAAATCCCATAAATTATACGAAATAACATTGCGTATAGAGGGGGAGAAGACTAGGAAAGTAAGGGGTCTCTTTTGGGACAACCTTTCGAAAGGCTATGACATCCTTCTAGCTGAGAAAGACTGGCCACCAGGGTTTGTCAGGGACTGCCCTCATGGCGAAGAAATGATTATGCCTGCCTTCTCAAATCATATTCCAATCCATAAAAAATATACATTGGCAAGAAAATGGGCAGTGGCCCAAGCTCCTGCATTATATAAAAATCATGTAGGATGGGATGAGGATTCTCCTCCCCACAAAATCCAATTAAAAAATCAGCCCACTGCACAGAGGCAGTACCCAGTTAAACAAGAAGCTAAAAAGCAAGTCAGGGAGATCTTAGATCAACTTGAATACCAGGGGGTGATTGAAACATGCACCTCACAAATGAACAATCCTTTGTTTCCTGTCTCCAAGCCAGACGATTCATATTGTCTAGTTTTGGATTACAGACACTTAAACTCCTGTTGCAAAACATTTGCAGTACAAAACTCACACAGTGCATTACTAATGAATAACATTGTGCGCAAAAAATATAAAACGACATTAGATATCTCTAATGGATTCTTTTGTCAAAACATTGCACCTGAAAGCAGGTATTTGACCGCTTTCTCAATAATGGGGTTACAAAAAACACTTCTGTCGACTCCCACAGGGATTCAAGAACAGCCCAGGATTATTCTCAGCAAGGGTAACAGAGTTACTACAAGTATATGATGATGAGGCATTATCTTATGTCGATGACATCTATCTCACAGACGATGACCTGGAGACTCACTTGAAAAGAGTGAACACCATAATACTTGGGTTCGCAGCTGAAGGGTACAAATTCAACTTTAAAAAGTCACGAATTGCTCACCTGACTGTCCTGTTTTTAGGATATGAATTATCAAGTGAAGGCAAGAGCCTAGCAGACAACTTCTTAGAGAAGTGTGCTGTACTCCAAGCACCAAAAACACTGAAGAACTTACAATCAATACTAGGTTTCCTGAATTTCGGAAGAACATACATTCTAAATTATGCAGAGAGGGTTAAACCTCTCTATGAATTAATAAAACCTGATTTCAAACCAATTAATTGGACTGAGAAACACACAGAAATTTTAAGATCATTGCAAACAGACATGTTAGCTAAAACAAAATTGCAAACACGCGAAAACGTACGCAACCTTGTAATCCGAGTCATCCCAGGAAGATGCGGATTCACGTACCTGACCTCTAATGAGGGAGAAACGGTACCAATAGCTTACAAATCTCACTTGTACACACAAGCTGAAATGAAATTCAGTTCTACTGAAAAAATTCTAATAGCGGTTCAAACTGCTGTAGCAAAAGAAAGAGCCCAAGCCCAAGGCAGGAAGATAACTGTTTTAACAGCAGAATCAGCCCTTGAGGCATTAACAAGCCCACGCAATCTGAATGCAGTGGCATTAGATCCAAAATGGATACAATGGGAAAATTCTCTTGCTGCAGAAGACGTGAAATACTGTTTTGACCCAAAAATGAAAAAACTAGAAAATCTAGAATATGAAGAAGAATATCCTCTGCCAATCGAAATTCTGCCTCTTGAACAGTACACATGTGTAATCTACATGGACAGATTTGCACAACACTACGATGTAGAGAAAAAATCCTACAACGCAGCGTGAGCGATTGTTAAAGGTCGCTGGTGCTTTGGTAAATTCAGACCAATAGTCACCAAAACTGAATCACTCAGAAACTGTTCAGCTCAGCGAGCTGAAATAAGATCTTTAAAGATGGCGCTTGAAAATGCCGATCGTGAATTCCCGACGCTAATAGTGTGCGATTTTCATTTCTGCGTCAGGTCTTACAATAATGACTTGCAGAACTGGGTTCAGAACAATTACAAAGAAGACACAGGTGCCTCAATAAAGCATAAAAAGCTTTGGGAACAGGTAGTTCTTTTGCAGAAAGAACTACAAAAGACTCACGTGATACATACACTGAGTCATCAACGTGATGGCGTTCACGTTGCAGGGAATTCATTGGCTCTCAGAGCTACAGCGGAAGCGGTTCAACCGGCTTCGGTAGCCACGAAAAAGCGTTCTAAAAAACACATTGACGGAGAAACCATGCTGGCGGTAAAAGAGTCTTTAAAAGGCGACTATGCAGCATTACCTCTGAACTATCCACTCAGTAATACATACATAATTGATGCAAACTCCGTTACTTTTGCTCAAATCCCTGGAGTGGGGGATAGAGTAATTCCAAACACGAACAGGAGAGTCTTCTTGATTGAAGTGGCACACATGGGATTGGGTCTAAGGCACCAAGAGATTGTGAAATCTCAAAGAATTACAATCAGAATACTGGTGGCCGGGGATGAGTCTGCAACATTACAAATTTGCAAAGAGTTGTCCGGACTGCAACAGAGATCGCAGTCGCGAACCGACTGGAGTATTGCCAGGACCCCTTTATTAGAAAGCATTAGGCTATCTTTACGCAGAAATCCAGTAGGAGAAATGCGTCCCCATAATATTTAAGACTAGATTCACTTAAAATCTAGACACCAGCGCTCTGCTGATGCCAGAACTGTTATACAAAGATTTGCGAGTCTTTATCGGCACATACGCAATTGGCATGCTACATTCTGACCAGGGTCCTGCGATTAGCTCTCGGGCTAACAAGGAGGCCATGGCCAGCATGGGCATTGCATTGCGGTACTCTTCTCCATTCCATCCTGAGGGAAATGCGGTAGTGGAAAGAAAAAAAACGGGACATAAAGCAATCTATAACGGCGAGGGTATTAGGTTCGGGTGATGGGTGGGTCAAACATTAAACAAGTGTCCAACGTAGTCTTAACAATCTGCTAAGAAATTCTCTAAAAGGTCTCACTCCCTACGAACTCTTGTTCGGTACTAGAATGCACATTCAGGATCTAGATTGTCACACTTCAGTGGTAGAAGAAAAAGCCTTTGATATCAAAGACCGTTTGGCTGTTTTACAGGACTTAAATGAGACAAGAAGAAGTCTGAGTAATACAAAGTTAAAGCCAACAGCCACTGAAGAAAAACCACCTGTCCCAGCAAGACCTGTCTGGATTCCAAAGATTGGGGATCTGGTCAGAGAAAAGATTGCGGTGAAGAAGGAATTTGGGCCTTCTTACAGAAAAGCAGTACCTGTCTTAGCTGTCAGCAGAACAAGATCAGTAGTACTACCGCCCCTTGCTGGTAAAAAGGAGAACCGAGTTGTATCCATCGACCTGGTAAAACCACAATCATGTGGCCAATAATAAGTAGTAGGCCCAGTGGACTCCCAAGAAACAGCAGAAGACCAAATCTTGCTACAATCCAAGAGGTTCAAACTGAGAGACTAATCACATTTGATAAACCTACAGTGAACAAAAAAGGACTATGCAACAAAGCCATGGAACTTGTGCCTCTTGAGACCCAAATTGCAACAGTTCGTCAAGAAACACCTGTCTACAACGATGTAGCATCAGACTATGCTAATGAAACAAAGAAAGATCCAAAGACTATTGAAAATCCGGAAGCAATTCCAACAATTGACAGAACTGCATCTGGCTACTTCATCAATTTCGATGACTTTTCTTAAGATCCAAGCGAGCATGAAGAAACGCCAGCAACAAAAACTTTCAAAGACAAAGTGACTGATCTTTTTCACCAACTAAAATAAATATATCGGATTTCTCCATGGATTGAATTTTGGATTGTGTTAGGTGTACTTTTCCTCCTGCTTTGGCTCATCATGGTTCTATTGAAGGAAAATATAGTACAATCAACACAGCAAGTCAGAACATCAACTTGGTCCTAAAGCCTCACACATCCTCTCACATCGAGAAAAGAGAACTGTCATCAGTGAACATCACAGCCAATCCAATACCCGGTGGGGTAGCATGGGACAAAACGGATTATGAAATTTATGGCCCGATTGAGCTCTTGAAATATCCACACCAGTTTAAGGTTTCCTTAAGTGACTTTGTGACACCAAGTACTTTCTCTGATGATTAGGACTTTGAAAACATTAATAATATGATGTCAGATTTAGTAATGTCAGCAAAATTTACAGAACATGATTTACAGGGTTCATCAAATTATGAAGAGTTATATTGTTATAATCATTTTAGTGATCACTATTTGCATAAAACTGCTCAGCCCTAGAAATGTTTTTAATTATAACCAATGGGAACATTGTCCAACTCCGCCAAAAGGCAGCTCGAAAACATTTTATGAGAAAATCCAAATCTTCTCAGGGTTTAACAACAGTGATCCAGAAACGTTTTATTTCAAAATGTTAAATAATACAGGAATGAAAACAATGTTGACAAATACTAAATTGATTTATTCTGAAAAGTTTTATGACAAAAAGTCTACATTTGGTTTTAAATTTTGGAAAAACAATATTGAAACAAAAACCATCTGGGGTTCAAAAGAGTGGCAGGTACAAGGTCTAGAAGCATTATTTAGAGCCTGCATGATCCCAGAACAGATAATATTCCTGAATGACACAATTCAACAAACTACTTGTCTTGGCCTAGCTAAGATAAAAGACTTAAACAAACCGTCTATTCCGAAGCCGAAACCCGATAGTAATAGCACTACAGATGTTGAGATAGACGTATCCTATATTTTACACCAAAACCGAACAAATCCGGATTGGAAAAAATGGTTGATCTGGCCCACAGATACAAATAACGGTCAAGATAGATTCCTGAACAAAACACAGGGGTTTAAACAGAACAGGCCAGACCCTAGATACTCCCAGAGACAACATCCAGGGATAGTTACAACATACAGTGTAGGGAAACTATGCCTTGAGTGGCTACAGAAATCCACACTGGCTGAAATTAAGCAACACTTGACTTTACTTAAAGACGGTGCTGACTTGCCTGATTTCATACTGGGACCACGCAAACAGCGTCAAAAACGTTTCATAGCGGCCGGTATATACGCTGCATACAACGAAGCTTGGAAAGAAACACAAATTGAAACAGCAGAAAAAATACGAGAAATTGATCGTATTAATTTGGAAAAATCACTTTCTGTAGTGGACAATGGGTTAATGACTCTGTCCTCCAGAATATATTCACTGGACAGCATTGTATTATCTGCTATTGATATAATAGAGCAGGACTTACTAATGTTACAACATGGTCAGTCCCAATTACGTTCTATTGTACAACTTGACTGGACGTTGCAAAATCTGCGTTCAGGCTACGTGCCATGGCGTTTAATCAACACAACGTCATTATTCTCTATCTTTAACCTTACTGATAAACAAATCAGTTTGGCACAAAAAGGAGCAGACTATACGATTCTGAGCATTGAAAAACTTGAGAGATTACCATTGACAATGTCAGAGAGACCTGTCATTGAATGGATAATACACGGAACAATTACAATTCCGATAACTTTCCAGTTTAAATATTGCCAAGAGTATATACCAGCAGGCCAGTATGAAAGGTTGGGTAAAGGATACATCAAATCAACCTGGGATTTACCTTATACACACAAATGTTATAGTGAAGGAAAAAAGGAGGTATTCCTTAGTGGTAAAAATTGTAAAAAATCACTAAGTGGTACACTTCTGTGTCAAGGTATTAACTTGCATGGAGCCTGCGAAGGGTCTTCAAATAACCTTTCATGTCACCTGCATGGCACTCCTGCAAAACAGATGAAGCCATTTTTCAGACAGCTTTCCAACGGCAGTTATGTTCTAATAAGTAACCACAGCTGTTGTGGCATGGTGCCAGGAAAAAGCCTATCTCGTATCCGTCACTTCCAGGGTCTTTTGCTGTATGCAAGTATTGTATCCACACAGCAATCCAGACACGGAGGCTGCGTTGTGGCCTTTTTTTAATATCTCTTCTATTCGAATTAATACTTTAAGCAGAATGAAGTCTATTCTTTTACAGACAACTGTGCCTTTAACCTAGTCCAAAGAGACGTATGAACTGCAAGTTGCAAGGACGGCGGCAGAAATACATTCCCTATTATCAACAAATTGCCCCGTCCATTTCGTAGAAATGTTAAGTCAAATCCTAAACATGTCTGATACCAGTGGCATCGCACATGCATTTAAGACAGTTTTTTTGGGACTGTTAGCACCCTTTGAAACAGTTCTGGGCATCTTTCTGAATTTTGTCCATTCTGTCTTCGGCGGTCTGCCTCTACTTTTGGGACTCGTAGCAGGAATTTTATTTTTGATCCTTCTGCTTCGATATGGCAAGCCAAGCCACAGACGAGACTCCAGCAACAATGGGAGAAACGATCCTAGTTATACGCTACCGGGACCGCATAACTAAAGTCCTCGGATTAGCCCGGCTAAGAGATCTGAATACAACTTGGTTTCTTTCATTCAGACCAATCTGGCAAGATTGCATCTTACCTGTGCTTCGATGTATGCTATGCGGAGAATAATGCGTGTTGGACATCTGTCTTACACTACCATCAGCAGTACCAATGGATATCGATACTTTGCTAGGTCCTGTAACGACTCATGCATCGTGTTGTCCCCTGCGGCTACCTATTTTAATGACGTCATTCGTTGAGACTTCACCACTACGAGTAGGTGGCGGTGGAGTACGAGATGAAAGCAGCACCACAGAGGTACAACCTTCTGTGAGCATTGCTGATACTGACATCTATGATAGCAATCATTCTCACATATGTACAATTTCAGCATTTTCGAACTTGGTCGAACTTTCACCTGATGTTGTAGACCAATTTTTTGTAAGTCTGTCTGATATGATGTTCTACCCTGAACAACGTGAATAACTTTTAAAAACAACGAGCACACAGCGTTCCCTGAACTCTGAATTCGGCCTTCAGTTTTGATAAACAAAAGCTACTGAATACATTTGGAACTATTTTTACCCCTGAAAGCAAAATTATTTTTCTTTCACTTCCAAAATATTTACCCTTTTTTTTCTGGCACATGGTACTCTGCTTAAAGTAGAACTATTCTTAGAGAACAGAGCTTCTATTTTAGGATAACTAGAGACAATATTTTACCTCAGCCTCTAGCACAAGTACAGCATTTGCATAAATATGTGATGAAATGGTCTCGACCTTCTTTTCTGTATTCAGAGCCATTTCATGTGTAATTTTCGCAATTCATTCAGCTGATATATATATATATATATATATATATATATGCATTTAACTGAATGATAACACTGCTTGAAAAGCGTACAGTACCAATACTCATTTTCATGTATTTACCATATACCATTTCAAATGCGAATTATGTATTTTGGGGTGGGTTGGAAAACACACATGCATCGTTATATGTTTAATATTGCTTAGTTCTTAGTAATGATGGACATTAGTACGTGGAGTGGGTGTTGTGTTTCTATCTAGGACCCTAATTCGATATTCCCGATTTATGCCCTTATATGGTTATAATACATAATATCCGTATAAAGGCATAAGAATCATATCCATATTTAGTAATAGCCCATGCAGTCCAAATACGGCAAGGCTACTCCCCTAGACTCCTAGAAAGTACAACGCGTTCTTTAAACAAACCAAGCCTCCAGCAGCCCAGGAAATCCCCCTGCTCTTGTTTTGATTTGCACAAGAAAGAGTCCAGAAAGAACTGTTAGTTCATATTGACGTCCTTATGTCCAACCTTACGTCAAACCCGGCACCTTTCAGGTATAAATATACCAACGTTGCCTTAAGCAAAGACACGGTGGTTTGGAGCAGAGTGGCTATCTACTTGCCCGGAAGCCCAGCTGATGCGAGAAGCCGAAGGAAGCCGCCCCTCCCTTTTGACGCACTGAGAAAGACGCTGTCTTTTTCTCCAGCCGAGAAAATCCAGCTCCGGTGTTTCCAGTCCCCCTTGCGGGTTGCTGGGAGATCGAGTCCTGAGAGAGAGATACAAGACCTCCCACATTCTATTACCAAGGTACGGAGCTGACTAAACCCTTAAAAGAATTCTTGATTCAGATTCCTTGGCAAAAACCAAACTTAACTTAAACTGCAACTTACTTACTCCTTTCCACGTATTAGGCTTAGGTCAGGTACACCGGGGTAGGCGTATTTAGAAGCACCAGTTGAGTACGTTAGTCAATGTTTTTATGTATGTATATATTTTATCTATTTTAAAGTATCATATGGCTAAGAAACCATATCAATGCTTTTACAGTATTATTTCATAATACTCCTTTTCCTGTACGCACTTTACTTTGTGATAGGTATTGCAATTGTGGCAATTCATTTCTCTTGCATGAGAAAGAAGACTGCTCAATAAATAACACCTTTTATTGAAAACGCCCGTCTCTCTATTTCTCTGCACTCTAGTGAAACTAAGTACGCACGATTGACTGAGTGAAATAACTGTCTATTGTTTTCACACAACTCTAGAGATACACTCTTTATTCTGAGGGAGCAAAGTTGTCATGTTTATGCGGTTGTCAGAAACGAATCCCTTCTTGTCTAAATCAGGAGAGTTAACTCTTTCCTGAACATTCGAGAAAGTTTCTAGTGACCTCTGAGCTAGCTGGCAAAACTAATCAAGTATAATATAGTCAGTAGAGACCTAGTCGACCTCAGTCCTACGTCTACACTGCTGTTTATATTATTCCAATGCGCAGAGCCTATTGGGAATATAGGAACTACACTACAGTTACACAGCTCATCCTGACATTGAAGCAATGTCAGACAAGGAATTACTTAATCAAATACAAGAATTAATAGAATTACACAGTTAAACCACAACTGTCTGCTGTTCCTGAAAAGGACTCTATTAAATAAAATCCTACATCTTCTTAAAAAACAAGTGGGAAAATAACAAACAACATTCAAAAGAGAAATATTCTCAATCCCGAGGTAGGTGTCCTCAAAAGGAGCCCCTGAAAGGAGGTATAACCTCAGGAATAGGGATAATTTGAAAAAACCTGACCGGTATCAAGATACTGATGCACATTTCTCTCGTACCTTTCAGATATTGTCAAAGACAAACAAAAGAAGAGGACGGCCAGATAAAAAAGAAAAACATGTGAAGTCCAAAGAAGATCAACACTTTCAGAAAAACAAACCAAAACCTCAATTCACCAAGATAAAAGCAGCAGGTCTGAAGATCAGACATGCCGAGAATTCTGAGAACACAACTCAAGAATGGAGAATGGGCTCAGACAATGCTCGACAATGCAGCAGAAGCAACAATAGTTCGCCAGAACCTGAAGGAACTTCTGGAGACAGTGGACTTGAATGAGTACATCACAGTTGAAACTGTAGACACTAGGGTTAGTACTCCACAAAAGTTATATGAAATAACACTCCGGATGGAGGGAGACATACCAAGAAAAGTGAAAGCACTTTTTTGGGAGAGACTTTCAAAGAGTTATGATATACTTCTAGCAGAACAGGACTGGCCACCAGAATTTGTCAGGAAGTGACCATATGGCGAAGACATCACTATGCCAGCCTTCTCCAACCATGTTCCAGTTCATTTAAAATACACTTATGCCAGGAAATCGGCAGTCGCCCAAGCCCCAGGATTAAATAAAAATCATGTAGGATGGGATGAGGACTCGCCTCACCACAAGATCCAGTTAAAAAATTAACCAACTGCACAAAGGCAGTATCCAATTAAGCAAGAAGCTAAAAAACAGGGCAGGGAGATCTTAGATCAACTTGAATACTAAGGGGGTGATGAAACTTGCACAATCCTTTGTTTTCTGTCTCCAATCCTGACAACCCATATCGTCTAGTTTTGGATTATAGACACCTGAACTCATGTTCAAAAACATTTGCCGTGCAAAATGCACATAGTACAGCATTAATGAATACCATTGTGCTTAAAAAAATATAAAACCAAATTAGACATTTTAAATGGTTTCTTTTGTCAAAACATAGCACCTGAAAGTAGGTATTTGACAGCTTTCTCAATAATGGGAACCCAGTGTCCCTTTTGTAGACTCCCACAAGGGTTCCAGATCAGCCCGGGGTTATTCTCACCAAGAGTAACAGAGTTACTACAAATTTTTGATGACGAGGCATAGGTCGATGATATCTATCTGACAGATGATGACCTGGATAGGCACTTGAACAGAGTCAATACCATTATATTGGTCTTCGCCTCTGAGGGTTACAAATTCAATTTTTAAAAAATCAAGAATTGCCCATCTCAATGTCCTTTTCCTAGGATATGAACTTTCAAGTGAAGGAAAAAGATTGGCAGCCAATTTTTTAGAAAAGTGTGCGCTGCTCCAACCTCCAAAAATGATGAAAAATTTACAGTCGATTCTAGGTTTCCTGAATTTTGGAAGAACTTACATTCTAAATTACGCAGAAAGGGTTAAACCTCTCTATGAATTAATCAAACCTGATTTCAAAATCAAAAATTGGACACAAGAATACACAGAAATATTGCGTTCACTACAAGTTGACATGTTAGCAACAAATCACTTAAAAACACGCGTAAACGTACGCATTCTAGTGATCCGAATTATTTCGGATCAATGCGGATTCACCTACTTATCTTTTAATGAAGGTGAAAAAGTACCAATTGCATACAATGCAATGAAGCAAAGCGGAAATGCGCTTTACTTAAACAGACACATTCTGACAGCAGTTTAAACCGCTGTAGCAAAAGAAAGATCTTTAGCTCAGGGGAAACGCATAATTGTCATGACTCCAGTACCAGCCTTAGAGGCAGTTACAAAAGCGAGCATTCTGAATGCAAAAGCTTTACATCCAAGATGGATACAATGGGTTAATTCTCTTGCTGAAACAGATGTTGAATATGTTTTTGATCCTAATTGAAAAACAGAAGCATTCCTGCAATACGAACACGAATGTCCTCTACCTACTGAGATTTTCCCTCTTGATCAGTATGAATGTATAATTTATACTGACGGATCAGAACAACCCACAACAGAAAGTAAGCTGGCTTGTAGTGCAGCATGCGTGATGGTTAAAGGTCGTATGCACGATGGTCACAAAAACACAATCTCTAGGAGATTGTACCGCTAAGCGAGCTGAACTACAAGCAATCAAATTGGCACTTGAAAATACGGTCCCCAAATTCCCCACACTTGTAGTGTGCGATTCTTTATACTGTGTTCAAACATACAATGAATATTTGCAGAATTGGCTTCAAAATGGTTTCAAAGATGCAAAAGATGGCACAATCAAGCATAAAACGATTTGGTAACAAGTAGTTCAGTTGCGAGACAGACTACAAAACACTCACGTGATACACACACACACAGAGTCATCAACGTGATGGCGTTCACGTTGCAGTGAATTCATTGGCTGACGAAGCCGCAAAGGGGGATGTGCAAACGGCTTCCATAGCTGCGATCACTCGTTCAAAAACGAGAATAGACAGTGAGATAATATTGGCTGTCAATGCTTCAAGCAAAGGCAGTGGTGCAGCGTTACCTAAAAAGTTTCCACTCAAATACTCATATATAATTGATGCGATCAACGTTCGGTTTGCTCGAATCCCCGGAGTGGGGATAGGGTAATTCCAAACATGGAACGTGGATTAGGACTAATCCTAGCAGCACATGAAGGGATTGCCTCTGCCCATGCAGGTGTTTCCGCCACAGTATTGTTATTAAAACAGAGATATTGGTGACCCGGCCTTAGGAAACAGACCAATAACTATGAATGTGAAATATGCCAACGGATGGAAGTCTCTTAAGTAAAACGACCTACGCAGACACCCTTGTTAATTTCAGATTAACCATTAGCTTGTGTTTACTTGGACCACTGCGGTCCCTTGCAAAGGGATGGTAACGATAAATATATCATGGTCGCAGTGGATTCGTGTTCAAGGTACCTATGGATTTGGCCTCAGCGCTCGGCTGATGCTCGAACTGTTATAAAAGATTTGCGAGTCTTTATCGGCACATACGCAATTGGCATAATACACTCTGACCAGGGCCCTGCATTTAGCTCTCGAGCTTACAAAGAAGCCATGGCCAGTTTAGGCGTAGCATTGCGGTACTCCTCTCCGTTCCATCCTGAGGGAAATTCGTTTGTGGAAAGGAAAAAACAGGACATAAAGGAGTCTATAACAGCTAGGGTGTTATGCTCGGGTGATGGGTGGGTCAAACATCTTTATGGGGTCCAACGCTCATTAAACAACTTGCCAAGAAGTGCTCTAGGGGGACTCTCTACATATGAGGTCCTATTTGCGACAGGAATGTTGGTCACAGATCTCTAATGTAAAGGCATAGTGGTGGAAAATAAACCTTTTGATATCAAAGATCGCTTGGCTGTCTTACAGGACTTAAATGAACCAAGATCGAAACAAAGCAACGTGTTCCTGAAGCCAACCACCCCTGGGGAAAAACCAGCCGTCCCAGCAAGGCCTGTCTGAATCCCAAAGCTTGGGGATCTAGTCAGAGAGAAGATGGCGGACAAGAAGGAATTTGGGCCTTCTTACAGACAACCAGTACCTGTTCTAGCCATCCACGGATAAAGAACTGTGCTGCTGCCGACCCTTGCAGGTAAAAAGGAGAAAAGATTTGTGTCAATCGACCTCATCAAACCACACTATGTGGCCGATACTAAGCAGTAGGCCATGTGGACTCCAACCAAGTAGCAGATGCACTCCTCTAGCTACTATCCAAGAGGTTCAAACTGAGAGACGCATCACCTTCGAGGAGTCAGAAGTGAGAAATGAAGGACTAAGCAACAATGCTATGGAACTTATTCCTCTAGGGACCCAAATAACAGTTCGTCCTGAAACACCTATCTACACCAATGTAACACATGATCAACTGGTTCCAGCGATTTGAACGAATCCTGATGCAATTCCAACCATTGACAGAACTGCCTCTAGCTATTTCATTAACTTTGATACATTTTCTGAGGATCCCAGTGAACATGAAAAGACGCCAGCAAAAAGAACTTTCAAAGAACAAGCCCAATACTTTTTTCATCAAACAGCAAATATCAGAGGACTACTGTTCATATTAAAAAAACAAGCTAAGTCACAGATATTGGAATGTAGGGAAGACCGGAGCGGTAGATGGTTTATATTAAGAGTTTCCATAGGGGGGCATTCCTATCTCCCTTGTGGGGTACTATGGCCCAAATCAGGATGATCCGTCATATTTAGACATTATTCGATCCCATCTTTTAGACTTTCTGGACCCCGTAATTTGGGTCGGGGACTGTAATATTGTGTTAAACTCTTCGTTAGATAAGTCACCAAACCCAAGAGCTACTGTTCCCTCCAAGTCACGGCAACTACTTTTAACATTGATGACGCAGCTAGGGTTAGCTAATATATGGAGGGAAAGGGCGGGAGATCAATTGGGGGTCTTGTTTAAAAATCTAAAGTATAAACACAAATCTAGAATAGACTATGCTTTGTTCAGTTACAGTCTCAAAGACTCAGTCAAAGACATGGTCTATCTGCCATCTCACCTCTCCGATCATTCCGCAATTTCTTTTAAATTGATCCTTACACGGCAACATCTCCATAGATCCTGGTCTTTCAATTGTACTATCTTGTTAGAGGATGATGAAATCAACTTTCTCCGTACTGAGACTAAGTACTTTCTCGAGATAAACTTACATTCAACTAAGGCTTCCATCGTCTGGGATGCTCTGAAAGCCTTCTGGCGAGGCTGTATTACAAATAGAGCCTCGTATAGAAGGAAGAAATTTAGTGATGCCATCACGGACTTAGAAGTAGAGATGAGCAATATAGAACACAAAGTAGGTATTCACATAGACTCTAGTGAAGATCGCGAAAAATTAGATTCTCTCAAAAAACAACTGGAATCTACTCTTCAAGAGAGAATTGCCCCCGTAGATGGGAAGTGAGTACAATCTCTCATTTTGAATTTGGGGAAGCAGCTGGCAAGTTACTTGCCTGGAAAACAAAATCTAACCAGATGCGAAATTACATAAAAAAATCATGGTAGAGGGTGAGACCTCTCCCCGCCTATCCAATTTGAACATCGGTAATGCATTTTGGGATTTCTTCCAAATGATATATAAGGAAGACATCATTGTGGATACTGTAAAGAGTAAAACTTGGCTAGACAGGGTCTCCTTACCTAAACTTTTAAACGAGCAAAAGCTAGGATTGGAGCTTGAGATCACTGATGAGGAAGTCAGTAAGGCTATCTCTCAGTCTAAACGAGGGAAGGCCGCCGGCCCAGACGGTCTACCAGGGGAGTTGTATCGCTCACTTAAGGAGGTTATTATTCCTATTTTGCTGAAAATCTTCAATATTATACTCATGAAGGGTGAAGGCCCTCCCAGTTCATGGAGCGAGGCTACAGTAGTGTTGATTCTTAAACAGGGTAAAGATCCGACTGATTGTGGGTTGTATCGCCCTATTTCACTCCTTAACAGTGATTACAAAATATTTGCTACAATCTTGTCAAACAGGCTGGGGTTGTTGCTGACACTATTATTCACTCAGATCAAAAGGGCTTCATCAAGGGGCGTCAATTGGCGGATCTCACGTACGATCTGGTCGGCGCTATCGAGATGGCATCCACCTTTTCACTCCATTTGGCCGTTTTAACCCTTGATGCAACCAAAGCCTTTGACAGGGTTAATTGGGCGTATCTGTCTGAGGTTATGATGAAATTCAAGTTAGGAGATAGATTTTGCCGAGCTATAGAACTCTTGTATAAGGCCGCGGCAGCCAGATTGCTAGTGAATAGCTCTCTGACAGAGATATTTAAGATCACAAGGGGTACAAGGCAGGGCTGCCCGCTCTCCCCTCTCCTTTTTAATCTCTACATCGAACCATTTGCACAGGTTCTTAGGGAAGACCTTAACATCGCTGCCTTTAAATTTGGAGGGTGGGAAAAGCGGGTGGCCCTATATGCAGATGATATCCTCATTTTTACAGCCGATCCCCACTTAGCCTTTCCAACAGTTATCAATCGGGCGGAGGAGTTTGGCAAGATCTCAGGCTATGAAATAAACGCCAATAAAAACGAAATCATGGCCTGGAATATTCCCAATTCACAACTCAGTATAGGTTCCTCTTTGCGTTATTTGGGGATCAGAATTACGAAAGAGGTTGGGAAGATTCCTGAACATAATGTAGATCTGGTGTTTAGAGAGTGTCAAAAGCAGTTGACGTCTTGGGCTCACCTCCCCCTATCCATTCTGGGTAGGATTAATATAGTAAAGATGTCCATACTGCCTAAACTTACATTTCTTTTCAATTCTATCCCTTTGGCGTTTTATACCAAGCAAATAGAGAAATGCCAACTTGAACTAAACTCCTTCATCTGGAAGTATAAAGCTACTAGACTGGCATGGAAAAAGCTGAGGAGGAGGTGGGAAAAAGTTGGTTTGGCGTTGCCAGACCTACAACATTATGCCTGACTTTTCAGCTCTCGCACTCGAGAATGCTCTTAAAGGTACCCACTAATACATCAGGTGGAGAAATGTTTCGGGCCATGTTAAAGGGAGAAGCCCTGCCCGCGGAAGGTTTTATGTTTAAATTTGGGGACCAAAAATATTTCCAAAAAATTACATTAAAAGTCCTCCATTCGTTAGCCAGAAGTTGGGCAACTATTAGAAGGAAAGCCGGGCTTAGCTATTTCTCAAATTTTGCACCAATATGGGACTCCCTAGGTATACCATCATGCTTTCAGGACAATTTGATCATTCCTGTGAGGGACTCTGGCATTTCAAAGTAGGGAGACCTGTAGGTAGGGCGTTCTCTCTTGTCCTGGGCAGATCTACGGGGGAAAGTGGGCCCAGGTCTATCCAGGTTTAACTATATTCAGATGAAGAGTTGGGCCCAGTCACAGTCTAGACAGGATACTCTTTTGGGAATGATAGCAATTCTCGAGGAACTCCTAGTGGTTAGGCCCGGGGGAAGGAAGGAGGTTGCATTGTGGTATTGGGCAATCGAGGAAGAGGTGGAAGGGGATTTCAAACTTGCCGATGAGTTATGGTGAGATCAGTTAAATTCTCAGTGTATGCAGGTCTGGATGGATTCATTTATTCTGCTGCATAAAATAGTAAAACCTGCCTGGCTGAAGCAAAACCATCTTTTCCAGACTGGGAAAGTATGCAACAAATGTGGCCTCGAGAAGCATCTGACGTCCATATGTTCAAAGACTGCCCTGTAATCGTCCCTTCTGGGATGAGGTGAAGAAGACTCTGGACTCCATTCTGAAGGTCTCAGTGACTATCTCTCTCCCTTTTATCATTTTTGGCCTCGATGATAACATCATGGGCCAAGCTACATCTTTCCTGTTCTACGCAATCCTCACGGCCAGAAGAGGAATCTGCAAATTCTGGGTAGACCTTGCTGCTCCATCCCACTCAGGTTGGCTGACCTCGCTTTATGATGTATCTAGGGTGGACTTGGCTAGATCCTGTAGTAAGCAAAAGCTTGCATTTTGGGATCTCTTGGTATGTTGGAAATAGGATGTCTTTTTTTTTTCCCCCGGGTCCTATGATTATGCCTTTTTCAGCTCCATGGACCAGTGCTACAGGTCCCCCAGGTAATCAGTATGGTCCGACAGGTTGGAAAACACCTTGGTGGAGTAAACTTTTCTTCCCTCTAATTCTGGATTTTCCTTCCGCCAGTTATCTAATCGTGTCTTGGTCTGTGTTATCATTCATACAAAGTCCCCTGAACTTGTTTAGAAAGGACACGCAAGGTGGTTGGCGCTTTTCCTAAGAGGGCTAAGGCAAATGAGGACAAAAAAAATTAAATACTTTTTTCATCTCCTGAAAAAGACTTATCTGGTTTTACCGTGGATTGAATTATGGATTGTTTCTGGAATATTTTTCTTTCTTCTTTGGCTAGGTTTAGTAATGACTCTGATAATGCTGATAAATGGAAGATATATTCAAATGGACACAGCAAGTAAGAAGGTGAACTTACTTCTGCAACCACACAAATCATCCCATCGTGAAGCAAGAGACTTGTCAGTAGTGAACATCACAGCCGTTCCTACACAAGATGGTATAGTTTGGGACAAAACGGATGATGATATATTTGGCCCGTCGGAACTTTTGAACATTCCACACTTATTTAACATTTCATTAAGTGACTATTACTTCTAGTACCTATTCTGATGATTGGGACTTCAAGACTTGATAACATGTCTGATCTACAAAAATCAGCTGCATTCTCTAATCAGAATTATTTAGAGGGTTCATCAGACTATGAACAGCTTTATTATTACAACCACAATGGTCATCATTTCTTGCATAAATCTTCAACACCTAGAAATGTATTTATGTATAACCAATGGGAACATTGTCCTACACCACCAAGGGGTAGCTAAAAAACGTTTGCAATAAAGTTTCCATATTTTTCAGGGTACAATATATCCAATCCAGAATCCTTTTACTCAAAAAAGGTGAAATCAACAGGAACGAAAAATATGTTAACTAATACAAAACAGATTTACTCTGCAGCCTTTATTGCCCAACTGTCTTGACAAGGGTTCGACTTTTGGAAAGACAATTGACACAAAATCTGTCTGGGGTACAAAAGATTGGCAAGTGCAGGGGAAAGAAGCTTTGTTTAGAGCCTGTATCATCCCACAGCAAATAATGTTTTTGAATGACACTGTCCAACAAATGTCTTGCCTTGGGTTAGCCAAGATCAAAGACAGGAACACTGTCTATACCTATACCTGCAAGTAATAGCACTACACAGGGGGAGGTTGATGTACATACTATTTTACAAAAATAACAGATCAGATCCTGAATGTGAAAAATGGTTGCTCTGGCCCACAGACACAAACATCTGTCAAGAAAGATTCCTGAACAAAGTACAGGGTTTCACTATGAATAGGCCAGACCAACGTTATGTCCAAAGACAGCATCCAGTGGTAGTAACATACAGTGTAGGAACATTATGCCTTGATTGGGTACAAAAATCTACACTAGAGGATGTGAAACAACACTTATCTTTACTTACAGAAGGGGCAGACCTTAAGGATTTCTTGCTAGGACCCAGAAAACCGCGTCAAAAACATTTCATATATGCCGGCATCTATGCTGCTTCTAATGAAACATGGAAGGTGACACACGCAGACGCCGCAGAAAAATTATGAGGAATTGATTGTATTAATTTAGAGAAATCTCTCGCTGTGGTCGACAATGGGCTAAGGACTGTCATACAGGATATATTTACTGGGCAACATTGTATCCTCTGCTATAGACATTGTGGAACAAGATTTGGCCATGCTGCGACAAGGCCAGTCTCAAATACGTTCTATTATGCTATTAGGCGGGCGCTACAAAACTTGCATGCAGGCTATGTGCCTTGGCGTTTCATCAACACCTCGTCTCCGTTTTCTGAATTCAATCTCACTGATAAACAGATAGAACTGGCACAAAGGGGAGCGAAATATACAATGTTGAGCATTGAAAAACTGGAAAAATTGCCATTTACGGTAGCAGAACAACCAGCTACAGAATGGATCATTCATGGCAAAATACCTCTGCCTGTTACAACTTTAGATTTTCAGTATTGCCTCATACAAATGCTAGCAGGCAAATATAAAAGGTTGGGTAAAGAATACATCAAAACATCCTGGGATTTACCTTACACACACAGATGTTGGAGTGGAGGGCATGAAGTGTTTCTTAGCGGTACACACTGTAAAAATGCACTGAGCGGCTCACTAATATGTCAGGCTATTAGTTTACATGGGCCTGTAGTGGTTCCAATGCAAACCTATCCTGCCACCTGCAAGGTTCACCGGCCTCTATGATTAATCCAATTTTTGGACAACTTTCAAATGGAAGTTACATTATGTTGAATGATCACAGATGTTGTGGCATGTTGCCAGGAATCCCATATCTAGTAACAGGTACTTCCAGGGTCACTTATTGTATGCAAGTTTTGTTCCCCCAAATAGACACAATCAGGGTGTCGCCATTATGGCCTTCACTGAATGTCTCTTCTATACGATTTGATACTTTAAGCAGAATAAAAGCCATTCTTTTACAACAAACAGTTCCACTAACCTCAGCCAAAGAAAACTATGATCTACAAATTGCAAGACTTCGGCTGAGATACAGGCTTTGTTGAGTACAAACTGCCCTACACATTTCACAGAAATGTTGGGACGAATCTTAAATAGGTCCGATACGAGCGGTATTGTGCATGTATACCATATGTTCAGGACTGTTAACACTTTTTCAAGCAGTCCTCGGAATCATTCCAAACTTTGTGCACTCGGTGTTTTGTGGTCTGCCGCTATTCTAGCACTCGTTGCAGGAATCCTGTTTTTATTCCTACTGCTACGCTATGGCAAGCCAATCCACCGGCGTCACTTCCAGAACCATGGAGAAGGCTCTCCTGGAAAGGTAGTGTCGTGAGCGTATAGTACAGCTTTTGGGTTTACCTCGTCTACGAGAATTAAATACCACGTGGTTTCTGTCATTCAGACCAATCTGGCAAGATTGCATCTTACATGTTGCACAAGTTACTTACCTTCGGTAACGATATATCTGTCAGAAACAGTAGTTAGTGTTAGATTCCTTACCATAGAATTTCCCCAGGTGTCAGGCTAGATCCGGAAAGTTTCGTCAGCAGTACCTTTGCACGTCGGTAGGAGTCGTCTGCGGCTCCGCGTCCGTCATCGGTGTCGTGACCGCTGGGATGACGTTGGAGTACTTAGAAGCCGCGTTCGCGTGCTGACGTCAGTTCTGTACATAGCTTTCCGCACCAGGAACGCAGACACTGGTGCCATGAAACTAGGGCCCTGAAAGGGATGTCCTTAACCCTAGATATCGGTTAGCAGAACGGAGAGGATGGGTGGGGGGTAAGGAATCTAACACTAACTACTGTTTCTTACAGATATATTGTTACCGAAGGTAAGTAACTAGTGCATCTGAAAGAAACAGGTTAGTGTTAGGTTCCTTACCTTAGAATAGGTACCAGAGCAATACCAACCCCGGTGGGGGGTCTGCGTACCAAAGTCACACCAGAAAGTCCTGGAGAACGGATGGGCCGAAAAAGCCATCTCTCCGGACTTGGCTGTCCAGGCAGTAGTGCCTAGCAAACGTGTGCAGCGAGGCCCACGTAGCTGCCTGACAGATGTCCTGCAAGGGGACTCCTCGACCTAGGGCAGTAGTAGCCGTTGTGGCCCAAGTGGAAAGGGCGCACAGCCCCACAGGAGGCTCCTGTTTCACCAAGGAGTAGCAAACCTTGATGCACAAGACGACCCACCGAGAGATGGTCCGCTTGTGCACCGCCCGTCCCTTCTTAGCGCCCACGTAACCAACAAAGAGCTGGACGTCCACCCGGAACTGGCATGTGTGGTCTAGATAGAAGGGGAGCGAACGTTTTGGGTCCAGACGGTGGAGCCTCTCTTCCTCTTACGAGGGAGGCGGAAAGAAGGTGGGCAAGGTGATGGACTGCCCGATATGAAAGGCTGTAACCACAATGGGTAGGAAATGGGACGAGTCCCATTGAACAACTTTGTCCGGATGGACAGAGAGGAAAGGAGGTTTAGAAGATAGAGCCTGGAGCTCATTCTCCTGGCAGAGGTGATGGCAACCAGGAATGCAGTTTTAAGAGTCAGAAGACGAAGAGGACAGTTATGAAGTGGCTCAAAGGGAGCGCACATTAGATAAGTCAGTAAAAGGTTCAAGTCCCACTGAGGCATCATGAAGGGAACAGGAAGAAACATGTGTGTGATGCCTTTCAAGAATCTATTTACAACAGGGGACTTGAAAAGAGAAGGCTGATCAGGAAGCCTTAAGAAGGCTGAAATGGCCGAGAGGTAGCCTTTGATAGTGCCCAGAGCAGAGCCCTGCTGGGCAAGAGAAAGAAGGAAGAGGAGAACCTCTGAAAGCGGGGGCAGAGTGCGGATCCACAGCCTTTGCTGTGCACCATGCCACAAATTTGTTCCACCTGCAGGTGTATACCAATTTTGTGGAGGGACGCCTGGCTGCCAGAATCACATCACAGACTTTAGGAGGCTAGTCAAATGGCCTCAACTGCCGCCGCTCAATCTTCACGCATGTAGGTGGAGACTGGACAGGTTCGGGTGGAGGACCGTCCCCTGCTGCTGCGACAGAAGGTCCTCCTGAAGAGGCAGAACATTGGGGGATCGACTGACATGCTGAGTAGCTCGGGATACCAGTATCTTCGTGCCCAGTCTGGAGCCACAAGGATGACTTGGGCCCGGTCTCGCCTGATCTTCTTTAGAACTCTGGGCAGAAGTGGTATAGGCGGAAAGGCGTACAACAGAACGCAGATCCACTCACAACAAAAAGCGTCTCAGAGCGAATGCCGCCTTGGAAACTCCAATGCGCAGAACTGATTACATTGCAGGTTCTCTTCAGTGGCGAATAGATCTAACCAATGCTCTCCCCACTGCAGAAAGAGACCTTGTGCCACGTCCGAGTTCAGACGCCATTCGTGATCCATCATGCACCAGCGGCTGAGTTCATCCGCCCTGGCATTCAAGGAACCTGCCAGGTGTTGAACAACCAGGGTGATGCCCTGGTGTTCCAGCCATGTCCAGAGGCGCAGAGCCTCCTGACAAAGGGTCCACAACCCCATCCCGCCCTGTTTGTTTCAGTACCACATGGTGGTGGTGTTGTCTGTGAACACCTGCACTACACTTCCCCGGACAGACGGAAGGAATGCCTTCAATGCAAGTCGGATTTCTCGCAGCTCCAGAAGGTTGATATGGAGCCGCGACGCCGCGGGAGACCAGAGATCTCTGATCTCCGCCTCTCCCATGTGGCCCCCCATCCCAGGAGGGACGCATCCGTCACTACTACGTGCTTCGGTTGGGGTAGGGAGTGGGATCTGCCGCTGACCCAATCACTGTTCGTGAGCCACCACTGCAACTAACTCGCCGTGCCCTCCGAGATCAGGACGTGGTCGGACAGATTGCCCTGATGCTGTGCCCACTGAAACTTCAGGTCCCACTGCAGAGCCCGCATCCGCCACCTGGCGTGATGCACCAGACGGATGCAGGAGGCCATCAGCCCCAGGAGCCACAGCGTCAACCTGACCGAAACTCGGGATAAACGGTGAAAGACCAGAATCAGAGCCTGAATATCCCGAACCCGCTGTTCGGGGGGATAAACCCGAAACTGCGCCGAGTCCAGAACCGCTCCGATGAAAAGGAGCATCTGAGAGGGGCACAGGTGTGACTTCGGCACGTTGATGGAGAACCCCAGCGAGTGCAGGAGGTCGGCCGTAGTCTGGAGTTGGGCGACGAATGTTTGGGGCGAGCCCGCCTTCAAAAACCAGTCGTCGCGATAGGGGAAGACTGAAACCCCTGATCTGCGCAGATGAGCTGCGACTACTGCCACCACTTTCGTGAACACCCGAGGAGCGCTGATAAGGCCGAAGGGGAGCACGGTAAACTGAAAGTGCATGTGGCCTACCGTGAACCGCAGGATATCGCCTGTAGGCCGGCAAGACGGGGATGTGGAAATATGCGTCCTGCAAGTCCAACGCTACCATCCAGTCTCCAGGGTCTAGGGCAGCCAGGACCTGAGCTAAAGTCAGCATCTTGAACTTCTCCTTCCGGAGGAAGCAGTTGACGCTCCAGAAGTCCAAGATAGGGCGCAGGCCTCCTTTGCCCTTCTTGGGTACCAGAAAGTAGTGGGAGTAGCAACCACGTCCTACTTCTGGCCCAGGAACGCGCTCGATGGCCCCTTTGGCCAAGAGGGCCATAACTTCCTCCTGCAGAAGTTGCAAGTGATTCCCGACATGCGGTGGTACTGCGGTGGCATGGAGAGGTCGCCTCGAAAGGGAGGGAGTAGCCCCATCGGACGATTTGCAGCACCCACCTGTCCGACGTGATGGAGCGCCAGTGGAGGAGGAGATGGTGGACCCTGCCCCCCACTGGCATCGAATGGGCCTGAAAGCTCGGACTAGGAAGGCTTTGAGGCAGATGCTGTGGGAGCAGATGTGGACTGGCCTTGCCGTTGTCTTCCGGCACCGCCACGGCGGTTATCACGCCCGCGGCCGCATGGAGGCTGGTTCTGCGGCCTGTGGCTGGCAGGACGTGTGGGGGTGCCCCTTCCTTGGCCCCGAAAGGGGCGAAAAGCAGAAGATTGCTGGTGCTGGCCAGACAGGCCCAAAGACTTGGCGGTAGCCCTGGAGTACTTGAAATGTTCAAGCGCACTGTCTGCTTTGTCATTAAAGAGGCAACGGCCATTAACGGGTATGTCCAGGAGCGTGGCCTGGACATCGCCCAAGAAATTGGCGGACCTCAGCCAGGCGCGGCGGCGAACCGCCACCTTCGTGGAAATCGCTCTACCTAGCGAGTCCGTGGTATCCAATCCACATCGTATGGAGTAAGGCGCTGCATCCCGCCCTTCCGCAAGGGCTTGAGCGAGCTTTGCCTGGGCCTCCGCCTCACACTGCGGCAGCACGTACGCAACCGTATCCCACAGAGAGTGGGTGTAACAGCCCAAAAGGCAGGCGGTGTTGACAGACCGCAGCCCCAAACTGAGTGAGGAGAACAACTTCTTACCAAACTGGTCATACCTTTTGGATTCCTGATCTGGCAGGGCAGTCGGGAATGCGGTCTGGGAATTAGAGGCCTGGATAACCAGACTCTCAGGGGTGGGGTGGGTGGACAGAAAGCAAGGGTCGCCCGGGGTCAGGGGTGGCGTTGGGCCACGTTCTGATCTACAGGAAGGCCTGTAGCGGGCTTGGACCAGGTGCCCAGCAGAACGTCCGAGAGGGCTTCACTAAATGGCAGGAGAGGCTCTGAGGAGCTTGCCTGCGGTTTGAGCACCACAGTGAGGTTTGTCCTCACGGCCGCAACGGGGAGCTCAAGAGCCAAGGCCTTGGCCCCCCTCATCAACACCACGGTGTAAGCAGCCCCCTCCTCCGAAGCCATGGTAGGAGGGAAGACAAATCCAATGTCAGGCGAAGTGTCCAGTCCACTGGCCTCCCCTAGCTCAACTGCCCAGTCCTGATCCAACTGGCACTCCGGTGCCAGAGGGTCCTCAGACCCCTCCCAGTCCTCCCCGACATCCATCTCCTGATAGTCAGGGTAAAATGATAGAGCCGGATTGTAGTTGAATTGCTTGTCCCTCGGCGTCGAAACCGGCGCTGGATAGCTCCGGTCTGACGCCGGATCTAGACCGGGGTGGGGGGCGGGGACCGGGGACGACGTCGTCTGTAGACGTCGTCGTCCGGAGACGGCGTCGAGGGAGACACCCTTGGTGACGGCGGAGGGGTCGTGAGGTCGACCGGCGTTGTCATGGATCCAGGCCTGGATCCTGAGGGGCCCTGCGGCATCGGGACCGGAGTCGTCTACGGCGCCGGGGCACACGACGGCGCCGGAGCCACCGGCCCGCTTGGGCTCCCAGACGGATCCACGGGGCCCGAAGGCGCCTCAACGGAACCCGGCGGAGGGAAGCGCAACCTCATGCCATGAGGAAGGCGCTAATCTCCGGCGTCGCATGCATCCCAGGGACCGGCGGTATGGAGCTGGACTCAGCGATTGCGGCTCCGGCAGAGCAGCGTGGGCGGTGTCGCCAGAACCCCCGGCCGAATCGCACGATCGTCGGGGGGAGTCAGTAGTGCGATGTCGCTTCTTCGACTTCTTGTGCCTCAACTTACCTGAGGACTTTGAACCAGACGAGTGGTGTCGACTCGCCGAGCTGTGATGACTGCGGCTCCGCAACCAGTCCCACGACCTCCTCCTGGACCAAGACCTTGAGCGGTGCGAAGCCGACTGCCGGAGCTCGAGTCGCTTACGGGACCGCTCCCGCCTAGCTTTCGACGTCAAGGCCCGGCAGTCGGGGCACTACTTGTCATCATGGTCGGCCCGAGGCAATAAAGGCACCGACGGTGGGGGACGGTAACCGACATCAGTCGGCTACAGTCGTCACAGGGCTTGAACCCGGGCATCCCTACCGGCACCGGAGTCGATAAACGACTCAACAAGATCCAAAATAGATCAAAAAAAGTTAGTCAAAAAGTGACTACGGAGTACTGCTCTTTCGCGATCTGCGCTTGCTGGCGCGGAAAAAAGAATTGCTGACGTCAGCGCGCAAGGGCGGCGTCTAAATACTCAGACGACGTCATCCCGGTGCTAACGACGGACACGGAGCCGCAGACGACGCCCACGGACGCGTAGGGGTACTGCTACGTAAAACTTTCAGGATCCAGTCTGACGCTATTCGAAGGTAAGGAATCTAACACTAACCTGTTTCTATAAAAACACTGTCTGCTTGACAGGCATGGGAAGGTCAAATCGTCTGGAAACGCGCTCTAGCAGATCGTGAAACCAGACGATATCTACAGGTGGAGAGTCGGCTGGAGGCGGGGTAGGAGAAGGTGGAGTAGGAGCCGCATAGTCATCCTGGTCCATCTGTAATTCCCTTTCTAACTGCTGGTCGTCATCACCCTGACTTTGTGCAGGAACTTGCACAGGAGGCGCTACAGTCTTGCTTTTCTGCAACAGAGGTACTACCCGCAATCAGTGCTTAATTTGTAAAATATTAAGTGCAACGGCTATGACCAGAAGGCCACTGCAGTTTGCACCACACACCGCCCTGGTCATCGCTGCCAAAACAACTACTAACCATCTCTCTTGCATGTAAATGCAACAGTTCAGATTATTCCAGGTCCCCAAAGCTAGAGGAATGGTTTGGGAGGCAGGTGTTATCAATTTTAATGTATATTGTAGTCCTAAACTACTGTTGTTGTTCTCATCTCTAAATGAGTTGTGCAGCGCCACCATGTGAGGGACTGTTCTAAGTATGGTGTTGACAATTAGGTGCCAGTGCCGAGCACCTGAAAGCAGTTAAATGCTGGTGCTGAGCACCGGAAAGCACCGGCTCAGATTAAGCACAGCCCACAATACAGGAGTGGTGGTCTCCTGAACGGGAGGTGGAGTAGAATTTGTTTCAGGAAATCTCCTATAATAGTCATTCAGCATGAGCCGAAGATCAGACACCAGTGACACCGGGATATTTATGGGGGTTTCTTGAGCTTGCTCTTTCTGCTCTTCATAAGGATAGTGTTCTTGGAAAGTGTCCATGCATTGAGAAGTAGGTCGTCCCCTATCCGAAAAAATATAGCCCCCCTCCAAAAACATGGAAGGATCATCCATTATCTCTTGTTCCTCTGAGTCCTGGCACTTAACTCAGAGTTGCGAAGGACTGTAAGCAGGACAGAAAGGCCCATCATCTTCAGACTCCTGAAAATCTAGAAGGCAAGTAGGAGGTAGAGGAGAAACCTTCGAATATTCCTGCATAAGGGAAGGCGTCAGTTGTAGAAGCAGACCTAATTTTCCCTCGTCAGCGGGATGGCCAACGGTATCGTCGACAGAGTCGTCGACGGGACAACAGACTGCGGCGGTTAAATAGTCATCGACGATGAAAATATTTGCTAGACCATCGATGGTGAAGCCCTCGCGTTGGAGATGGCATAACCGCAGCCGACAGCGGTGATACCACCACTGCAGTAGTCTTGACCGTCATCGTAGTAGGTGTCGCTGATGAAACCATCGACGGAGCACCCGCTAAAGCAGAGCCAGAGGTCGTAGACGGTGATTTCTTTGTCGACAGGCCCGTCGACGAGCGTTTTCTGTCAGCTGAAGAATCTCTAGAAGGAGTGAGAGGAGTTGACGGAGGGGGCAGAAACCGACCTCTGGCGAGAAGATGAGGTGGGACCAGGCTGGTCTTTTTTCACTCTTTTCTCCATAACCCTCGCCTTACTTCAAGACCTGGATGTTTTAGGGTCCTTAAGCAATGAAGAAGATCCTCCTTCTTTTCTCTTCTACGAGGAGGTATAGGGCTTCGCCGCAGCCTCAGAGTCAGTCCTTTGCTGCTTCTTTCCTTTGCAGCCAGAGAAGCAGTGTACCCTTGCAGTTCTTGAGGGCTTTTGAAGAAAAAGTACAACAGTACTAGCATTCCCTGGGCTTGTGCTCTGGATATAGACAGTGGAGACAATCTTTATGTGGGTCCTCAGAATAAAGTCTGGACTTTCCACAAGTCTTACAGGGTCTAAATAACCTTTTTTTAATCTCTGACCATAGGAAGAAAAATAGTAGTCAATCTCCTGACTAGTACCCCAAAAGAAATATGAAGTGTAGAGATGAACAGCTCGCTGGAGTTCAAAAGGGCAACATTAGAAACACTGACTGAGCAGAGCTCAGGGAGACTCCCTAACGAACGAGTTACTTACCTTCGGTAATAATGTATCTGGTAGAGACAGTCTAGCCGCAGATTCCTTAACTTAGAATATCCCCAGGCGTCAGACTGGATCTGGAAAAGTTTCCGCAGTAGAACCTTAGCGCGCCGGGGGTGGGGGGGTGGGGGGGGGGGGGGCAGTGGCGCCCATCTCCGCCCTGACGTTGTCTATAGACATGACGTCAGCGGAGCCATATATGCCCCTCCCGGCGCGCTGATGTCCGTTTTCGGAGAAACTTTTCCGCGTCAGAACGAGTCATCACCAAAAAACTGTGAGAATATGGGATCAGTGTGCAAAAAACAGAAATAAATGGACAGGTGAGACAGAGCAGTGCTCTGAAAAGCCACCCCGCAAGAGCGAATGCTCAATCAATGTTAAAGGGTGACAAGGATGTGGAAAAACAGCCTGGCAGAGGACAGAAAGTCCGCATCCAAAAAGTAAAACCAGGAAGGAGAACAAGTCCAGAATACAGGATTAAGGAGAGGTCACCACAAGACGTCACCAGAAAGGGACATTGCAACCCCAACAAAAGACCCATAAATGTATAGAGCCAAGAGATCTGAAGTAAAAGGGCACAGGAGTTGCAAAGACCATAAGGCAATGGAGCAGGGGAGAGCTGGATGGTGGGAAAAAACGTGTATAGATTTCACCGTACAACCAGGCCGAGGGCTGGAAAGAACACATGATTTATTAACATACCGCCTAATCTTGAGAATGGGCGGAATGGAGCAGAGAACAGACCAAAGCAGTTTGTGTTGGAATAAAGAGGGAATGTCACCCTGCAAAAGAGCAAGCCACCCTAAGGGAGGAGAGTATAGAAAGCCCCAACCTGAAAAGGTCCTCACAGAATGGAGAGGACGGGCGGGCGTTAAGGAATCTGCCTCTAGACTATGTCTCTACCAGATACATCGTTACCGAAGATAAGTAACTTGTTCATCTGAGACGTCTAGGCACAGATTCCTTAACTTAGGATAGATACCAAAGTCGTACCCATTGAGGCGGCGGATCTGCGACTGAACCCCATCAAGTTCCAGAGAGAACTTAGCCATCTATAAGGTGAATAAAACAGCACCGTGAACCTTTGGGACGAAATATAGTGAGGACAGTAATGTAGCGCAGTTAACCGCCAGACACGAAGCTCGAAAGAGTGTAAACACTGGGAGGCAAAGGCACCAGAAGCCGTTAAGAACAGCACACAAACCCCACTCTGTATTTTTGGGATGAAAGAATGAAGCACAGATCGAGAATGCCCGTGGCGAGGTGAGAGGTTATAACATTGAAAAAGGGGAATAACCAAGCCAGGGTTTGAGGGATCTACAGGACCCGAGGTGGCAACAGAAAGAAAAGCAATTACTGGTCGACCAAGCAGAACAGTGGAAAAAGGGCACTGTAGAACCTGCACCTGCAGAGACACGTGGGGCAGCAGTGGCAAGAGGCTGACCCTTATCCAGCAAGTGCCATCATGGAAGAAAACATATACTAGATATCCTGGAGTAAAAAAGGAAGGTCATGACTTTGCAAGAAGTGGAGCTGAACCGAGGGTTTGAGAGAGAGCCGCCGAAGCAACGTGTAGCCTGCAGCAAAGCCTCGTGACGGTAACTGGTATGACAGAAACATCGCACACCGGTCTAATATGTACAACTGCAAAAAGGAGCTTTGTAGGTAACTGCACCAGCAAGACACAAGTGAGAGCAGTGGAAGGATGCCGATTCATGGCCATAGGTGCCAGCAGTACGAAGGCCCAAGACACGCCAGGACTTAGGCAGTGTGCTACAACTTGTAAAAAGGGGCAAATGACTAGTAGTCAAGCCTCAACTAACAAGAGCGAAGCCCGGAAGGTACCTAAGCCTACCAGAAGGTAGCTAAGCATACCGTGTGGATGCTGGAGCCACACTGGAACCACACGAAGTAAGCAAATACCTCCTGAAGTGGAGCGTGAACAGCCCAGAGGTGCACAACAGTACGAAGGCAATGGTCCCAAAAAGGGGCACCAAGAAAACCGGACACTCCATAAGGGCTGGTGGTACAAGCAGACCAGGCCAAGAACCACGTACACTGCATGAATGAAAGAGCCTGCACGGATCCGCCTGGTAAGAACACAGAGCAGATACAGAGCAGGAGGAAAAACGTTTTAACAATGAAAACGTGACCGAACAAGAGTCTAGAGTACGCTGAAATTACTCGCAGACATGTGAAAACTGGGTAGGACAATATCCAGATCAGTAAGTAACCCATGCCCCTTGCCAGAGAGTAACAACAGTCCCCTGCAAGACAGTAGGAGAAAGAACTAGTTACGACAGTGGAAAAAGTGAGGACAAATGTAAATGTCCCAAACCCCAAGAAGCGAGCATTCCAAGGAAAACACGCCCCTTCGAGAGTACACAGCATAAATTTGAGAAAAAATCTGGGAAATCCCTGTACGGAAACAGCAGGTAATATGGAAACCGCTGTAGGATAGGAGGCCATGACCACGTACAGCAGAGAACATCTGATAACCTTGGAGGACAAACCCAGAAGGGCTGTACGTCCAAGTTGCACCAATAAGAATAAGAATAAGCAAGCCGCACAGAGGCAAATAAGATGTTAGTAGTTAACAAACTGCGACAACAAGGTGCCCTGCCAAGCGTGCGAGAGACACCGCAGGGCATGGAACCTATGCCAGGTTCTACTGCACCACAGACGGATCAACCCAGACATGCAATAGAGCAAAGCTATACAAGGACCATTGTAGGAATAATAAGCAAGTGGCTCCCAGCAGGATGTCCGCGAGGAGACTCCATAGGAGCGTACCAAGGCAAAGGCAGAACCTAATACCAGTAAATACCCCACATAGGGTAAGGCTAATCCCCGGTAGGGGTGTCCTCTTGGGCTAAGCACACAGTCAGAGGACTGAAAACAAGAGAAGCAGCCAAACGGCTGTCCTGAACGAACATAGAAATGGCTAACCGGCCATGGGTGGATACCAGCACTATAACTAACCAGTGTATTAGGTTGGGCGTCGTAAAAGGACCAAGATTTACTGCAGCCCGGACAAGAGACGGGAGACCACTGAAAACACGTGTTGGTCAAACAGATCCAATCCATTGAACAACAGATCTCTGAGGGCATCCCGAATAGGAGCTGGGAAGCGACTGTCAAGCAGCCAAGCATGGCGGCGTAAAGCTACAGTGTGAGCAAGGACCCGTTCTATACAGTCAGTTGCATCAAGGGAAGACCTAAGGGAGAATTGTGCCATGCTACTGCCATGCAGCAGAAGCCAAAGCAATTCTGCCTGTGGGCCTTCTGGAACAGAAGGGAGAAGGTTCGCAACGGAGTCCCAAAGAGCTGAGGATGCGCGCGCAAACACACAGGCGGTATTTAAAAACCGGATGCCTGCACTGGCAGAGGCAAAAAGTCGGCGACCACATCATCCAGCCACCTAGACTCCCTGGTGGGAGGTAACAATGGCAATGTGGGTGAAGACTGTAAATTAAAGGCTGCCTGAACAACTAGGCCCTAAGCGGTTGGGTGAAGAGACAGGCAAAGAGGATCACCCAGAGCAGGGCGGAACAGGGTCACCAGAAGAGGGTCTTGACCATGTGTCACACAGGATGTCAAGTAGAGAGTCCCCGAAGGGCAGCAAAGGTTCCACTTCGATTGGCTCCAAATGGAGCAGATCCAATAAAGGATCAGAAAGTAGAGCCACCACAGGAGGCTGAAAGCAGAGTATGGCAGCCGCCTCATGAATAGCAGAAGCAAAGGCAGCACTAGATTCAGTCGCCATCCGTGTAGGTGATAAACAGTCGGTAGGAGACGGTTGAAGGCTAATCCTGCCACTAGACATGAGGAGTGGAGGAGCCAGAGACTGACCCCAAGGCCAGGCAACACGGGGTACTTGCACCCGGGGCCCTTGATCTGGGGAGTCCAGGGAAGCATCAAGTTGCAAAGGAGGAGGCGTACATGCCAGTACCGGCATTAACGGACACCGGGTTGGAGACCTATTACCGCCCGAAGAGTCGGGAGGAGCAATCACCAAGGGAAGAGAAATTGACGCCTGTACCCACACCGCATTGGAGTTGCCTGAGCGTCGACGACCTCCACAGGGGACTCCACCGGGACACCAACTGACGTCGATCCCACTGCAAACTGCATGGAAGAAACATGAGGTGCCGGGCCTGGCGACGAGCCTGGTGTAGTACCTGGCGTCGACCCGGGCGTCACCGGCGCCCCCTCTGACGTCGGCGCAGGAAGCCGCACAGGGCTATGCGTTGACAGAGGGAGGGCTGTGCTCCGGGCCCTGGCTCGATGGTGTTGCATTGGCTCCGGAATCGACGCACACAGCCGGTGCCGGGGAAACGTCCGCAGACGAAGACCAGTCATGAGTGCCTGCTACCTCTGTGGAACCCGAAGGCGCACCAGGTAGAGGGGGCAACTCAAAACAAGCATGGAGTGCATTAGAATAAGCCTCTATTTGAGCAGGCATTGCCCCAACACCCAGAAAGGGAGGATACGGAGGATCAGGCTGCCGTGCACCCTTACCCGGCACATTGCAAGAGGAATGGACGGCAGCGGCATGGACACTGGAGGAAGACCTCCGTAAGCGACTCCTGTGCTTACGCTTACCTGTTGTCGCACGGCAGTCGCTGAAGCGAACTCGGGAACAAGCACGATCCCCAGACGAAGAGCGGCGACAGGAGGGAGCTGGACCCGACATACGTGCAGCAAACAATTTCCTGCAACGGTCCCTCAAGGATTTTAGTTTCATCCTCTGAAGTCGTCACAGTTCTTGGAGTTGTGGTGCACGCCGAGGCACCACATACAGATGAGGTGCGGGTCAGTGCCAGACATCTGACGCGCACAGGCTTCACAAGCCTTAAAGCCGGAAGGCATTGCACACTGTTCCCACGACACCGAACGTGTCGAGAAGGCCCAAATACCAGGCCAAGGAACTGCTGGTTTTCCAGGAACTACGAGAAGAAAACTGACGTCAGCGCATCAGGAGGGGCATATATGGCTCCGCTGACGTCATGTACGTGGACGACGTCAGGGCGGAGCCGGTCGGTGCCACCCCCCGGCGTGCAGAGGTGCTGCTGCAGAACATTTTTAAGGTCCAGTCTGACGCCTTGGGATATTTTAAGTTGAGAAATCTGTGGCTAGATGTCTCTATCAGATATAGGACATGTGGTAAGAAACCTGAGGTAGTGTGGCCCTGCAGGGGAAGGAGATTCTATGGTCTACGCTCAGATTGGCTAGAGTTTGGATGTTTAATAACAATGGTAATAGGTTGCTAAAGCTAGTAAATTCTTAAGGGCATTTAGGTGTTAAGTTTTAATACTGCTATTCATTACTGTTACTGTGTGACTCCCACCATGATGAAGGGGAAGGTTCAAGCATGTGAATCTATAAAAGATAATAATAATAATAATAATAATACTGATCTTATAAAGCGCCTGGTTACACTAGCCAGTGTGTCCCCGCGCTGTGCCGCTGAGGAACCCGTCCTGGCCTGTTCCTGTGAGGTGCCCACTCCTGGGCACCCCAAGGTGAAGCCAGGCATCCTAGCGGTAGGGCGGTGTGGAGATTAAGCAAGCTATTACCCAGAGTTGCAGAGTGGGACCCATGATTAGAGTAGGCACCGAGGCGAGAGAATTATCGGGTCCGAGGACATTGAGCTCAAGACCCTGCCGCGACGGGAATTGAACCCTGGTCCGGGCCAGACCTCTGCATCAGAGTCTGCCGCTCTAACCAGTGAGCCATACTTCTCCACAGTACTGGAGAAATAAAGATAATTAACAAAAACTCAAATTGTTAAGTTACACCCAGATACCGTGTGGGCAAGAGCTTGGCAGCAATAATCTGTCCTCTGGGATATACGGTGTCGCTTTGGCTTCACAGACCTTCTGTTTGAAACAATATTAACTTGTTTTTTGAACTTGGGATGGGATGCCACGGAGGGTTGAGGTTAGTCAGTGAGGGTGGGTGGGTGTTGTTAATGTGTAGGTTTATTAAATATGTTGTGAACTCGAACTCTGGGTCAGAGCATGGTATCCTACTGAGCAGTGGGTTATAATTAGTACTGCAAAGGTGGATCAGCTAAAAAGGACTAGGTAGGGAAGTCATGGGATCAGATCATGCAATGGGTTATCACTGCTGAACTGAGAGTCGCACTCTATGTTGTATACTGTGCCACAAAACAATAATGAGGTGTTAGCTGTTAATTCATATACAATCTTGGAGGAAGACTGAGTACTAGTGATGTGCCATAATGTTAGGGAACTTAATTAACACAAGGCTAGAGTAATCCTCTCCTACATTAGGCAGCAAAGTGATAATGCCCTTATGCTGCAAGAGACTCGCTTAGCAACTCAGACTATAGAAATGGCACCCCAAGTTTCATCCCATCTTCTAGTACTACACAAGAGCTCCAATTCGAATGCATAAGGAGAAAGGCTTTTAGTTGCATGAGCATGGCTTGTATAGTAAGTGGAGAGTGGTCGATGTGGCCGTTGTGTTGTACAACTTTCCAGATAATTAGTTACATCCATAAAACTGACTCTTGGTAGTGTCTACAGAAAAAAGTTAGCCAGCTGGGCTGTAATTTAGCTTGCGGATTTTAACATCATTCAAGACAGAAAACTTGAAAGAACTGATCTGTCTACTCAGACCATAAACCAGGCATCAATAGGGTTGTGGGAAGTAACTGGTTATTTATGATTTGGCTGATACGTGGAAGCCCTGCAACCTTGGAAGTAGAAGTCAGAGCTTTTATTCAATGTTCATGATAAGCACTCATGATACACACTCTGACTGACCTGATTCGCATTTAGTTGGGAAGGTGAAGGACTGACTTGGCGCTATATCAAGGTGCCAGATCCTGGCAAGAATGTTGTCACTCTGTTGCTCACTGAGCTAAAACCCCTGACCACCATATATGGTCTGGAGATTCAAAAGTGAGGCACTATTAGTTGCAGCTTTCCAAATTCAAGTCAGATCTTAAGTCTTTTTTAGAATGCAAGGAAAGATTAATTGAGTAAGCCTGCACCTTGTGTTAGGTCTTTAAAGTATTTTCTGACCGACTGACTAAGGTCTTTAAAGTGTATGTCAGGTGATTACAATACCTGGTTGATTGTAGGGACCTCTAATCAATATGAGCTTGCCTGAGCAGATTTTAGGGCATTTTTGTCAGGTTGTAGGACACTTAAGAAGTTACTAGGGGACACATCCATATGACTGCAGATTAGGGATTGTGATGAATTTCCCCAAGGCTACTGATTCGGAGACTAAATTTATGTTTCTGATGGTTGCAGGGAGGCAATACAAGTAGGAATATGGTCTTGATCACTTAGTGTGGCTGTGCATAAGAGAATGTGCAGAGGTAATGGAATTATTAGATGACAAAAGGAAGATTTCCAGAGCCTTTCTCCTAAAAGAGGAGTTGTTTGGGCAACACTATTGGGCAGGCATTCTGTTGTATCTAAATCCTCCAGGGGAGACTATATTGTAGTTGGAGGCAGTATTCCACCAGAAAAGTGCTGCTTAAGATACTGTCGAAACATGGTAATTACAGTCGACTGGTCCTCACACAGGCCCTATCCACTCATCAACATAGATAATAAAAAATGTTTCCATACCAGTCTCTCAGCTTGCAGTCTGTTTCCATGCTGGCCTCTCTGGTTCCTCCTGGATCAAGCAAGTTTTAGCTCACAACAACCTAAGGAGAATTCTCTTTAATATTCATGGTGTCAACCAAGAACTCCCTGCAGTGGTGGCAAATATGGACACAATGGGCACAAAGAAGGCCTTAGATTTAATTCAGTGGACTTTCCTGTTTGAGGAGCAAGACCAGAATTAGGAGCTACTTTTTCTCATTTGTTACTATGCTCTACATTTGCCCTGAAACTAAAATATACGCCAACTGAATACTCTCTACTGACATGCCTCAGGCCAGGGGAACAAGGCAAAATGGCCACTGTATCACTAAATTTTAGCCTTGCCCGTAGAACCTATAGCCTGTTAACAGAGATTAGGACTAAAGCACAAAGAAACATTCAGATGATATCCTGTCAATATGATAATTATGTTACGGACCCCAAGATCAATCTAGCTAAAATAGTATCTGACATCAATGCTTTTGGTGACCATTCTGGGATATGCATCAAGTGTAAAAATTGGAGCGGATGACGCTTACTCCGCCAACTCAACTGGCGCTGGATGGGTCTCTTTCATTGGTCTTCCTCTACTATACAGTATCTGGGCATTATGATTTCAAGTGATCCAGGGACTACTACAAAAGTAGTAGCACTGACCAAGCTGGAGGCATATGCAACTCTATCACCAAGATGCATATGTTACCTAAACTGCTATGTATTTTCCAAAATGCTCACTTCATTGTACCACAGCAGTTCTTTAAAGGCCAGCAATCTGCGTTTGGAATATGCTACTTACCAGTATGCATCTGTTCTTGGCATGTAGGGCTGCTGACATTAAAATCTGTGCATAGATCGCCGCCTAGTGTTGGGTCTGGATGATTGCACATTGTTGTCCTGGAAGAGTCTTCGAAGTATCACGAGATAGGTGGCTCCTCCCCTGGACTACAGTGCGCATGGGCATCCTCAGATTATTTTTCGCCATTGTGGCAGAGATGGAGTATGATACAGTAAGTGATGTCCATGCTAGAGATTAATTCTGAGTGCTACAGCTGCGACAGGCACCGGGGAGGAGGGCGGGCGATATGAATGTCAGCAGCCCTACATGCTAAGAACAGATGCATACTGGTAAGTAGCATATTCCGTTCGAGGCATGTGGGCTGCTGAATTCATATCTGTGCATAGAATGTATAGCAGTCTCCCCCTTAGCGGTGGTTGCCCGTGCCAGCTGCAGCAGTCTGAAAAAGAGTCTTGAGAACAGCTTGTCCTACAGCTGCTTGGAGTGTACATCTACACAGTAGTGTTTGGTAAATGTATGTATGGTAGACCATGTGGCTGCTCTACATATTTCTTCTAGAGGAATGTTTCCTAGGAAAGCCATGGATGCCCCTAACTTGCGTGTTGAATGCGCTCTTGGGGGAACTGTTAATGTGCGTTTAGCTTTCTGATAACAAATCTGTATGCACTTAACAATCCATCTGGCTACACCTGATTTGGAAATGGGGTTGCCTTTATGCTGTGGTGAAAAGGCAACAAACAGTTGCTTAGTTTTTCTGAAATGTTTTGTCCTGTCTATATAGTACAGGAGAGCTCTCTTAACGTCTAGTGTATGTAGAGCTCTTTCTGCCACTGAATCTGGATTTGGAAAGAACACTGGCAGTTCTATTGTTTGATTGATGTGAAACTGGGATACCACCTTTGGCATAAATTTAGGGTTTGTACGTAGCACTACCCTATTTGCGTGAATTTGGATGAATGGCTCCTGAATAGTTAGGGCTTGCAGCTCACTAACTCTTCTAAGTGATGTAATCGCCACTAAAAAAGCCACTTTCCACGTTAGGAATTGTATTTCACACGAGTGTAGAGGTTCAAAAGGTGGTCCCATCAGTCTGGTTAGAACCACGTTCAGGTTCCAGACAGGTGAAGGTGGGTGTCTTGGAGGAATCACTCGTTTGAGTCCCTACATGAAAGCTTTAATAGCAGGTACTCTGAAGAGTGAAAGGTGCTGCCTGTTTTGAAGATAAGCGGCCACTGCAGCTAAATGTATACGTATGGAACTGTAGGCTAGATTGCATCTGTGTAAATGTAACAGATAACATATGATGTTTTGAGTTTATGCATCTAGCGGATTTACGTCATTATTGTTACAATAGATGACAAATCGTTTCCACTTTGCCGCATAGCATATGACTTCAGGAGCCAGATCGCAAGGTTTAACTGTTGCGGATTTGGGTGCTGAATGTCTCCATGGCTCTGCGTTAAAAGACTGGGTGTTAATTGCAGCCTTTGATGAGGCACCACGGGAAAGTTCTAGGAACGTGTTGTACCACGGTTGCCTCGCCCACGTTGGAGCAACTAGGATGAGGGTCATTGAGTGTTGTCGTAGTTTGCGTGCCACTAGTGGTATGAGCGGGGCTGGTGGAAAAGCGTACGCAAATATGCCTGACCAGTTCATCCATATCTCAGTGCCCTGAGACTGCAGGTGTGGAAACCTGGCGGCAAAGCTTTGGCATTTTGCGTTTTCCCTTGTGGCGAACAGGTCTATCTCTGGGTGACCCCACCGCTGGAAGTACGGTTGTAGCACTGAGGGATGTATTTCCCACTCGTGCATCTGGTGGCTGTGTCTGCTGAGCAGATCCGCCATCTGGTTGTCCCTGCCTGGGAGGTGTTCCGCCATGAGGAATATGTTCCTCTGAATGGCCCACTTCCACATGCTTTGTGCTAGATGTGACAACTGTGGAGAGTGTGTCCCTCCCTGCTTCTGTATGTAGTACATGGCAGTCATGTTGTCCGTGCGGATCAACACGACTTTGTTGCACAAATGTACTTTGAACGCCTTCATTGCCATAAAGATTGCCATTAGTTCCAGCAGGTTGATGTGCATCCTCTTTTGCTGTGTCGTCCATAGTCCCTGCACTGTGTAATGGAGGACATGCGCTCCCCATCCCAGGAGAGATGCGTCCGTCGTCAGCACTATTTGTGGTACAGGCTCTTGGAACGGTCGTCCCCTGCAAAGGTTTTGTGGGTTCCACCAATGCAGAGAGTTGTATGCGCGACCGGTCACCAACACTGGGGGTCAGATGTAGGAGCCCTAATACCGGTCGGTAACGGCCGAATTCGGCCGTTACCGACCGGTATTTGGGTTTTGCAATGTAGGGGGCTTAAAATGACAGAATCGGTATATTTACCGATTCGGTAAATATACCGATTCTGTAATTCTAGATGTAGCTAGCACTTCAAAGAGTGCCACAGGCCCTTATGAGTCGGTATTTTACCACACAATCCTATTGTGTGGTAAAATACCGAATTCAGGTGTGCATGCACATCTGTGCATGCACACCTGTGCCATGTGACTCACAGACATGCCCTTAGGGCATGCATGTGTGCCACATGTAACACAAGCCTGTACTTGGGGTGCTAGAGGGTGTCAAAGTGACACCCCCTGCACCCTTGCAGGATTCGGTATTTACCGATTCGGTAAATACCGAATCGCTATTGCCCATTGATTCCTATGGGCTTCAAGGCCCATAGGAATCAATGGGTAATAGCCATTCGGTATTTACCGAATCGGTAAATACCGAATCTTACAGATTCGGTAAATGTAAAATAGAATTTACCTACATCTGCCTACTTCTAATTCACCGATTCATAAATACCGAATCGGTAAAATTCGGTATTTATGCATCGGTAAATTAGAATTACCTACATCTAGCCCATGGTCTTTTAATTGTCCTTGAGCCTGGTTCCACTGGCGTGCTAAGCACTCCTGAAGCGGACGCATGTGTAGTCTCGCGCGAGGGACTATGAAGATGCAGGAGGCCATCATGCCTATCAACTGCATAAACACCCTTGCTGTGAGCGAGTGTTGGGGTCTGAATTTCAGAATCAGTAATTGAATGCTGTTGATTCTTGCAGAGTTTGGCTGCGCCTTTGCTGCCAGAGTGTCTATTGTTGCTCCCAGGTACTGTTGTACGTGGGCGGGTTGAAGATGAGACTTTGGGTAGTTTAATGAGAACCCGAAGCTGTGTAGGAGGTGAATAGTGCAGGACATGTGGCTGGCACATTGCTGGGCTGACTTTGCTTGGATAAGCCAGTCGTCCAGATAGGGGTAGACGTGAATATGGTTCCTCCGTAGGTGCGCAGCTACTGTCGCTAGGCACTTGGTAAACACCCTGGGGGCTGTAGTCACCCCGAAAGGCAGGACCTTGAACTGGTAGTGCTGATTCTGTATGGTAAACCTGTGATATTTCCTGTGTGCTGGATGTATCGGTATGTGGAAATATGCGTCTTTTAGGTCTAGTGTTGCGGGGAAATCTCCCTGACTGAGCAATGGTAGAACTTGCTGTAAAGTGAGCATGTGAAAATGTTCTGACAAGATGTATTGGTTTAGGGGCCTGAGGTCCAGAATTGGCCTGAGAGACCCGTCCTTTTTGGGGATTAAGAAGTACAGCGAGTATACCCCTGTACCCTGTTGATGTACAGGTACGAGTTCTATGGCCCCTTTTTGCAGCATGCTGATGACTTCTTGCTGCAATAAGTGTGTGTGCTCTGCGGACATAGGACGGTGTCTTGGGGGTATGTTGGGTGGAGTGGAGGTTAGCTCTAGACAATAGCCGAACTGGATAAGTTGTCTCACCCACCTGTCTGTGGTAATGCTTTCCCAGACTGGCAGGAACTGTTGTAATCGTCCCCCGACCGGTGTTACATGGTCTGGGGGCAGGGACAAGGCATTACTGTTTAGTATTGGCGGAGGATCTGGTGTTGTTATTCCCTCGCCCTCTGCCTTTGTTGCTGTTGCCACGGTATCCACCTCTAATGTTTTTATTATAGGTGGTTTGCGTGCTCCCTTTATTGTATGGAGTCTGCTGGGATGCCTGGCCTTGTGCAGCTCCCCTGTTACCGGAGCGACGAAAGGAGCCTCCTCTGAATTGTTGTGACTGCAAGGCACCCATAGACTTGGCCGTCTCTGTGTCCTTTTTAATCTTCTCTGATATTGTGTCCACATCAGGACCAAATAAATATTCAGGGTTCACAGGCTGATTTAATAATGTGGTTTGAATCTCATGTTTGAACCCAGAGATGCGCAACCAAGCATGTCTCCTGAGCATGACACTTGTATTGATGGCCCTGGCTGTGGGGTCTGCTGCGTCTAGCGCACATTTAATGGATGTGTTAGATATGAGTTTTCCCTCTCTGCTCCCTCCTTGTAGGCATCAGGCAAATGTTGTAGCAGTTGCTCTAGTGTGTCATAATGAGCCCTATCATATCTGGCCAATAGCGCTTGTGTATTAGAAATTCTCCATATATTAGCTGCTTGAGCAGCCACCCTTATTCCAGAAGCTTCTAATATCTTAGACTCCTTGTCTGGAGGAGGGGCATTACCAGTGGTTTGTGAGTTGGCACGCTTACGAGCATTTGATACCACCAAAGAGTCCAATGGCAGCTGTCCCTTAACATATGTAGGGTCCACAGGTGCCGGTCTGTATCTTCTTTCGATTCTGGGGTTAACCACCCTTGCTCTTGTGGTTTCCTTGAAAATGTCTCCTGCGTGTATAAGGACACCTTTCAACATTGACAATGTTTTGACTGATTTCTCTGAAGTGGAGAAAGTGTCAAATAGGAAGTCTTCTTCAATTGGGTCAGCATGCATTTCCACATCATGATTGTGTGCTGCCCTTTCTATTAATGCGTTAAACGCAGCTGTATCCTCTGTTGGCGAAGTCTTGACAGGATAAGAAGGAGTGTCAGGAATAGTCTGTGACTCCCCCGGGTCGATAGGGTCTGTCCAGGCTTGAGTCTGGTCATCCTGATCCGTGTCCACAGGGTAATTAAATTCTTCATTGTAGTCATACTCCATATCCTCATCATTGCGTGTGGGTGAGTACGCAGAGGTGTCCTGGCCATGGTACCTTACAGTTTCAAAAAAGACAGGTGATGTGGAAGAATCCCTTTTCTTTTTGAGTGGAATTTTATATGTTTCAAGAGGATTTTCTGACCTGATCTTCCTCTGATAAATAGTAAGTCTTCCCGTGTCGGAGTCGATATGTAGCTTTGACTGTTCGTCATAGGAGGGCTCTTGGTACACAATGTCCTCTTCTAGAGAATGACTCCTTTTCCCCCATTGACACCTTTTTGGACGTTTCGATCCCTGTCTTCGGATCGAGCGCCTTAGGCCGTGCAGTTGGGGGCAGTCCGAATTTTATCGGTGGCATAGTATTTGTAGACTGACTGACCTTTTTTGGGGCTGGCGTCGTCATTGGTCCGACCGACTTTGTCTTTTCGCCAATATGTTTTTGGCCTTGCGTCGACTTAGGCGCCTGTTGCGTTGGAGGCGCTCTCTTCTGCCTCGACTCGACGTGGTCCTTTGAGCCGGTCTTGGACTTCGGCTCGAGGCCTTTGACGAACTGTGGCCTGTCGACTAGTTGCTTCGGATCGAGAATCTTCAGAGACCCGAGTCCCTTATTGGTGTCGCTGTCCGTCGATGTCGACCTCGTCGGCTCGATGTGCCTGACTTTAGTTAAGGACTTCAGCGTACCGATCTTCGGGTCAACACCCTTTATTAGTGACCCCGCGGGGTCGTCGACACCTTTCTTCTTTGTCTAATCTGATGGATCCGAACTCTTCGATCCGAAGACTGTCTCCAGCAGTTTTGGTTTCGTTCTTGACTCCATGGCTTTCGGTTTCGATTTAACCAGTGACTGGTAATGTTCGACCGATGGCTCGTGTGATATATTCTTAGCCGGGCCGAGATGCTGGGCTATAGAATATTTGTCATGATCTTGGCGATGCCTCGACCTGAGCCCTTGGAAGTCTTTCCGTGTCTGGTTCGGGCCCCGTACTCACTGTTGGGCCTGGTTCATCGCTCGAGTCGTCATCGGCGGCTCCGATGGCCTATGTGTCGTCCCTTACCTTGACGACGTTTTCATCCTCGACGTTTTCTTCCTCGTCTTCATAATAGTTGGAGTCATGCTCCGAACCGGGATCCGACTGCTGTTCTGGATCCTCAGTCTCGACGACCTCATCGTCTTCTTCATCGAGGATATTCACCGGGTCGGGCGCTGGCCTCGTCATCGTCTGTCTCACTGCACGTCGAAGTCGAAGCGTCTTCTTTGACCTGAATTGAGCACAAGCTAGGCAGTTGGCCTCATTGTGCTCCGGAGATAGGCACTTGTTGCACACCAGGTGTACATCGATGTGTGGGTACTTAGAATTACAAAGGGGGCATCGTTTGAACGGGCTCCGTTCCATCGACGATCGGGCCTCTGGTGTCGAAAAGGCCACTCGGCTCTCTTCTGTAGTGTGTTTATCTAGGTACCTGAATCGATATTCCTATTCTTTGCCCTTGTCTGGTTATAAATCAATAATATCCCTACAACGGCATAGAAACCCTTTTCATAATTCAGTCATAGCGCATGCTGTCACATTAAGCAAGCCTATTCCTCCAGCCCCCTAGAAAGCACACCAAGTTCTTAAACAAATCCAAGCCTCCAGCAACCTGGGAAATCCCCGCTGCCGTTGTTTTGATTTCGTCCAAGAACTCATGTAAAACACTGTAAGAACGACCAGTTCTTAGTGACATCTTTATTGACGTCTTATGTCCAGCCTTACGTCAAACCCGGCACCTTTCAGGTATGAATATACCAACGTTGCCTTAAGCAAACCCACGGTGGTGATGAATCTGGAGCAGCTACTACTTGCCTGAGAGCCCAGCTGATGCGAGAGCCCACGGACGCTGCCCCTCCCTTTTGACGCGCTGAGAAAGACACTGTTGTTTCTCTTGCCGAGAAATCCAGCCTCCGGCGTTTCCAGCTTACCCTTGCGGGTGACTGGGATACCGAGTCCTGAGAGAGAGATACCAGCCCTCCTGCCTTCTAATACCCAGGTACTGAACTGACTAAACACTTACAGAGAATTCTTGAGTCAGATTCTTGGCAAAACCAACTTAACTTAAACTGCTACTTACTTACTCCTTCCCACGTATTAGGCTTAGGTCAGGTACACCGGGGTAGGCGTAGTTAGAAGCACCAGTTGAGTACGATTAGTCAATGTATATATGCATGTATCTATTTTATCCATTTTAAAGTATCATATGGCTAAGAAACCATATCAATGTTTTTACAGTATTATTTCATAATCCTGCTTTTACTGTATGCACTTTACTTAACTATAAGTATTGCAATTGTAGCAATTCATTTCTCTTGTATGAGGAAAGAGACTGCTCAATAAATAACACCTTTTATTGAAAACGCCCGTCTCTCTTTTTCTCTGCAATCTGGTGAAACTAAGTACGTACTTATTGACTGAGTGAAATAGCAGTCTTTTGTTTTCACACGACTCTAGAGATATACTCTTATTCAGGGAGAGCAAAGTTGTCATGTTTTATGGTTGTCAGAAACTAAATCCCTTCTTGTCTATCCAGGGAGGTTAAACTCCTCCTTGCTTATTCGAGAAAGTTTCTAGTGAACTCTGAGCTAGCTGGCAAAAAACTTAAGTCTTATATAGTCAGTAGAGACCTAGTTAACCTCAGTCCTACGTCTACACTACTTTAGATATTATTCCAATGCGCAGAGGCTATTGGGACTATAGGAACTACACTACATGGCGCCCAACGTTTGGTAAGGCGATAAATCTAACGCAAGACGTCAGAGTAACTCAATCGTGCTTTTTCACACAGACCCTTTTTTCCCGTAAATACTCCAAAGACGTCTGGAGTGGGTAAAAGGTTAAAATCCGCCGGAACTTAGTAGGAAGAGATTTCTATGTATAGTTTTTGGTTTATTCAACGTTGAAGGATACAGTGTTCCAAAATATTGTGCACCTAATCTTTGTTTCCTTGAAACTTGATCTGCAACAAAAACCTTCCTGTCAGTAAAATGTCAGACGGTGAAGAAGAAAGGGAGGCAGCTAGAATAGCAGCTCAACTCCTAGCGGATGACACAAGTCTCCTGCAGACTGACCCGGATGCAATACTCATCCCGGTCAACATAAGAAAAACTATAACTATTAAACTTATAGAAAATGGACTAACATCGAGAGGTGGTACAGTCATATTCATAATTGAGGCACATGAATATCGGCAGACAGAGGTATTCTATTCATGGATAAACTTTCCAGCAGCAAACACTGTCACACGTGAGTTCCACTATTACAAAATAGAGGAACCTCCGGAAGAGTACACTCCATTCGAGGAGGTGGAAATCCCATTAAAATACCAAGAGCACCTGCTCTGGTTTAAAGGCGCCCTAAAACATCATAATCACATCACCAGGCTCGGTCCACTAGGTAAACCAGGAGCAACATGGCCGGTTCTAGCCAGCTACACACCACATCCAGACATCGAAAAAATGTCGATACCAGAACTTCTAGTCCAACTAAAAGTACTAATTAAAATACATAGACAATTAGTACAATATGTAATGCGGACTTCAACAGTTCAACCAGCTATTAACATTCCACAGCTGACCCCTCATCAAGGGAACACAAATAAAATTACACCACAGAACATACAGTCATGTCTGGGTAAAGTACCCATAAAACGGGAACAAATTCCATTCTGGTTAGCACAAAAAATAACAAATAGAGGCAGGATTTCCGGATACTACCCCTGTTGAGAAACACAGAATTCTGAGTATCTGTCTTCCAATGGGGATCGCACCGCATGTGGAGGACTGTGACACTTAGGGCACAGTCTTTGCTTCCATTTACACAAAAACACATGTTATTCCGTCCATGGCGGTAATACCCGATGTGCTAAGACAGATTCAAAATGAATACGGTCCAGAACCTGCTTTAACTCTGGGTATGAAATTACTGAAAGACTTCAAGCAGGTCTCAGCTATATTATTATCCAACATAAAAGGAGAAGCAGCATCTGTGGCGATCCGCCAGAAATTGAAAGAAACAGATATAGCAGAACAACCATTTGAACTTGCCAGAATCACAGAAAAATCCTATGAAGAGCTAGGAAGAGATAGTTTGGGTGGGAAACCAGTAAAACCCCAACTAACTGAAAATCCTGAAAAGATATTTATTAAAAATAATCTAAACACTCCAAAAAAGAGCTGGGATGGAAATAAACAATCCACTCCCAAAGAAAAAAAGATTCCAGTCCAGAGGAAGGTCTCCTCGGCGGAGAGAAAGATCTCCGGACCAAGGACACAAGTCTCCCCAGAGGGAGCCCTCTGAGAAAAGATACAACCTTAGAAATAGGGATAATTTGAAGAAACCTGATAGATATTAAGATATTGATACACGTCCCTCTCGATATTTCCAGACTTCCTCGCAGAAATCGGAAAGAAGAGGACGGTCAGAACACAGGGAAGAGCACGTCAAGTCCAAAGACAAGGAACCTGCTCATCAAAGTAAAAAATTACAATTTCCAAAAAAGAAGGTAGCCAGTATTAAAATAATCAAACATGCCGAGGATCCTGAGGACACAGCTGAAAAATGGAGAGTGGGCTCAGACAATGCTAGACAGCGCAGCAGAAGTGAGCATAGCTCGCAAGATCCTGATGAATCATCTGGAGACAGTGGACACAAATGAATACATTCAGGTGGAAACTGCAGATACCAGAGTTAGCAAACCTCATAAAATATACGAAATAACATTACGTATAGAGGGAGATAAGACTAGGAAAATAAGGGGTCTATTTTGGGATAACCTCTCCAAAGGCTATGACATCCTTTTAGCTGAAAAAGACTGGCCACCAGAGTTTGTCAGAGAGTGCCCTCATGGCGAAGAAATGATTATGCCTGCCTTCTCAAATCACATTCCAATTCATAAAAAATATACACTTGCAAGAAAGTGGGCAGTAGCCCAAGCTCCTTCATTATATAAAAACCATGTTGGATGGGATGAAGACTCTCCTCCTCACAAAATCCAGATAAAATGTCAACCAACTGCACAGAGGCAGTACCCAATTAAGCAAGAAGCTAAAAAACAGGTCAGGGAGATCTTAGATCAACTTGAATACCAGGGGGTGATTGAAACTTGCACCTCACAAATGAACAATCCTTTGTTTCCTGTCTCCAAGCCAGACGATTCATATCGTCTAGTTTTGGACTACAGACATCTAAACTCATGTTGCAAAACTTTTGCAGTACAAAACTCACATAGTGCAGTACTAATGAATAACATCGTGCGCAAAAAATACAAAACAACATTAGACATCTCTAATGGATTCTTTTGTCAAAACATAGCACCTGAAAGCAGGTATTTGACCGCTTTCTCAATAATGGGCTCGCAGAAAATTCTGTCGACTCCCACAGGGGTTCAAGAACAGCCCAGGATTATTCTCAGCAAGAGTAACAGAGTTACTACAAATGTATGATAAGGCATTATCTTATGTCGATGACATCTATCTAACAGATGATGACTTGGATACTCACTTGAAAAGAGTGAACACCATAATACTTGGGTTCGCAGCAGAGGGTTACAAATTCAACTTTAAAAAGTCACGAATTGCCCATCTAACTGTCCTGTTTTTAGGATATGAATTATCAAGTGAAGGCAAAAGCCTGGCAGACAATTTCTTAGAGAAATGTGCTGTAATCCAATCACCAAGAACGCTGAAAAACTTACAATCAATTCTAGGTTTCCAGAATTTCAGAAGAACTTACATTCTAAATTATGCAGAGAGGGTTAAACCTCTCTATGAACTAATAAAACCAGATTTAAAAAAAATCAATTGGACTCAAAAACACACAGAAATGTTGAGATCATTGCAAACAGACATGTTAGCTAAAACAAAATTGCAAACACGCGATAACACACGCAACCTTGTGATCCGGGTCATCCCAGGAAAATGCGGATTCACATACCTAACCTCTAATGAGGGAGAAACGGTACCAATAGCATACAAATCACATTTGTACACAAAAGCTGAAATGAAATTTAGCTCAACTGAAAAAATTCTAACCGCGGTTCAGACTGCGGTAGCAAAAGAAAGAGCCCTAGCACAAGGTAAACGAATAATCATCGTTACACCAGTACCAGCTCTAGAAGCGGTAACAAAGGCAAGCATTCCAAATGCTAAAGCACTACATCCGAGATGGATACAATGGGTTAATTCTCTTGCTGCAACAGACGTGGTCTACGAATTTGATCCTAATTTAAAAACACAAGAATTTCTCCAATATGAATTTGAATGTCCTCTGCCGACCGAAATCTTGCCTCTTGAACACTACGGCTGTATAATATATACAGACGGATCAGCACAGCCCGCAGTTGGGGGTAAACAAGCTAACAGTGCTGCGTGCGCGATTGTTAAAGGTCGTTGGCACAAAGGAAAATTTAGACCACTGGTCACTAAAACACAATCTCTAGGAGATTGTACAGCTCAGCGAGCTGAACTACTAGCATTTAAGATGGCGCTTGAAAATACCGATCGCGAATTCCCCACATTCATAGTGTGCGATTCATATTATTGCGTTCAGTCTTATAATGAATACTTGCAGAATTGGGTTCTAAATGGTTTCAAAGATGCAAAGGGTGGCACAATCAAGCATAAAACGCTTTGGGAACAAGTAGTTCTTTTACAAAAGGAACTACAAAAGACTCACGTGATACATACACTGAGTCATCAACGTGATGGCGTTCACATTGCAGGGAATTCATTGGCTGATGAGGCCGCGAAGCCAGCTGTGCAAACGGCTTCCGTAGCTGCTATCACCCGGTCAAAAACAAAAATAGACAGCGAGATATTGCAAGCTGTCAGCGCTACAGTAAAATATGCGATAAAAACACTCCCGAAAGGCTTTCCAGTAAAGTACTCATACATAACTGATGCGAATAACGTTCCATTTGCTCGAATCCCTGGAGTGGGGGATAGGGCAATTCCAAACATGGAACATAGGTTAGGACTAATTATAGCGGCACACGAAGGGCTCGCTTCTGCACACGCTGGTGTCTCGGCCACAGTATCATTATCAAAACAGAGATACTGGTGGCCACAAATGAGAAAACAAACTAGGAACTATGTTCTAGATTGTGAAATATGACAAAATGAAAGTTTCGACAGTGAAAAGACCAGCACAGACGCCCCTTCTGATCTCAGATAAACCATTAGCGTGTGTTTACCTGGACCACTGTGGTCCCTTAGAAAGGGATGGCAACTATAAATACATCATGGTCGCAGTGGACTCCTGCACGAGATTCATTTGGATGTGGCCCCAGAGCTCGGCTGACGCCAGAACGGTTATAAAAGATTTGCGAGTCTTTATCGGCACATACGCAATTGGCATGCTACACTCTGACCAGGGTCCTGCTTTTAGCTCTCGAGCTTATAAGGAGGCTATGACCAGCATGGGCATTGCATTGCGGTATTCTTGTCCCTTCCATCCTGAGGGAAACGGGATTGTGGAAAGAAAAAACCGAGACATAAAGCAATCTATAACGGCAAAGGTATTAGGTTCGGGGGTTGGGTGGGTCAAACATTTAATAAGTGTCTAACGTAGTCTTAACAATCTGCCAAGAAATTCTCTAAAAGGTTTCAGTCCGTACAAACTATTGTTCGGGACTAGAATGCATATCCAGGACCTCGATAGTCAGACTTCAGTGGTAGAAGGAAAATGCTTTGATATCAAAGATCGTTTGGCTATTTTACAGTACTTAAATGAAACAAGAAAAGACCTGAGCAACATAAAGTTGAAACAACAGCCAACAGCCACTGAAGAGGAAACCACCTGTCCCAGCAAGGCCTGTCTGGATTCCAAAGATTGGGGATCTGGTCAGAGAGAAAATCGCGGTGAAGAAGGAATTTGGGCCTTCTTACAGAAAAGCAATACCTGTCTTAGCTGTCAACGGAACAAGATCAGTTGTACTACCGCCCCTTGCTGGTAAAAAGGAGAACCGAGTTGTATCCATTGACCTGGTTAAACCACAATCATGTGGCCAATAATAAGTAGTAGGCCAAGTGGACTCCCAAGAAATAGCAGAACACCAAAGTTTGCTACAAATCAAGAGGTTCAAACTGAGAGACTAATCACATTTGATAAACCTACAGTGAATCAACAAGGACTATGCAACAAAGCCATGGAACTTATGCCTCTTAAAACCCAAATTGCAACAATTCGTCAAGAAACACCTGTCTACAACGATGTAGCCACAGACTATGCTAATGAAACAAAGAAAAATCCAGAAGCAATTCCAACAATTGACAGAACTGCATCAGGCTACTTCATCAATTTCGATGACTTTTCTGAGGATCCGAGTGTACCTGAGGAACAGCCAACAACAACAAAAACTTTTAAAGACAAAGCTAAAGAACTCTTTCATCAACTACAAGAAACCTATCTGATTTCCCCATGGATTGAATTTTGGGTGGTGCTAGGTGTACTTTTCCTCCTGCTTTGGCTCATCATGGTGCTATGCTTGGGACACTTCATTGAGGGAAAATATATTACAATGGACACAGCAAGCCAGAATATCAACCTGGTCCTAAAGCCACACAAGTCTTCACACATCGAGAAAAGAGAACTTTCTTCAGTAAACTTCACAGCCAATCCGATACCCGGTGGGGTAGCATGGGACAAAACAGATTACGAAATATATGGCCCGGTCGAGCTCTTGAAGTATCCTCATCAATTTAAGGTTTCATTAAGTGACTTTGTAAAACCGAGCACATTCTCTGATGATTGGGACTTTGAAAGTATTAATGATATGATGTCAGACTTAGTTATGTCAGCAACATTTACAGAACATGATTATTTACAAGGTTCATCAAATTATGAACAGATGTACTGCTACAATCACTATGCTAACCATTATTTGCATACATCTGCTCAACCTAGAAATGTTTTAAATTCTAATCAATGGGAACATTGTGCAACTCCACCAAAAGGTAGTTCAAAAACATTTTACGAGAAATTCCCATACTTCTCAGGGTTTAACACAAGTGAAGCAGAAACGTTTTATTTCAAACTGTTAAATAAGACAGGAATGAAAACCATGCTGACAAATACAAAATTAATCTATTCAGAAACATTTTTTGAAAAAATGAATACATTTGGTTTTGATTTTTGGAAAAAAAACATTGTAACAAAAACCTTCTGGGGTACCAAAGATTGGCAAGTCCAAGGTATAGAATCATTATTCAGAGCCTGCATGATCCCAGAACAAATTATATTTTTGAATGACACAATTCAACAAACAACCTGTCTTGGCCTAGCCAAAATTAAAGACTTAAACAAACCGTCTATTCCAAAGCCAACACCTGACAGTAATAGCACTACAGATGCTGAGATAGACGTATCCCATATTTTAAACCAAAACAGAACACATCCTGATTGGAAAAAATGGTTGATCTGGCCCACAGACACAAATAACTGTCAAGATAGATTCCTGAACAAAATACAGGGGTTCAAATTGACCAGGCCAGACCCTAGATACTCCCAGAGACAGCATCCAGGGATAGTAACAACATACAGTGTAGGAAAACTCTGCCTTGAATGGCTACAGACATCCACACTGGCAGAAATTAAGCAACACTTAACTTTACTTAAAGAAGGTGCTGACTTGCGTGATTTCATTATGGGACCACGCAAACAGCGTCAAAAACGTTTCATAGCGGCCTCTATATATGCAGCTTATAAAGAAGCTTGGAAAGAAACTCAAATTGAAACAGCAGAGAAAATACGGGAAATTGACCGTATTAATTTGGAAAAATCACTTTCTGTTGTGGACAATGGGTTAATGACTGTCTTCCAGAATATATTCACTGGACAGTATTGTATCATCTGCAATCGATATAATAGAGCAGGACTTACTAATGTTACAACATGGTCAGTCCCAATTGCGTTCTATTGTACAGCTTGGCTGGACGTTACAAAATCTGCGTTCAGGCTACGTGCCTTGGCGTTTAATCAACACAACGTCACTGTTCTCTATCTTTACCCTTACTGATATACAAATCAGCTTGGCACAAAAAGGAGCAGAATATACAATTCTGAGCATTGAAAAACTTGAGAGATTACCATTGACAATGTCAGAACGACCTGTCATCGAATGGATAATACACGGAATCATAACTATTCCAATAACAACTTTCAAATTTCGATACTGCCAAAAGTATATACAGGCAGGCCAGTATGAAAGGTTGGGTAAAGGATACATTAAGTCATCATGGAAATTACCTTACACACACACGTTATAGTGAAAAAGGACAGAATGTATTTCTTAGTGGTGATAATTGTGAAAAATCACTAAGTGGTATACTTCTGTGTCAGGGTATAAATCTACATGGGGCCTGTGAGGGGACTTCAAATAACCTTTCATGTCACCAGCTTGGCACACCTGCAACTCGAATAGAGCCATTCTTTAGACGGCTTTCGAACGGGAGCTACATTCCAATTGTGGACCACAGATGTTGTGGCTTGATGCCAGGAAAAACTTATCTTGTAAGCGTTTCGTCCATGGTCACTTGTTGTATGCAAGTATTGTATCCGAACAACACTCCAGATAGGGAGGGAAACATTTAGCCCAGTTTGAAAATCTCTTCTATTCAAATTGATACTTTAAGCAGAATGAAGTCTGTTCTTCTACAGACGCCTGTGCCCTTGACGTCATCAAAAGAAACGTATGATCTCCAGGTTGCAAGGACAACAACAGAGATACATGCACTATTATCAACAAATTGCCCCTTACATTTCGCAGAAATGCTAAACCAAATCTTAAACATTTCAGATACGAATGGTATCCCGAGTGTATTTAAGACAATTTTTTCGGGACTGTTGACACCTTTTAAAGCAGTCCTGGGCATCTTTCCTAATTTTGTCCATTCGATCTTGGCGGGCTTCCACTCCTGTTGGGACTCGTAGCAGGCATTTTATTTTTGATACTCCTGCTTCGTTATGGCAAGCCATGTCACAGACAAGACTCCAACAACAATGGAAGAAACGATCCTAGCTATACGCTATCGGGACCGCATAACTAAAGCCCTTGGATTAGCCCGGCTAAGAGATCTGAATATGACCTGGTTTCTTTCATTCAGACCCATCTGGCAGAATTGTATCTTACCTGTGTTAAGATGTATGCTGTGCGGAGAAGAATGCGTGTTGGACATCTGTCTCACACTACAATCAGAAGTACGATTGGATACAGATACTTTGCTAAGTCCTGTAACGGCTCATGCATCGTGTTGTCCCCAGCGGTTACCCAGCCTGATGACGGCATTCGTTGAGACTTCACCACTGCGATTGAAGGGTAGTGAAGTGCAAGATGAGAGCAGCATCAACCAGGTACGACCTTCTGTGAGCAATGCTGATCAATACATCGATGATAGCAATCATTCTCACGACTGCACAGTTGCGGCATTTTCCAACTTGGTTGAACTTTCACCTGAAGCGGTAAACTGCTTTTTTGAAAGTCTGTCTGAAATGATGTTCTCCCCTGAACAAAAAGAATAACTTTTAAGCAAACGAGCACTCAGCGTTCCCTGAACTCTGACTTTGGCCTTCAGCTTTGAAAAACAAAAGCTTCTGGAAATATTTGGAACTGTTATGGCTTCTTCCCCTGAAAAACGAAATTCTTTTTTTCCCCGATTCCAAAATATTTACTTTTTTTTGGCACTCATCCTCTGCCTAAAGTAGAACTATTCTTAGAGAACAGAGCTTCTATTTTTAGGAACTCTAGAGACAATATATTACCTCAGCCTCTAGCATATTTACAAATAACTGTATTTATATGTGATGAAATGGTCTCGCACTTTTCTTTTCTGTATTAAGAGCCATTTCATCATAATTTTCGCAAAATCATTCCGCTGATATATATGCATCCTATTTTATGAATGATTACTCTGCTTAAAATACTGTACCTATACTCATTTTTCGTGTATTTCGCATATGCCATTTCAGATGCAAAAAATGTATTTTGGGGTGGATCGGTATACACATGCACCGTTAGATATGTTTACTATTGCTTAGTTTAGAAATTATGGACATGAATTCGTGGAGTGGGTGTAGTGTGTTTATCTAGGTACCTGAATCGATATTCCTATTCTTTGCCCTTGTCTGGTTATAAATCAATAATATCCCTACAACGGCATAGAAACCCTTTTCATAATTCAGTCATAGCGCATGCTGTCACATTAAGCAAGCCTATTCCTCCAGCCCCCTAGAAAGCACACCGAGTTCTTAAACAAATCCAAGCCTCCATCAACCTGGGAAATCCCCGCTGCCGTTGTTTTGATTTCATCCAAGAACTCATGTAAAACACTGTAAGAACGACCAGTTCTTAGTGACATCTTTATTGACGTCTTATGTCCAGCCTTACGTCAAACCCGGCACCTTTCAGGTATAAATATACCAACGTTGCCTTAAGCAAACACATGGTGGTGATGAATCTGGAGCAGCTACTACTTGCCCGAGAGCCCAGCTGATGCGAGAGCCCACGGATGCTGCCCCTCCCTTTTGACGCGCTGAGAAAGACGCTGTCTTTTCTCTTGTCGAGAAATCCAGCCTCCGGCGTTTCCAGCTTACCCTAGCGGGTGACTGGGATACCGAGTCCTGAGAGAGAGATACCAGCCCTCCTGCCTTCTAATACCCAGGTACTGAACTGACTAAACCCTTACAGAGAATTCTTGAGTCAGATTCTTGGCAAAACAAACTTAACTTAAACTGCTACTTACTTACTCCTTCCCACGTATTAGGCTTAGGTCAGGTACACCGGGGTAGGCGTAGTTAGAAGCACCAGTTGAGTACGATTAGTCAATGTATGTATCTATTTTATCCATTTTAAAGTATCATATGGCTAAGAAACCATATCAATGCTTTTACAGTATTATTTCATAATCCTGCTTTTACTGTATGCACTTTACTTAACTATAAGTATTGCAATTGTAGCAATTTATTTCTCTTGTATGAGGAAAGAGACTGCTCAATAAATAACACCTTTTATTGAAAACGCCCGTCTCTCTTTTTCTCTGCAATCTGGTGAAACTAAGTACGTACTTATTGACTGAGTGAAATAGCTGTCTTTTGTTTTCACACGACTCTAGAGATATACTCTTATTCAGGGAGAGCAAAGTTGTCATGTTTTATGGTTGTCAGAAACTAAATCCCTTCTTGTCTATCCAGGGAGGTTAAACTCCTCCTCGCTTATTCGAGAAAGTTTCTAGTGAACTCTGAGCTAGCTGGCAAAAAACTTAAGTCTAATATAGTCAGTAGAGACCTAGTTAACCTCAGTCCTACGTCTACACTACTGAAGATATTATTCCAATGCGCAGAGCCTATTGGGACTATAGTAACTACACTACACTTCGACGTCCTGCTCGAAAAGAACTGGAACAAGTACTCGGCACTGATCGAAATGACAATACCGACGACCCCGAAGGCCTTTTGGCCTTTTGAAAAAGTTTCCGAACTTGAGTAAAGAAAGTACATCCGAACCCAATGGCGGAAAAAAACAATCTGAGGATGGAGAGGATGCCCATGCGCACTGTAGTCCAGGGGAGGAGCCACCTATCTCGTGATACTTCGAAGACTTTTCCAGGACAACAATGTGCAATCATCCGGACCCAACACTAGGCGGCAATCTATGCACAGATATGAATTCAGCAGCCCACATGCCTCGAACATATAGTTAATCTGGTCAGGGAGCTTCCCTAGTGTGAGCTATGAATGTTTGCCTGCACTCTATGAATTTGGGGGTGGGTCTGGAGGCCCCCAACTTAAAGCGATTGTATGTTACTTAGGTAAAGGCCTCCCACTTGTAGGCATTAAAATGCAATTTATTACCGTGTACTGTTTGATATGCTCTTGCTCAGTGTCTGCCTTGCCCTGCAAAACAAAATACAGCTTATCTTCAGGACATTGGTAGGATATTGTAGATTAATGGAACACATGGTTGAAATCCTCATGTTCTCCACTCTACTGCCACTCTTGTAAATTCAGGGACTTGAAGTGACTTTTGAAAGAAAGTTCATTACAGAATTTGAGGTACAAAGGGTCAAAAATATTGGTCCTCTATACAATAATAGTGGGATCCTGACTTTTGCCCCAAGGGGGGTTTAAGCCACTCAACACCAGGAATGTAAAGTTGCATATGTTAATGTTGTGGAGCGGCCCCGCTGGGCAAAGGTTGTTCCCCTTTAGATGGTGAAAATTTTCACAGTTTCTGCCCCTCCTTGGGGGCAGATATGCCTTATACTTTTAGGCCCACCTGCCCCCAAGGGGGGCAGAAGGTACTAGACACCAGGGATGTTAGTTTAAAAATAGTTAGGGGGCAGCCCCTTGGGCAAGGGTCACTCCCTTTTAGGGGTTGGCTATTTCAACCATTTCTGCCACCCGGGGGGTAGATATACCTTATGCTTTTAGGCCCCTATGTTCCCAAGGGGGTAGATTCCACTGGACACCAGGTTTTTTTTTGGGGGGCGGGCAATATTTTTGCTGTAGAGAACAGCACCTAGGGCAAGGGTTGCTCCCCTTTACGGGGTGATTATTTTTGCTGTTCCTGCCCACCTTGGGGGCAGACAGGCCTTATACTTTTAGACACCATGGATGTTGTTTTTAATAACCTGTTTTTGGGGAGCGGCCCCATCGGGCAAGGGTTCCTCTCATTTAGGGAGTGATTATTTTGCAGCTTCTGCCCACCTTGAGGGCAGATCGGCCTTATGCTTTTTGGCCCATTCTCTCCAACAGCCACTGGACACCAAGAATTTTATCTGTGGTAAAAGTTTTGTTATGGGGAATGGCCCCTTGGTCAAGAGTCACTCCCCTTGAGGGGATGATTATTTTGGCCATTTTTGCTCCCCTTTGGGACAGATCAGCCATTATGCTTTTAGACCCACCTGCCCCCCAATGTCGGCAGAAGCCACTAGATACCAGGAATGGTGGTTTCATTAAGTTGTTGTAGTTGGGGAGGGGCCCCTTGGGGAAGGGTCGCTTCCCCCTTTTTTTTTCCAAAAGTATTTTTATTGGCATTTCTTTGTAAAACACTGAAAAAAGGATGAAATTGCGACAATCCCGCGCATCTCCCCCGCAGGGGTTAGCCGTGAAAGTGGCCCACCTTCAACCCACCATACCGGACCGCACTCATTTCAGCCAGGCCCCAGGCACATCAGCTAGGGTTCTAATAGGTGCAAGCCTGGCAAAGAGGGGTGCCTCCCGGCTTGCTGGGTAAATGCACAACCCCTGGCAGGTAGGCCAGACCCCTGCAGTTGTAACCCACCAAAGCCTGACTGGTATTGTCCAACGTAAAGTCAATAACCATCCTCACATGGTGGGTCAAGGGCAAACATCCTCGTGTGGCACCCTGGTGGGGTTCGCATTGAAGAAGTGGTAAGCGGGATACACAGTAATGATAACAAAATTAAGAACCTCCCCACAATCCTCCCCCCTCCCCCGTGGTGGTAGCAACTCGTAGATACTAAAGGCAGGGCGCACAATGTGAACAGATCACAGTTGAAACAAGTGGAGGGCTCTAGCACTGGCAGGACACACTGCGGAAGGCAGTCCTTTGGAGATGAAAGCAACCAAGGGGCCCCAGCGGAATTCAAAATTCTTAAAGTCGTCAAGGAATATGTCGGCCATTCTTTCCACACTTAATAGCCTCCAAAGGTGCGAGTGCCAAAGAGAGATGGCCGGTGCTTCCCTCGGTTTCCATGCAGCAGCGAGGGTGAGTTTGGCAGCTCTGATGCTGAGCCACATGATCCTCTTGTCCGCCCTAGTTTGATGTTCAAGACTAGGATCACGGAGACCCAGAAGGGTAGTGGCTATCGAGGTAGGAATGGGGTACCCCAGCATCTCCTTAATGTGGGCCAAAATTTTCTCGCAAAATGGGCGTATGATAGGGCAATCCCACCATATGTGCTGGAAGTCTCCCAAAAGTCCACATCCCCTCCAGCATCTATCTGAAGTGTCGGGGAATATCTGTCGCAGTTTGGCCGGGTACAAGTACCAGTCCATCATGGTTTTCATGTGTGCCTCCCTTAGTTCCACAGAGTGGTTAATCTATATTATATGTTATATATCTATACTTATGGGGGCTATATCCGACCATAAGTGTGTCCATTCCGTGTCAGGAATATCCCGTTGGAGCACCCCCTCCCACATGGACACGTAGCGAGGCCGAGGGAAAATGGCAGTGGAAAGAAGGAACCCATAGATAAAGGTGATAGCGCCCTTCATGGAAGAGGATTTGGTCAGAAAGGCTTCAAACTTGGTGAGGGGACGTGTAGCTGCTTCTCTCACCTGAGTGGTTAGTGCCCAATGTATTAGCTGTGCGTGGTGGTAGCGTTCGGTCTCCTGAACCCCATAGTTCCTCTTACAGTTGTCGAAGGTGAGTGGGTCCCAGTTATGGAACAGATGTGTTAGAACCAAACAGCCCCCTTCCCTCCAAGTATCAAAGGGGCCCTCCGTCATTGCGGGTTGGAAAGCAGGGTTAAAGTGCAAGGGAGTGAAGGGGGAGGGGAATGTTGTCCACCCATCGTCCCTGGAAACCGAGTCCCAGACCTTCAACGTAGTGCTAGTGGGGGTACTGATGTATGCATTTTTGGGTCTGTCGCTCTTGGCTAACCATACTAGATCCCAGATCGCCCTTCCCGCTATGCTTTGATCCATATGGAGCCAGTGTTTTTCTGACTCCTTTTGGGACCATTCTACTAGCACTCGTTGTTGCGCAGCTTTATAGTACAGGTGAATGTCAGGTAGTCCCACGCCTCCCTCTTTCCTTGGTCTGCGCAGGATGGTGAAGGAAAAGCGCGCACGGCCCCCCTGCCAGATTAACCGTAGCATCATGGATTTTACTTGCCGAAAGAACTCCCTGTCAAGGTCAATGGGAAGAGCCTGGAATAAATAAAGTAGTTTGGGAAGAAGGGACATTTTAATCGCGTGGACCCGCCCCAGCCATGATATGAACATGGGCTTCCAGCGGTTCAGGTCGGTCTGTATCTGGGAGAGAAGCGGGGGAAAGTTGGCCGAGTAAAGTTTCCCCAGTGTGGGGGTCAAGTGGATCCCCCAGGTATACAATGGAGGAGCTGGCCCATGAGAGATGTGTTGAGGACTGCAGATGGAGGACTTCAGAGTGGGGTAGTGTGAGGTTCAACACGTATGATTTGTCATAGTTAACCTTGAATCCAGCAACCGCCTCGAAGCGCTCAAGTTCCGTCTGCACGTGGGGGAGAGAACGGCCCGGGTCTGAGAGGGAGAGAAGGACGTCGTCTGCAAAGAGAGTGATTTTGTGTGCTTCCCCAGTGAAGGGTAGGCCTTGAATATTGGGATTGTATCTCACTGCCATCGCTAGGGGCTCTATACTAAGGGCGAAGAGCAGGGGAGAAAGGGGACAGCCCTGTCTAGTGCCCCGGAAGTGCTCAAAGAAGGAGGACAGGTGCCCATTTACTACCACTCTGGATCTAGGGGAGAGGTAGTTCACCCGAATCGTCGTCAGAAACCTAGAGGAGAAGCCGAAGGCTGCCAGCGTTTCGAAGAGGAATCCCCAGTCTACCCGATCAAACGCCTTTTCAGCGTCGAGCCCCACCAGGATTGCTGGGATTTTAAACTTGTTGGCTTTTTCGATTAAATGTAGTACCCGCCTCGTGTTGTCGTGGGTCTGGCGACCCTTGATGAACCCTGATTGGTCTGGGTGTATGAGAGCCGGCATCAGGTCATTGAGCCGTCGGCGATGATAGAGGAATAGAGTTTTGCATCCATATTCAGGAGGGCTATTGGCCTATAAGAGGCGCACTTCTTGGGGTCCTTCCCGGGTTTGGGTATGACGGATATCAGAGCTTCCGCCATTGTGCTCGACGTCTCCCCCTCGCTTGCCATGTCGTTAAATAATCTGACCAAGAATGGACTAAGTTCAGAGGCGAAGGTCTTATAGAAGATGGCCGTGTATCCAACTGCCCCGGGGCCTTGTGGGGTTTCAGCCCCTTAATGGCCCCTAACAGGTCATCTCTGGTAAAGGGTTCAGAAAGCGTCTCATTCCACTCCGCCGATACCTGGGGTAGCAGTAGCGTTCGTAAGTACTCCGTTTGCTCGGCGGTATCATGGGTCTCCCCCGAGTAGAGGTTTTTATAGAAGGTACCAAAAAGCTCGGCTTTTAACTCGTCCTTGTGTGTCAGTTCCCCCTGGTTGTCCAGAATCCCCCCTATATATTCTCTTTCCCTCTTGTCTCCGAGCTGCCTGGCGAGATGCCTCCCCACTTTGTTGCCTTGGGAGTAGGAGAGACGCCTCAGTTTGAGTAGCGTGTATTCTGCCCTATTATTATAGTGTGCTCGGAGTTTCCCTCTGACTGCCGTGAGTTGTCGCACTGCGCGTCTGGAGGGGTTAGCCTTATGGGGGTGTTCTAGGGTGGAGAGTTACTCCTCCAATTGTTCCTGTTCTCGACCCCGCTGTTTATTTAGGGAAGCATTCAGGCCCAGGCGCTGTCCCGTATGCATGCTTTAAACGCGTCCCAGGTGGTAAAGATGGAAGTGTCCCCCGTGTCGTTAAGTGTGAAAAACTCCTGTATAGCTATGATCCAGCGCCCCTCTTTGTCACCTTGGACCCCCATGGGCTGAAAGTGCAGTGCTGAGCGGAACATAAGGGCCACCCCTCTCTGTTTCGTGGAGGCTGAGGACCTATAAATAAGTAGGAATTGTTTATGCTTAAGGCGGAAGTCATCTAATTTAGTCAGGTGTGTCTCCTGTAGGTCCACGATATCCAACTGGTGGTCAGTAATATATTTCCAGACCTTCTGGCGTTTTTGGGGTGAGTTAAGCCCCTTTACATTCCACGTCCCCAGTGTTATCGGCATCGTCTATGGAACCATCTGGACTGCTCTGTGGGGGCCATCCACCCCTTACATCCATATTGAGCCCATGAAAGCATAGTTCCTCCACTGCGTATCTCACCCCCCTTGGCGGTGACGTCATAGGACCACCCAACCCGGATCAAGCCATTCCCCAGTGTGCAGACCCCCCGCCCTCCTGTCCTACCCCCTGCGGTGCCGTTTCGTGTATAGGAAGCCATCAGTAGTTCTGTACCCTCAGTGAACAATCCCCTGCTAACACCACGTCCCACCCTAACCCCCCCTCTCCCCCTCCCACCCTCCCCGAACCCCTCAAAAGCAAAACAGAATATAGAAACCAGTATGAAACAAGACCCAAAGGAAGGTGGGCATGGTACCCGATAGTTGGTCTTCGGGTCGCAGTGCAGGAATCCGTCATGAGCGAAGATCTAGAGCTCAAGACTGCAAACCCTCCCGACACCACCCTGCAGTACAGACCTGGTCTTCATACTAGTGTCAAGGAGCCGGGTCATTTTCAGTCACCAGCGCCACAGAGGAGAAGGCCGCTTCCCCTTCCAAGAGGCTTGCAGAGGGGTTAGGCTTCCCTGCCGGTAGTGGTCTCCCCACTTTCTGCCAATCACTAGACCGCCTGCGTCGTCGGCGCGGGTAGTCGTCAGTGGCTGCCCCCGGATCAGGACGAGCCAGGCCCAATGCCACAAGTGCTGACTCCAGAGAGCGTAGCTGCAGGAGCTTTCCTTTGTATTTGAAGATGATGCGAACGGGTGGCCCCAAGAGTAAGGGATGCCCTGCTCTCGTAGAAAGGAGGTGATAGGCTGAAACTGCGGCGTTTGATGAGGGTGGAGGCCGCCAAATCCTGAAAGAGGGCAGGATGGTGCCCACGGAATTGGATGCCTGCAGGGTCTCTTGCTTTGCGCAGGATTTGTTTCTTAATCTGGAAGTCATGGACGCAAACCAGTGTGTCCGGTGGCGGGGCCTGTGCCCCTCTTGGCAGGCCAACCCTGTGCACCCTGTCCAGTTTGAGCTCAAAGTCGTCCCCCTCACCCAGGACCTGACGGAACAGCGCCAAGACGTAGTCTCGGAGGCTTTCCCCCTCACCCTTCCAAGGCACCGCTCTAATCCTGATGTTGTACCTCCTCGAACGGTTTTCCAAGTCCTCCGCATGCGCTTGTAAATCCAGATTTTGCTCCGTCAGGCGAATGACGTCTTGTTGGAGGTGGTGCAATTCGTCCGGGGTGCCCACATCATGCTCCTCCAGAGTGGCCACCCGCTCCCCAATAGAGTCAACATCGCGGCGCATCTCCCGCATGTCCGAGGAGAGCTGGGAACGTACCTCCAGGATGTTCTCCTTGATAGCAGCAAAGAGCTCCATCATGAATGCCTTGGTGGCTGGGGCCTCCTTGTTGGCCTGGTGTGTCACCTGCGCCGTCGCCTGCCGGGGGCTCCCACTACCCGACTTCGGCGTCACGTCCTTGACGACCCCGTCTTTCTTGCTCCTATTGGCGGCCATGTTGGGGGCTCCCTGTGTTCTTGGCCTTAGCACGGTGCGACCCAGTAGGGTGGGGTCCCAGGCAGTGGGGTCTCCCTGCTGTAGCACTAGCTTTGTGGCCCCACCTGCACCATCAGCACTCTTGGTGCTCCTCTTCCCTCTGTCCTAGTCGCCACTTCACTGGGGGTCCATACGGGCCGATGCAGGGGCAAGCGCAGGATTCAATAGCCCCCCGCAGACCCACTCCAGCTGCCAGGGCTCCCTGTCCGCGGTCAATTGGGCAGTCGCGGACCCCCCTCCCCCGTTGGCGGTCACTCCGTGAAGATCCAAACCGCTCTGTGCCTCGTCGCTTCTAGGGCGCAGGGGGAGGAGAAGCCCGCTTTATAGTCGCGTTTGCGGCCTACCACCTTGCCCTGTGTCCCAGGCCCTCTATCGCCTCCGGTCCTCTAGAGACAAGGACCCCGCTCCTTTTAGGTGCTCCGATGCTGGTGCCACCCAGATTCTGTCCGGGGGGGGCCCGCTCGGGAGGATGCTGGAGGGACCTTTCTTGTGCTGCTAGGCCCCAGTTAGTCCCCTCGGGTCCGGGGTACTAGCGCCTCCCTCGTAGATCGATAGACCGTTCCTTCGCGTCACACCCTCCAGGGCAATCGTAGGGATTGACGCCAGCCCCTCCGATGCGGCTGAGCCAGGTTGCAGGCGGCTCCGGACCCCCATGGGCCCCTCTCCCCGTCACTCTGCCGCAGGTCCGCTTCCCCTCTGGCTGGGTCCCTGTTCGCTCCGCTGCTGCCAGACCTGTCCGCCCACAGCGCCGCCGAGCCGTTGCAGACTCCGCACTCACCGGGTCCGGGAGAGCTATCGCGGCCCACCAGCGGTAGGCCTCAGGGTCGCAGGGCGCGTCTCGATTGCGGAGGCTTCTAGCCGGCCGTCGGGCCTACATGCCGCACTCGCCGCTCCAGACTTGCCCACAACACTCGCAGGGCGCCGCGGAGCCAGCAGTCCGCAGATTCCACTCGGCCCGCGGCGTGCAGGTCCTTGGTCGCTATCAGCCCCTCTCAGGCATCGAGTCGCTATCTCCGAATCCGGATGGGCGAGAGTCAGTATGCCACGCTAGGGGTCTGGTCCGGCGCCGCCCAGGCTCCAGTCGAGCCTCGATGCGGATCCCCGGCATCCAGGCCCACAGGAAGGGTATCCGTGTCACCAGCTGCTTGAGGCGATCAATCGTCGCCTCCTCCGGTGTATGGATGGGCACCAGGAGTCGCTTAAACAACGCTATAAGCCGGGCGGAGCGGGAGGAACAGAAGGACCCGTCCTACACGATGCCATCTTGGCCACGCCCCCGGTCGCTCCCCTTTTGGGAGTGAATGTTTTGGCCATATTTTTAGGGCCATCTCCCCCCCCAGCTCGGCTGGTGGTGTGCGTGGACTGGTGCATTATTTGCATATGTAATGTTAATTTCTCCTTTTCATTCTAGTGGAAAGCTTTAGAATCCGGTTTGTGGTTTTGGCAGTGGCTGATCTGCAGTTTGCGTTTTTGCATGTGTTTGGTAAGAAAACCCTTTTTGTCATGTTTAACCCAAATGAGTATTGTCGTCATGCATTAACTACTTTTTTTAAAGTGGTGTCATAATCAATCAATCAATCAATCGAGAAATGTGTATAGCGCGCTACTCACCCGGAGGGTCTCAAGGCGCTGGGGGGGTCCGCTACTGCTCGAACAGCCAGGTCTTGAGTTGCTTCCTGAAGGAGAGGTGGTCTTGGGTAAGACTGAGGTGGATGGGGAGGGAGTGCCAGGTCTTGGCTGCCAGGTAGGAGAAGGATCTTCCTCCCATGGTGGCTCTTCGGATGCGTGGGATGGCGGCGAGGGCGTGGCTGGTCGATCGAAGTTGACGGGTGGGAGTGTAGAAGGTCAGGCGGTTGTTGAGGTACCTGGGGCCTAGGTCGTGGAGGGCTTTGTGTGTGTGGGTGAGGAGGCGGAACGTGATTCTTTTGCGGACGGGGAGCCAGTGCAGGTCTTTCAGGTGTCCGGAGATGTGGCTGTGGATGTCCAGGATGCGTCGTGCGGAGGCGTTCTGGATGCGTTGGAGTCTTTTCTGCAGTTTGGCTGTGGTTCCGGTGTAGAGGGTGTTTCCATAGTCCAGTCAGCTGGTGAAAAGTGCCTGGGTGACCGTCTTCCTGGTTTCGGTGGGGATCCAACGGAAGATCTTTCGGAGCATGCGTAGGATGTTGAAACATGAAGACGAGACGGCGTTGACTTGTCTGGTCATCAACAGGGAGGAGTCCAGGATGTAGCCTAGGTTGCGTGCGTGGTCCGTTGGTTTGGGTGCGCTGCCTAGAGCCGGGGTCCACCAGGAGTTGTCCCAGGCAGATGGTGATGGTCCAAGGATGAGGACTTCCGTTCAGTTTCAAACGGCTGTTCTTCATCCACTCGGCTGCTTCTTTCATTCCTTCGTGCAGGTTGGTTCTGGCGGTGGCGGGGTCGTTGGTGAGGGAGAGGATCAGCTGGGTGTCGTTGGCGTAGGAGATGATGTTGAGGTTGTGTTGGCGTGCGATGGCTGCGAGCGGGCTCATGTACACGTTGAAGAGGGTGGGGCTGAGTGATGATCCTTGTGGTACGCCGCAGAGGACTTCGGTGGCCTCTGATCTGAACGGAGGGAGGCGGACTCTCTGGGTCCTTCCGGCGAGGAACGAAGTGATCCACTCCAGTGCCTTCTCTTGGATTCCGACGTTGCTGAGGCGTTGTGCTAGGGTGCGGTGGCAGACAGTATCGAACGCTGCGGAGAGGTCCAGGAGGATGAGGGCCGCCGTTTCCCCGTTGTCGAGTAGGGTTCGGATGTCGTCGATAGCTGCGATGAGGGCGGTCACGGTGCTGTGATTGGCTCGGAAGCCGGACTGTGAGTGGTCGAGGGATCCGTTCGTCTCGAGGAAGCAATAATAGCAGACTATTTAGCTTATGTTTTGAGTGTAAAATTCTCTTTTTTTAGTGGGTTATCGTTGGTCCTTGCTATGTCTGAGCAGAGGAGTGATGATGAGTCCAGCTGTTCCTGGCAAGGGAGTGGTATCGCTTTTGAGTATATAGGTCTTTGTGATCAAGCCACATTTTGTTTAGTACTTATTTTGCAAAGTTTTTGTATTTGTTTGTCAAGTTACCTTTATTAGGAAGTATTATGGTTAGTCGCAGGGTTACTACTCAGCAGGTTGTTAGTATGCTTTTTGAATCTTTCTCTGACCACCACGACTATGAGACTGACACTGCATCTGAGGCAGAGGAGGAAGTGCAAAATTCTGGCAGTGAATTTTCTGTCCACAAGAAATCATCTGATGAGGAAGCTACTCAGTGCGGATGAAGTGCCTGTTTTAGAGGAGGACATCGATTTGTCGATAGTGCAGCAAGGCTCCCCATTGGTAGTGCTGGACTTCGGCTTGATCCAAACATGGTGCAGCCGGTGTTGCCTGCCTTTGGTGATGTTGCAGGGTGTAGAGTGAATTGTGTAATTTATTTGCCCACACATTTTTTGCAGTTGTTTATGAACTATTTATTTTTGCCTGAGATTGATGAGCAGACTAATTTGTATGTTGAACAGTATTTGAGGGACGACAGGGCCAGACTCATGCCCTGCTCTAGAGCTACTAGCTGGATTCCCACAAATCTGTATGAAAAGAAGTTTTTGGGTTCAACTTTTTCGATGGGCTTGATGAGGAAGCAGTCTCTGCCTTCATGTTGGTCTACCAGTCCCTTGATGGCAATGGCCATATTTCCTGCACTTATGAGTCTTGAACGGTATTTGCTATTGCTTCACATGCTGCATTTTGTTGATAAGTCTTCACAATTGCCACAATATCACTCTGATTGTGACAATCGTTTTAAGATTCAGCCTGTCCTTAATCACTCTGTAGATTCATTTTCAGAAATCTATACTCCAGGGAAAGAAATAGCTGTTGGTGAGTTTTTGGTCCTGTTCAAGGGCCATTTTGTTTCTAATTCCTAGCAAAAGGTCACATTATGGAATTAAGATGTATATGTTGTCTGATAGTAGGACACAATAGGTCTATAATTTCAGGGTGTACACTAGTAGAGGTTCCACTATTGACCCACTCCCCCCTGGTTGTCCGTCCACTTTTGGAGTTAGCAAACAAATTGTGCGGGAACTTGGTAGAGGACTTTTTTTTAACAAAGGTTGCCATTTGTACATAGATAACGTCTACACTGTTGTGCAATTGTTTAGGGAATTGCTCAAAGTGGACACTGTTGCTTGTGGCACAATCTGCTCCAACCATAAAGGTTACCCAAAACAGCTTGTTTGCAAGAAACTTGAGAGGGAACAGTGCAGTGCCTTGCGTAGTGATGAACTGCTAGCTGTGAAATTTGTGGCCAGGAGAGATGTCTACATGCTGACTACCATCCATGATGAAAGCACTTCACCTGTGACTGTGTGGGGTCAGGTTGCTGGAGTGCGCAAACCTGTGTGTATATATTTAAGACTACAATAAGCACATGGGTGGTTTAGATAAGAGTAGATCTGAGGTTGGAACCTTACACAGCTGTTCATAAAGCTTACATTTGGTATAAGATGTTGGCCATCTTCAACTTAGCAACTTTTAATGCTTTTGTTGTTTTCAAGGATTGTTCTCCAGAGCCAAGGATGTTTTTAGTTCAGTTTCAGGAGTCCGTGATAGGCATCCTTGTTGTAGTGGAACTGGCAAATGTTCCTAGAGTTGGAGTGGTGGAGGATGTGGCTAGATTTAAACAGTTGTAAAAACAACAATTGATGGACAGAATGCAGAACAATGTCATACATTCACCCCAGTACAGAGATCTGGGCCTAAATCCATCGTTTTTTTGCACTCCACACCACCCCAGGTCAGACATGGCCAGATTTACACAGTGTCACTTTCATGATTACATTATTCCTCCCACACCCAAAAAAACACAATCCCTGTAAGAGATGTAGAGTCTGTTTGTGAAGAGGTATGCAGAAGGAGAGTCATGTGCACTGTTCTGATTGTCCTAAGCCAGGGCTGTGTGTGGCCACGTTTCAGATTGTATCACACACAAAAATATTTTTTGGGGAGCAACCGTGAGAGTAAAAGTGAACTGCCTGGTCTGTACTGTTTTATATTTTTTGTTCAGTATCATGGTTGGCATTAGTGTGATGTATTTAGTTACAGCTGTTGTGTTTGTAGTTATAGTTTTGTATCTACTTCCAATTGGTTTCTGTTTTCTTTTTTGTAAAAATTAAAATGTGATGGAGGTGTGCATGGACTTGTGCTTGGCTGGCAGTGTACAGCGCTAGGCTGGCCAGAGTGCGAAGACTGAGGCATGGTTGGCGGTGTGCGTGCACTGGGGCTTGGCTGGCGGTGTGTGTGGACTGGCGCTTGGCTGGCGGTGTGTGAAGACAGACGATTGGCTGGCGTTGTGCGTGGACAGGCGATTGGCTGCCGTTGTGCGTGGACAGGCGATTGGATGGCAGTTTGGGTGGAATGGCGCTTGGATGGCGGTGTGAGTGGACTGGTGCTTGGCTGGCGGTAGGCATAGACTCGCGCTTGGCTGGCAGTGCGCGCAGACTGGCACTTGGCTGGAGGTGAGCGTGGATTGGCGCTTGACTGGTGGTGCGTGTGTGAACTGGCGGTGTGCATGGACTGGCGGTGTGCATGGACTGGCACGTGGCTGGTGTTTGGCTGGCGGTTTGTGAATAGTGACTTCCAGCTGTGAATGGCTTATATAGAGGTTAGTGCCTTGCCATGGCTTTGCAGCTCACAAGCTCAGTCGGTGGTTCAGGTTTTTAACCTTTTAATTATTAACAGTGCATTTCCTTTTTGTAAAATCTCTTGTTCTTAAAATTTTACACTCTGAAAATTCACTCACCCTCGTGCCCAATCCAACCTGTATATATGAGTACTTAGGAATAGTTAGTTGTTAATCTAGGTTTGTCTTTTCTGTCTTTCTCTGCCAGGGTGTACATTGTCTCTCGGTTGTCTGTTGATGTGAGTGTTGTAATGTGCTGAGCCTGCGGCTGGCTGTGTGAATGTAGGTGTCAAGTATGAAAGGTGTGAAAATGGCCTGTAAAGAGGTTGTTGCCTTGACGTGGCTTTACAGGTCACAAGCTGTGAGTCACTGGTTCAGGTTTTTAACCTTGAAGTATTAACAGTGCATTTCATTTTTGTGAAATTTCTTGTTAATAAAATATACATTTTGAACCTTTAACTCACCCTCATGCCAAATCCAAAAAAGTATGTGTGTGTGCTTGAGGAACAGATGGATAGACAGTAATATTGGTCTTTTCTGTCTTACTCTGCAAAGGTGTAAAATGTCTAGGGAAAATCTACCAAATCTACATATTTTTGTAAACTAAAAACCTCAGGAGAGTACTGAGTGGTGTGGCCTGTAAAGCCACGTCAAGGCCATAATCACTGGAATCGGAAAAAACACAGTTTTCCTACCACCAATCGTTCCCCAGGTCTCCTGATAAAAATGGTATCTCACTTGTGTGGGTGGGCCAAGTACTTGCGAGAGGGAAGGACCCAAAATGTTATGTGGGGACATGAAAAGGATCTATCACAAAACGACCTGGTTTTGCAAGAGGGGCACCTGCATTCTTTTCCTGGGCTTGGCGGTCATCTAGGGAAACCTACCCAACCCACACCTTTCTGAAAACTAGACACCAGGGAGGAATGGCTTGCGAGGATCCCCCAATGTTTTCCTACCCAGAATCCCTGCAAACCTCAAATTTCTGTCTGTGATCACCGCGCTGGAACAAAGGTCCTACCACTCAGTGCTCCCCTCGGTCTCCAGAGTAAAATGATACCTCACTTGTGTGGATGGGTCAAGGGTCTGCGACAGGGAAGGGCTAAAACATAAGAATTGAGGTGGGATAACACAGCGAGCTCTAAGCCCTAGTTTTATTTTTAGGTTGACTCTGCATTGGAGACCTTTATTGTACTTGATCTTTTGTGATCAACAGTGGAAGGATTATAACAGTTGGGCAGGCACTACTGGGTTTTATTTTTTGATGCTTCATAGTGTTTACATAGAGGGGGAGGTAAGGTTTATGGTTCAGGTGTTTTCCCTATGTTCAGACATCCATGCTATTGAAACGCAGGACACTGAGCAACATGCATGGTGACAAAGGCAGATCCTCAAGGATCCTAGAGACCCCTACCAGACATATGCCTGGAGGTCAGCATTTCAACGACCAAAGGGTACTGCACAGTGTAGGACAGCGAATGCATTACAAAATACTGATCTGGAACGTTAGGGGCCTAGACACATACATAAAAAGACACAGAGTACTCTCCATCTTGAAATGCTATGAAATCAACTTACCCGCCTACAGGAGACCCACGTCGCACATAAGTACTTGGCTTGTGAAAATTGCGAGTTTTTACTATACCGCTGAAATGAGATCTGTTCTTTGTGATACTTTATTAGAAACCATCATTTTTATAAAACAACGGGTCTGGTGATTGGTGAATTGAGCATATTGGTTCTTCCATTTGCTTAAATAAAATGAACACCAAACAGACCACTCGAAAATGGCCTTACTATGTTAACCTCTGTGCATGCTCAGCTAACGAGAATGTGTGTTGCGAAGTCAGCTGTGGCTGACATGTCTTTGTGAATCTTTCCTACTTTCTCCCCACTAGAGCGGTGCTTCAACTACCTGCGCCATAGCCAGGTGAGGTGGGGCTTTACTCTCCTGCTCAATTTGGTAAGTGAGAGTGTAGATACCAGAGTAAGGTATCTCTGTTAAATTGATATTGATACTGGTAAAACAAATGGTTTATCGTTTTCCTATTGTGGACTTGATGTATCAAATAATGTGACATATTGAACACCAAGTCTGTGCTAACTATGTGTTTGTCTCTTTTTGCAATTGTCTATGTGTGTCCTATTCGTCTGGAATGTGGAACAACCAGCTGGGAGAATGATTCTTTCACAATACCCAGGTGATGAATTTTCATTATAATTTGTACACTTTTTTCACTCTTTTTTTAAGCAGTAGCGTTACCGGTCCTGAAGAAAGCAGTGGATACCACTGGGGTCCTTTAAATCTGCAGAAACATGTCGACCAGTTTAGAATTTAATAGTAGCCATTAGTTAAAACTACTAGAATCGCACTACTTTTTTATTGACTTAGAAGCAGAGAGGTCTTGATAAAAACACGTTTTCCTCCTGTCTATCTAATTTTAGCCTCAAAGAGCACATGTTCACCTTTTCACTTATCACTTATTGCTCATGCACTGATTAACAGTTGTCTCCTACCACCTATAAAAAAATTTCATATGTCACTGGGCTCCTTTTCAGACTAATACTCTAAGTATTGGTGAAAACTATTTTCCTTCGTGGTAAGAAGGAACCCAGATGATGAAAAGGGCGGTACAGGTCGACTACTGATGGGTATTTTTTTCTTCTCATACAAATGAAGTACCTTGTGGATTTTAGTGAAGTTCTGTCACTAAATACTGCCGAGTAGTACATGTTGTCAGTTGCTTAGTTAGTCATTTTTCTGTTCTTTTGACCCACCGCTCTTCTTTGTTGTTATAAACTGTATTATTAGGGGGCTATAGCTGTGTGTGGTCGGTAAATATTCCCTTGGACCCTCCCATCCCTGTTGTGTTCATGACCCCGTCTATCGCCAATGCGTCTTTCAGAATGATGCGATTAAAATCGGTTTCCTCTGAGGTCCAGACTCTATGCCACAAGAGGACTGGCTGAATCCTAAGAATGTCTTCCAGGTATGGCATACCTAGTTCTTGGTGGCATATATACGTAGATGTATTGTCTGGGACTGCCAAGAGGGACCTGAAAAACTTGTTTTCTGCAGACTGTAGTGAGTAAACCCCTTCAAATCCCAGATTCTAGCGTCATAGGTGATGATGGACACACATTTCGCCCTATAGATCTGTAACAATTCTGCAGGGGGAAAGTCTTCCTATTTTTCTGCTGAAATTTAATAAGGCCATCAGAGATTCTGTGAAAAGCAGCCTTCTCGCTTTTATCGCCTAGAACCACATACCAGTTTGGTCAAATAATATACCTAAGTAAGAGAAAGTTTTAGTATGCTCTATTGCCTTTGAATAAATAAAAAGCGTGTTGGTCTTCTTTCTCGGACCTGCTCCACAATTCATTACAAATGTTTGAGCAGTTCACAGTAAGTCCCAGATTAGACATAAAATTTGTAAAAACATTAACAACCTTTTGGAGACCGATCGGTGTGCGGGCCATAAGGACCACGTCGTCCGCATACATGAGTGCCGGGATAGGGCGTGTCACTGCGGCTGGTAAATCCTTACACGCCTGGCCCAAGACTATTTCTAGTTCATTAATATATAGTGTAAAAAGGGGCAAGGATACACCCTTGTCTGACTCCTCGCATCACTTTAAAGTGCTTAGTGCATTCGCCCCCTCCCATAACGGCCTCTGGCCCTTGCGTATAGTTGCCTTAGAAATGCGATTATTAAGACGTCCACTCCCATCCCTGCTAAAACCGAACACAGCTTTCAATGAATCACACAGTCAAAAGCCGCTGTTAGGTCAATGAAAGTCAAGTATAACATTTCCCGTTTTGCCCTGGTGTATTTGTCTAATAAAATGTGTAAATTTAAACCCTGTTTGATTGTGGCCAAACCCTTGTGAAATCCATAATGTATAACACTTAGTATGTTATGGTCCTGTGCCCATACCTGTAACCTGTCTAACAAGACTCGTCCCACAATCTTAATTGTAGAGTCCAGTAATGAAATTGGATGGTAACAGGCTGGGTTTGATCTGTCACCCATTTTGAAAATCGGGACAATTATTGAATCATACCAGGTCTACAAAAACCTTGTGAGCAACATGCATTAAAAACCTGTGTTAAAAGTGGCCCCCATAGATATAAGTTTGATTTAAAAAGATCTACCGGAATGCCATCCGGCCCAGCCGCCTACACCCCCCAGACTTAGAGTAATGGCCGTATTGACTTCACTTAGAGTAAAATTTAAAGGTGCACCTGTATGCCTTACAATGTTCTCCATTTCGGTCCCAGTTAATGGGGATACCTGTTCATCTATCTGTGGGCTATTATATAACCTACCAAAGTGTAATATCCTTTCATGTTCGGGATGGCAATCTCTATGGTTGCTTTATCACCTTCGGCTAAAAATGGTGCGTTAACCGCCTTCCAAAAAGAGGAACAATCGCGATTAATAGAAATCTCATGTAAGGCCTGCCAGGCTTCCTCTTTTAGGGCCTTCTTCCTTGCTTTTAATGCCCTCTTATATTCACTTCTTGCCAATCTAATCTGTTCCCGGTTTTTTACTGTTGCATGTAGCGAATACTTAAGCTTAGAATAAACTTTTGTGCAATTATTGTCAAACCACCCTTGTTTGGATTTCAAATTGTTTCTTGCTTTCACATACAATGTTTCCTGAATGACGCTTGTGATAACAGAAAAGTTTTCTAAGATTTCCTGGTGGGATAACTTCTCATCTAAACAAGATAAAAGCATTTCTTTACAGGTTGCGACAACTTTATGGGTGAAAAAAGTCCACATTAACCCATTTAAGTGTGTAACCATTTTGTCTATTTAGTGTGATATTATCAACGATATGCGTAGAAGTGCCTCCGGTATTTATAATATTATCAAGCCCATCACGTCAATACCAATAGGAAAATGGTCGCTTAATGCGATCTTGTGTGTGGTAAAATCCTTGCTACGAGTAAAATATCTACTTGATGGTAATAAAAAATCTATGCTAGAGAAAGTACCTTGGCCATTAAAAGTGGGTTGGAAAGGGACAGCGGGAGAACATAAGTTGTTGGCAAAACCTATGTTGAGTGAAAACATGATGTAGTTTAAAAGATCCCCATACAAAGTGTGGGGAGATGGGTGAAATCGGAGCCTTTTTCGTATGTTATGCCACAAACCCCCTTATTGACATACTGACATAGATGAATTAAATTCCCTGCCCATATAATCTAAGTCTCTTTGGATGGACGCGATTGTAAAAGATACAGATCACTGCTCGGCTGTCTTAAAGTTCTCTCGATCTGCTCCGGTGCAGCGTTATTATAGAAATATGCTATACAAAACACTATCTATCTGGAGAGTAATAATTTGATAAAACAGATCTGACACATTTAGAACATTTTTCCTATGTTCAAATAATTAGAAATATATGTGCAGAGACCATCCCTTGCTCTGCCATGTAGTGATGGGACCGCTAGAGTGTGGAGTGTTTTGTAGTCGCTAATGTGGATGGGCCCTTCCGCCCAGGTTTCCTGCAGGCTAGGAAAGTCAAAACTACACACAAAGTCCAACCATGTTTTGTTTGTCACCTTATATTTTAGTCCCGCCACATTCCAAAACAAAAACTGACATTTATGTGACCTTCGTGTATGAGGATTTCCCCCCCTCTCCTTCATCCTTACTCGATGTGCTACCGACAACCATGGTTGGGGATACAATGGAAGCAGCCATGGTATTTAGGGCTGTGTAGTTAGTGGTCTCTGTATTCATTAACTTAGTATCAACTTGTAGAACAGGGATTTCATTTCCAGCTAGGGTCGCCGACACAGACTCTTTCGAAAGGACCTTCACTATGGCTGAACTCTCTGGCTGCGTAGGGACGTCCTTTTGTTGTCAGTCCACTGACTCTAGGTTGGCAAGGGCATCAAAATGATTGTGAGTTGGGAGGTTAGACCAATGCCTATGGTACGTGGATTTGTAATCCCTATATATTGGGGCAATATGAGATGTAGGTTGATAAAAGTAGCCTAAGGGGACTAAATTAACAACCTGCCAAAGGATGGAATGATTTCCGGCTCTACTCAGGGTACGTTGTACTAAAGAGGGAGTTTTAAAGGTCAACACAGCACAATCTCCTGTCAAGTTCTTACATCCATTCCACACCCGACTCACTCTTCTAACCATTTTGAATTCATCAAATAACCTCTCGGTGATGCCAGTCCTAACCTCGAGCCAATGTAGAGACTTATTCCGTAAAATCTCCCACGTTTCATCTACCCCTTTCCCTATCCCCCTAATTTTTTTAAACTCCTGCGAAGCAGTAGCAACATCACCCTCAGCTACACAGGCTCTCCTAGGCTTCTATTCCCCGATATGAAGAACTACTCCAGAAACCTACCTCAAATACCTTTGCCATGGCTGAATATTTTTAAGTACATGTCAGGTCGCTGCAGAAAACTGTCAACACAGACCAGGGTTTACTGAAGAACGGTCACTTTTACAGAGCTATGGGTAGCTTGCATTGGGATTGTCCTTATACCAGCAGAGATGTTTATGGGGATTTTGTGCACTTGAGTGTTATTTTCATCATATTTTCAGACCCAATGGCATGCCAGAAGACGATACCCTAGATTACCCTACAACAGAACTTCATACCGGAGGAATGGTACTGGCCACTTAAACTTCACCTGTGGGTGTAGCAACTGGGCACATCTTTCACCAGGAGCATTTTTACCATATATTTACAGTATTTGCTATTTTCAGTCTCAGTCCCTACTACCAAGAAACTCATTCCTCTAGCCAATCCACTGCTGCGTAAAGACATCCCCTCAGTCATCTAGAGGTTGTAGGAAAGTGCCCATTTTTGACATGGTCACCACTACTTTTTGCCCTAGTACTGATGCTTTTTGACTAAGTGCAATAGGTCCTTGCTGGCCAGGCCCCCAGTGGCAGTGCTCTTTCCATAAAAACAGGAAATGTCTAATTGTAATGCAAATGGAAAGGACTTCTGTCCATCTGGTCCCCTTGCCAAAATATTGCAAGTTATCAGGGAGCCATCTTAAGCATATGTACTGGGCACAGGTCATTACGAGTTACCCAGCTACATAATGGCTTCACTGACAATAATGGTATTTTGTATCAAACGCCTCGTCTTAATACTTTCACGCTGATGCCATTTTTGGATTTATTCTGATAAACACCCAGAGGGCACCTGAGAGGAACCCCCTAAAACCTACTAGTTATTTAGTGTGCTGGCTGACTGGACTATTCTAGTGTTCCTCCACAGACTAGTTTGGCCCCCTGCTCGGGAAAGCTAACTCTCTGAAGTCAGGAACAATGCCTGCTCCGGAGGAAGGTGATCACACCTCCTCAAGCAGGATGGATAGTGCATCAGCATGCCAAGGTCAGAGGCTTCAAAGCCTCTGCCGCCAATGATATGAAATCATGTTTCATCCAGAGAATGCCACCCCCGGCCGTGAAACCCATATGGCATCAGAGCAGGTGGGAAAATTAGCTAATTACTAGGCGTCTTGCACTATCAAGCTAGACATACTCCTTAGGTGGGCCACCTGAAGTGGACACTCAAGGAAGGGTTTCACCATCTTGTTTGTGATGGAACTAGGAACTTTGGGTCTGGTTTATGCCCACTATCCACAGGAAGTGGTCATATAGGAGCTGTAGTCACCCAAGGGGTAGGTAGCCAATTGGCTACTAACTTGCACTCCCCTGGCAGCTGCTCTGCCGACAATTGCACACAGAAAAAAATAACTTGACCTGCCACTGAACAGCCTCCCCAAACCCTTGGAGGACTGTCCAGTACTGCGCCAACCAAGCAGCATCTCCCTTGAGATAGAGGAGCAATCTCCCTGCATCTACAGGCACCGACCGCATCTGCTCGGTTCACTGTTTTGCTGACCATCGGGTCCACTGAGGGAGAAACTTGCCAGGAGGGCAGTGAGAGTCCCAGAGGTCATTCCGATCACTTCACCAAGTCTTGAGACGCTGAGCCTTCTCGTAGCCACCCTGCATCAATACCCGGGGTACTGCAGCCCTTGCAAGTACCAAGGCTTGTTGTATGTCCAGTCCCAACACCACCGACACCAACATGCCGGACAAGGGACGTCAGGATCTCCAATGTCTTCACAGAGTGTGGCCCTGCAGCTTTGTTTTCTCTCCTTTTACAGGTCCCAAAACCAAGTGATAACCTCTAACTCGAGCGACCCATCGGGCAAAAGACCCATGCACCCAAGCCCCCAGCTCAAGTTCATGAAAACAGACTGTCTTTTTCCTCCTGGGACCATGTAGTGCTTGTGGCTACCAAAGCGACCAGAACCTCTGCACCCGGACTCAACCGGGCAGGTAAAAGCAAACTGATGGTGTTTTCTTAGACCTTGACCCCTAAGCACCTGAGGTTCAAAAGAAGAACCCTGAAAACCGGTTGCAAATAATTCTTTGCAGTGTATGTTTCTCCCATAGGCGAATATTACTGTGTTTGAGACTCATACCTCAAAACTGTTATTTGACTATTTTGGCTAATACCACAAAAATCTATAACTCTTAAATGACTTATTTGATTCCAATCTTTGTGTCTAAAATTATATGAAAATCTGTGTTATTTTTTTTATTGGTCTCAACATTCTTCTTGCGTGTGTCTTTTTTTGACAGTATGTACAACATATGGTTAATACTACCCTCTGAATTAAAAGGGGTAAAAGGGGCCTAGTGGTGCAATACATTAATCAGCTACAGCCTGAAATGGTTCTCCTCCAAGAAACACCTCAAGGGGACCCCTTGTTGATTCCTAGGAAAGTGAGCTTACACCACCCTGAAACACACAGAGTTTACGAGTGGGGACAAGGGGTGACCATACTGATGAGCACCCTCCATTTTGGGTCACTAGAACTTGGATAGACCCCAATGGCATATATCTTGGTGTACAGTGCTACGGGGGTCAGACCGAAATGACCATACTGAGACTGCAAGAGCTAAAGTAACAGATATTTTCTTGTTGTCTACCTCTTCAATGCATGTAAGGGGGGGTGAGGGGGGAGGGCTTCAATAACGTCACAGCCAATGGACTCGTCCGTTCCAGGACCCAGACGTCACCCCCTCAGGTGACAACACTGGTGCAGTTTGCCTGGAGGCTTGGATTAACTGATCTTTAGCACAGCTTACACCCGACTGAGAGGAAATATACTATTCGGGAGCCCACAGGGTCTATTCAAGGATCAACTATGTTTTTGCACCTTGGGGAGGGGAGTATGGGAAGTTGTCCAAGCGGACCATCGGGCAAGGGGACTATCTGACCACTCGTACCTGCTGATTCAAGTGGGAAAAGTCAGGGACAGGTGGACCACGGGGTAGAAACTAAATGCATGGGACCTGAAAGATCGGGAGGTGGCAAGGGGTCCTGGGTGGGCACAGAACTGTATTTTCACAAAAACGAGAGATGCAGTGGCATCTAAGGTAGTACTCTGGGAGGATTTCAAGACTGTGCTCCATAATAGGGCCCAGAATTTGATCCTGGGAAAAAGAGAAGGACAGTGGTGGAGCTCGAAGACCTGGAGAATCAAATTATGCAGGTGGTAGGGTCCCTAGGATCGAAGTCAGACACTCTGGTGCAAAACAGATCGCAACATGACAGGCAGAATACAGGGCACATGAAGGGGTTTAAAAAAACAAACAAAAAAACAATGTAGACCACCCTGCATAGTTTATACAAGACTGGCGACAAGGCTGGTAGATTAGTAGTGTGGTTGAGTAGAAGGCAACAGGAAGCCCAAAGGGTGCATAATATTATTAACCAAGCAGGAGTTAATTGTGACACAGATGCCTGAATGGTAAACAAGTTTTCTCAATACTATGAGCAGTTCTACAAGGCCAGACCAATCCCTGGCCAAGAACATTTTTGGGAATATTTCGCCTTGGTCCCCACGCCGGTGTTAGACAGGGATGCTAGCGAGACTTTGGAGTAGGACTTAACTCTGAGCGAGATTCAGGCCACCATAGTCAAATTGAGATGGGTAAAAACCCACAGGCCAAATGTCATTATTGCAGAGTTCTACAAGCCCTACGCAAACCTAGTGGGACCCCACGTATTGAATTTGTTCAGTGAGGTAGGCGAACTGTGAACTTCCCCCATACCTTCAAAAAGCAACGATTATAGTACTCCCCAATGTACGGAAACCCAGGGATCGGAGCAACTCTTATCACCGATCTCACTATTTAATGTTGAGACTAAACTGCTGGCTACCATCATGGCCTTAATAGATCCTGACCAACTGGGTTTTATGCCCGGCAGGTCAACGCACCTGATCCCGAGACGCACTCATAACTGGCGGACGACAGTGCAAGCCCGTTAAACACCAAGTCTTCTTCCCCTTAGATGCTGAAATGACATTTGACGCTCTCCAATGGCCTTTTCTCAAGCAGATACTACTAAATTGTGGCTTTTGTCTGCAATTCAGAAAGTGGGTTGCAGTGCTGTATAGAAACTGGACTGCAGTGGTTAGGGTAAACGGTAAGCTGTCTGCCAAATTTCCGATAGGGAGTGGAACCTGACCGAGCTGTCATCTATCTCCGCTCCTGTGTGTCCTCACAGTAGAATTTCTAGCATGTAAGGTGAGGCTACATCCAGCAGTGGATGGGTTCTGTATCTCAACAACGGCTGAGACAGAGGAAAATGTATCACTTTATGCTGACGATATACTTCTATACATCATAACCCAGAGACCACTATACAGGTAAATTTTCAGGTACTAGGGGAATATGTAGCCCCATCTGGGTATAGGATTAACTGGGATAAATTAGTGCCCTATACTCCACAGGGGTTGTGAGACCTATCTCAGCTACCACGTGGACTTCGGTGGCTAAGAATGGCTTTAAATACCTGGGGACCTTTATGACATTACAAACTGTGTTTTGTGCCAGCCACAGCCTCTGAAGGGGGCTAGTGAACTTCCAGGCTGATGTCGGACAATGGAGGGGAATTTTTCTCTCCCTGATGGAGCGGGAAGCCATCTTCCAGATGATCACACTCCCCAAATTACTGTATGTGCTTCAGAACAGTTACTACTTAGTCACTCAGACGGTGTTCACCAAGATTATTGGGGAATTGAGGATCCTGCTGTGGGATGGTGGACATCCTGGAACTTTGCTCAGAACTCTATAATGCAACCAATGTATCTGTGGGTAGCCGCTCCCGAATACTGAAGGATATTACTGGGTTTCTCACCTGATAAATATCAACAACTGGATCTATGCATCCAGGGATCATCTGACATTTAGACTAGAATGGGCATTGCTAGAACAAAAATCGCACCTACACTACCTATATGTAGGGAAGGGGGTCCCAGATATTGCCACCTGCAACGCAGGTCGCAATGATGGCCTGGGTTAAGGCCACAAAGCCCGGGATGGGCACATATGATCACCAGAGAAACACCCCTTTGGAGAGGGACATGACTGGGAGAGATTACAAAACTGCAGGCGTTTGAGAGGTGAGACACCATAGGCATCTCTACTGTGAGTGACATCCTCGAACACAGGGACTTCGTGTCCTTCTCCTCGGTACAGTAGGAATACCATTGACACCGGAATCAATTTTTAAAGTATGCACAGCTGCACCACGCATGGCAGGCAGAGAGATTGGAGGCGGTATAGAGCCCGGAATACGCCCCCCCCCTTAAGGGGTGCATACTAAATGATGAATTGGTTAGGGTAGCAGTCTCCCTAACATACAGGATGATCAACAACAATATGCTGGACAAACTAGGCCAGCTTAGAGAGAGATGGAGGCGGGACATGGACGACCTCGAAGAAGTAGACTGGGTGGTGGCACGGATGAGGTAGCTATCAAGTCTAGCCTGCACTTGATACAAACAAAATATCTTTACAGGGTCTATGACCGCCACAGACTGCACACAATGGGGAGAGCACCCTCACCAAACTGCTTGCAATGATCTGGAGCAATAGGATCCTTTATACACACAATATGGGATTGCTCCCACATACAAACCTAATAAAACACAATCATCCAAGAACCTTCTGCAATACTGGAGGTCTCGTTTCCACTTGACTCAAGATATGTTGTGCGAAATTCCAAATAACATTGATGTCCCACCCCTTAAGCTCCTCTTTAGTGCCCTGAGCCTATTGGTGGCCAGAATAGATGTAGCCAGGTAATCGGGGTAATTTCAAAAAGGGGGTGGCAGATATGCCCACTATGCAAAAGAAGCAATCGATGGACGGAATGATGGACAATGCAAATATTCACCCACCAGTCACAAGGATCTGGGTTTAATCCATCATTCTTTTGCTCACCACACCACACCACCCCAGTTTAGACCCAGCCATATGCAAATCAGAGTTAACCCTGTTCCTTATGGGAACAGTCCAGCCCGAACTGCCAAGCCAGGTCCTCCCTGGACCGGAAACAAGCATCCTAGGACCGGTTTCAGGGCATCACCCTTCATCATTGTAGGAAATAGAGGGGTAATCGGTCCCAAACCCCTACCAGCCGTTTTAGTAGAGCAAATAGTAATGGTGATGCTTGTCCGTGACAGGGGGAGACCCCTGACCCCCTAATCCCGAAAAGTAGTTCCAATTGACTGTCTGGACAAGCTTTAACATGTTTGTGACTCGTTTTCACAGCTTTGAGTCAAAGTAAAAGAAGAGTGACAACCAACACGTGTTTTGCCCCTTTTACACGGCCATCCGACCTGGGGCTTCCTCAGGGCGTAATGAGCAATATTCTGGGCTGGTTGGCTCCTTGATTATGTTATGTAATAAACTCCTCAAGTTTAATCTTTGACATAGTGCCCTTGTATCTGCATTCTTCTTTCGGCATCACCCTTCATAAGCCTGGCTAGCTTGAATCCAGTGGTGTAGTGAGCACGGGACCCACGTCTGGGCATACCCTTCCCACTTAGGGCGACATATGAAAAAGAAACAATTGATGGACGGAATGCTGGACAATGCAAACATTGATCCCCAGTCACAAGGATCTGGGTTTAATCCATCATTCTTTTGCTCACAACACCACCCCAGTTTAGATCCAGCCATATGCAAATCAGACTTAACCCTGTTCCTTATGGGAACAGTCCACCCCGAACTGCCAAGCCAGGTCCTCCCTGGACCGGAACCAAGCATCCAGGGACAGGTTTCAGGGCATCAGGGAGGACCTGGACTGGCAGTTCGGGCTGGCTGTTCCCATTGGGCGCAGGGTAAAGACTGATTTGCATATTGCTGGGTACAAACTGGAATGGCATGGTGAGCAAAAAAACAATGGATTTAAGCCCAGATCTCTGTACTGGGGTGAATGTATGACATTGTTCTACATTCTGTCCATAAATTGTTCTTTTTGAATTTGTCACCCCAAGTGGGACGGGTGTGCCCAGACGTGGGTCCCGTGCTCTCCATGCCACTGGAGTCAAGCTATCTTGGCCGATGAGGGCTAAAAGCCCGAAACCGGTCCTAGGATGCTTGTTTCCAGTCCAGGGAGGACCTGGGCTGGTAGTTTGGGCTGGACTGTTCCCATTGGGCACAGGATCAAGACTGATTTGCAAATGGCTGGGTCCAAATTGGAATGGCGTGGTGAGCAAAAAAACGATGGATTTAGGCCCAGATCTCTGTACTGGGGTGAATGTATGACATTGTTCTGCATTCTGTAAATCAGTTGTTCTTTTTGGATATGCCCACTTTATATGAGTGGAGAAAGAAAATTGGCTTCTACATGGCAGAGTAGCAGGTTACATAAAGTAGGAGAGGCTGCCCCTGCAAATTCTATCAAATCGGAGAGATGGTGGCAGGCATACTATAGGCTTGGGTCGGCTGAGGATGGCCTTGACACAACACTCGCCAAACTGGTAGATAGACTCAAGGCAACTAGAGGTGTAATGTACATTATTTCTTGACACTGTGCTCTTTCATTTTGTATTTGTTGGTGAAGGCACAAGTTGCACATGACTGTATGACCTCTCTTTGGTTCATGCTTAAATATAAAACAAAATTATTATTTATTTATTTTTGAAACACTACCCTCTGATAAAGACTATTGTGCTTGACCGCACTACAACAAATAGAGCACTTGGAAACATTAATTTCAGCCCTGTAAACCAATAAGGGTCGTGTGTATTTTTTGTATGGTGTGCCCTTACATCAGCACAACCACATAAAACGCCGGCTTCCTACAGGGGGCACAAGAAATTCGATCAATTTCTTGCTCACTGATTGGCAGCCTGGTGCTCAGAGCTGTCTGTGTCTGTCCCTGGGAGCTGTGGTTACCGTAATTATGTATGAAAACTCACATCAATAAGGATTTCAGATGGCAATCTCAAATATCCGATTTAGCAGATGTATAAGGTGTAAGAGGGCAAAAGAGTATGTGTACTTGGCCGGTGGACAAATTAGACGTTAAAACTTCCTGCCTTCAGAAGCTATCCTCATGTCCAGGGTATTGGGCGTTACAATTTTCAAAACTATGTGTCCGTACAACACTATAGTGGAAATGGCACTTAAGGAGTCAATAATACTTACCTATAATAACTTTATTGCTTTTCGTTTGTTCTCCAAAAGTACCACATCTCTTATAAGAGTTGTCTTTATACTTATATTATTGTCATCCAAAGGTATTCCATGTGTGCAATGAAGAATGCATTCATGTGGCTATTCTGTATTACTTGTAACATAATCAATTAAAAATTCTCTTGAAATAAAAAGAGTGCTTATATGTCTTCAGAGTTACACAACCTGTAAATTCATGTAACTTATTTAGAAGACAATATACATACTAAATATCATAAAAAAGCTCTTACATCCTCTTCGAAGGGTTACATTTTTGGCCTCTTCTTTATTCAGACCCGTTAATATTAACATTGGATTCAGTGGTTTGATGCATCTTCCATACATTTCCACCACCTCAAACACATACTGCGCCTTCTTCCATCCATGACAGATGATCAACACAAGTGGCTGCCAAAAAGGAATGTGATTAGCAAAAATTACAGTACATGTAAAGTAGAATTTTCTTAAATTACGTTGTTAATATACTAATTATAACTCTCTGCACACAAAAGGATAACATACTTAGCATTTATTTCTTTATCTGTACACACTTTGTGCATACTTAAACTACTCTGAACTATACAAATTGCCTTCAAACACCTAATGAGGATAAGACAGCAGAAGAGTCCAGATGTGTTTGTAGTCTGCTGATCCATTTCAATAGGCGCTACCTGCTTGCACCCTTTAAAGGTTTACAAGAATTATTTTTGAGAATTTGGGAGTGCGATTGTCTCCTACTCTTTCCATTTTCAATAGCAAACATACAAAAACAGACTGCATTTTCTTCAAGTTCAAATAACATGTTTACATACCTATTAAACCTATCTCTCCACAGAACCCAATACTCTCTTACGTAACCTACTTAAGATTGATTTTGACAATCTTTTATATCCAAAAATAACTAGAATGTATAAAGTGGGCCTGGGCAAAGTGTTGATTATTTCATAGAAATTCAACAAATCCCAGAATGTTGCATTACATGAATTTCACAAAATCTTGCAATATACAATTTTGAATAATTTGTGCCCACAGGCGATTGGTACATACAGAAAATGTCTAGCCAAAGAATCATTTTTTGCACAAATCTGCTCTCCTCGATATTTTCCATTACTTATAGGAGGAATATCCATGCACCAAAAAGTCCAGGAAACTGCATTTCCACTAAATTGTTTATTTCACTAAATTCTCGTGAACTTTCTGGTGGATACTCTAACTGCATATTCCTCAGCTTGTGAATATTCGAAGGTGCCAGGCTGGATCCAGAGATAGATTACTCTCAGCTCTGCTCCTGTGTAACGGTAGGAGGTATTGTGTGGATCTGAGTCAACTTTGTCCTGCACAGGAAGTTGAGCCAGAGGCACATATACACAATCCCTACGCAATTTCATACGTTTCTTTCTTCACTGGTGCCATCAAATGTGGAGATCACTAACTAATCAAATATGAACGTGGGGAGCTCTGTAAATCAGACGCTTTATAGGGATGGTTAAGAGTGTCCATTCCACAAAACAGAGAGAAGGAAGAGTGGTGAGGAATCTGCAGTCAGGTAGAGTATCCACAAGAAAGAGCATTGCCGAAAACTTTTTCTTATGATGGATAATTCGAACCAGATTCCTCACCTTGTGAATAGATAACAGTACATCACAAGTTGATGGGTCTGTGAAAAAAACCTCATACCAAAATATCCTGCAGGACCAAATGTGATAAGTGCCCTTGTCGCCAGACAAGGTTTTCAAGGCAGTAATGCTTCATGACATATTCAGTGACACCCACGTTCTTACCGTACTCCACATGCCAACACAGTGGTACCTGCCTTGGCTTGGACTACTTGAGCCCTCCTGCCCTCGGAGGGCTGCTTCTTGGCCAACGCATAGCAAATTTCTATAAGGAATACTAGCTAACTTGAAGTGGTCCACTTTGGGACTGTATTCTTCCTCACCCAAGTCACCCACACAATGGGTCATTGCCAAGTAGATGATCTACAATCACAGTAAAAGGTCAAAGGTCTAAGCATTGGTCTCTCCTCTTTTGATGGGTGAGGTTGAGTGAACAATACCACATGGGTGACTATTTGTCTAACATGAAAGGGTGTCACAACTTTACGCAGAAATGCCACACTAGCCACACCACCAGTTTGTCTGGGGAAAAAAGGTGATGTAGGGGGGCTGAACAGACAGCTTGTAGCACACTTCTGCAACAAGCTGAGGTTATCGCTATCAGTAAGACTGTTTTCAAAGTCAGCAGACAAAGCACAAATTAGCATTAGCTCAAATGGAGGATGCCAGGAAAGTGGGGACCACATAAAAGTCACACTGTGACATTAGAAAAGGTTTGGGTGGTAGCATATGGACTGGAACTTCAGAGAACAGCATCACGACAGGAGATTAAAACAGTGACAGCTGGTCTGGTAAACACAAAAAGGCCAACAAGTAACCTATAACTAATCAAAATAAGTTCTTGCTGGGTAAAAAAAAAGACATCCATCTGCTAGAATGACCAACTACTTCAGAGGGCAATTGAAGGCAATCAACTGCTGCAACTCAATCTTCAATCAGGGAAGAGTAGATTGCACAAGCATGGGTGCAGGACCTTGCCCTGCTGCTGAGACAGAAGAACCTCCCGATGTGGCAGCCTGTTTGGAGGACAGATGCTCATGTCATGGCCAGAAGTTCTGGGTACCAAACTCACCTGGACCAGGTTCGAGCCACTAGGATGATTTCGGCCAAATCACACCTGATCTTGTTCAGAACTCTCGATATGAGAGGCAGCGATAGGAAGGTTTTTAGGAGTCCTGGGCTCCAATTTAGGCAGAATGTGTCTCAGAGAGCCTTCTTATGCACTCCAATGTACAAAAGTATTGACACTGCACATTCATGGGGTGGTAAAGATTTTGCCAGGTCCCTACCTCCACCCCCTCTGAATGGAGCGATCATTCATGATCCCCGAGCATAGTTAACGGAATTTGTCTGCTCGGGCATTTAAAGAACATGGCAGGTTGCTCAAGGTCAGACAGAAAGCTTGGCGACGCTGCCAGTTCCACAGGCGCAGGGCATCCTGGCACAGGGCCCAAGTCTCAGCTCTGCTTTTTGCAGTATCATACGGTGTTGGTGTTGTCCATGAGCACCTGGATCAGAAGGACTTAAATTCTAACCAAATAAATTGTAACTTCAATAGACTGATGTGGAGATGTGTCTCCACTGGAGACCAGAGTCATTTGATCTCCTAAACCCAACAGTGATGCATTCATAATGGCTCATCTCTGGGTGGGATAGGAAGAGGGGTCTGCCACCAGTCCACTTGCGGTCGAGCAGTGACCAATGGAAGTCTTATGCCGTCTCATTTGAAAAATGGATGGAATCAGAAAGGTTCCTTAAGTACTGAGCCCACTGAGACTTCAAATGCTACTGCACAGCCTGCATGTGCATCTTAGCAAAGTTCACCGGTAGGATGTGGAAGGTCAGGAGTCTTAAGAAGTCTCAGATGAGATCCAGGACTGAAGCTGAAAAATCGGATTCGTAGCCCAATGTCCTAGACTCAATAAAGAAGGAAGGCTCCAAATTGCACCATACCCAAAACTGCTTTCATGAACTGCAAACTAAGTAAAGGAGTCAGGCGTGACTTCGGCACAATGATTGAGAAGCCCAAAGATATTACGTTCACTGTCAACTAGAAATGATCTGCAACGGACTGTGGCAAGCCCATATCCAATATCCAGTTGTGAAGTAGGGAGAATAATAGTATCGCTGGAATGGCCTTATGCTGAGAACACGTCTACATACTCTATTTCGACTCAAAGCAGGACTATCAAGCCTTCTTGAGGTGCTCAGAGAAGTAGAGTTTGGCCTTGCAGTTCTGGATGTCCTTCTGTTTCATCCAAGAGCATTTGTTGCACAATTTCGAGTCATGCGAGGAGCCAAGACACCAAAGACAGACCTTGTGAGAGTTCTTCACTGACATCTGTTTGTGACAATCCATGCAGCATTTGAAACCGGTTGATTAGGCAGGGAAAACATGTAACTTGCAGACTGGATAATGTCTGGAACCATAAACTAAGGGATCGAGCTACAGATCTGTGGAAGAAGACATGAAGAGAAAGCAACAGACGTTGATACGTGGAGGTTGCAGTTATATTGTGGCTCAACATCACTTCCAAGGTGGAATGGATCTACGTGGAGCTGCACAATGCCACCTACTGGTGCTTGAGAGAACTGCTGAGAAAAAAATAAATCTCCTAATCTAGCATGGCACCTGGGGGTATTCACAAGGTAAAGAATCAGCAGTTAGAAGTATTCATCATAAATATGCAATTTCCCTGGACTGAATTTCTGGTTGGATTCTCAATGGGTGTAAAGCAGTGAGCTCCATGTCCAGATAAACATTTTATGGGTGGAAATATTGTTTTTGTTCAACAATTCTGCCCCTGTTATATTACTAGCAGTCCTGGGGTCCCACCTACTGAGGAGGAAAGCACAGCAGGCTTCCGTTTTGATTTACGAGCCACATCCATGATGTAGCCTGCAGAAGAGGGCTTACCTATAAACTCCGAACATGACCGGGGCATCCTGAGTTGAGCAGACCTTTCATCCTTTCCACCACCACCCTTGTCAATCCCCTTTGGTTTTTGGTCCCCCTGCAACTAAAATAGACTGGTTTGAGATGGATCACACAGGCGCTCTCTCCGAATCATAGCCTAGCATGAAAATTAGCTTATAGGCGAGGTAGGAGTTGGAGATGGGTGCTTGGAGGGCCATCCAGAGGTGGAGTGTGCCACTCTTGTACCCTGTGGAGGCATTGTTGTACCGCATGTTTTAGACAATTTATTACAACGCCGTTCCCTAGTTGGGTTGCTGGACACCCCATGTGACAAGAAAAAGGCTCTCTATGCTAACGCAAGTTGCCAGACTGCATTGATTTATGGATTATTGACATTGTGGATTATTACGCTTGCCTTTTACCCCGTGCATGTGATCCATTGCTCATTGGCCATGATTGATAGGTAGTCCTGTAGACACTAAGTAGTGTGGAAGAATCATTTGAAGCACAGGATGGCCCAGGTGCCTGTCCGGAATCTGAAACTCAATATTTAGGTACACCTCAGGTTGGCCAAAACTGCCTGCTGTCTCGTTTGCTATGGGTAAGGTGGATCAAAATCATGGCAAATAGACATTTGAACTGTGCAGGCCACCCAGGAAGGCATTGGTTGCACATGGGACTGAGGGTGGTGGGGGAAATTGCTGGACATGAACGCAACAGACTCTGGCTGCTCGACCGATGCACTTCTCACTGCATCGGAGGGAAGCCTCAGTTCAACGGACTCAAAAATGTATTCAGTGACCTCATGGTTGTATCATCGGACAAGGAATACATTGCCATACTGATTGCTTGGATGGAGCAGAGAGACAGATATTGGATTAAGGACAATTAGGCAGCACTAGCTGAGAGACTTTAAAAGATGACTATGCAACTACGGCGAAGAACGAAGATTTAGCTGCCCTCTCTCTGAGAAATATCACACTGCCTACCTGGGGCCGCATCGAGGCCCGTGCCTGCTGACCCTTCTCGCTGTGCTGGGGTGGGAATCAGTACCCCTGCTGACATCACTGCTGCACCGGAGGTAGGCGCATCCTGGCCACACAACGGCGCCAACAGACTCCTGCAGCGCGGGACACACTGCCCACCTGGTGCCGCATCGAGGCCCGTGCCTCCTGACTCTCTCTGCTGTGCTGGGGTGGGACTCAGTCCCCCAGCTGACATCGCTACTGCACCGGAGGGAGGAGCCTCCTCAACGCACAAAGGCGTCAACAGATTTCCGCAGGGCACACCCGGGCAAAGCCACTGGAGGCCAATCTACGCTCGTCCGCGTATGGACGAGGCTGGGCACCCCCTCTTTAGTTCTTCTCTTTTAAGACTACATCGGACCTTGGACTCGGCCAAGCCTGAAGACTTAAGACACAAGAACAGGCAGATATGTGTTTATTTATTTAATGAGTATCCAGGTCTTTGAGAAAAACGAAAAAAGCAGCAATGCATAGGCTATGGGCAAACACAAATTAGCCCAGGCAACTGGGAAGGGGATTCCAAAGGCAGTAGCCTCTATCAAAGCAATTACTAACTACTTATCTAACGCTATGGGCTAACTGAATAATGAAATCACTAATGCAGAGAGACTAGCTGCAAATAAATCTGCCCTACATAATGCAATGGATAAAGCTATTGAGGAAGATACGCTATCAGAACCAGTGACCTCTCCCAAAAGGAAAATGCATATCGCAACATGTGTCTCCAATAACCCCATTTTGATTAGTGAAGACTCTCCGAAAAGTGAGTTATCTCCCCCCACCCACCCCCCAGCAAAGAAATGCTGTCAGTTGGTGGATCCATCAGCCACTAACTTAAAAAAAGGGAAGGCAACTACAGGGGGAAAGGACATTTTGCCTCCACAAAGGCACTTAAGGTCATGAATAAAGAAAAACACTAAAATCCTCCAAAGCATAGACTGGTCATTAAGAAAGTTACACAGTAGATTGAGAACACAGCAGGATTAGCTAAAGAAGGATCTGGAGGCTATTAAATCTGGAATATCTAAATTCGAGATAGCTGTAAAAGAAATATTAGCTCAAGCTAAGACACAAACTGGGGACACTACTACAAAGGAAGTGGTACAAAATAATCACAACATCATATGTTGCCCCTACTCAAACATCCCTGGTTTCCAACTAAAGTAAGAGACTCAAGAAAGACCTATAAATACAACCTTCCACCAGAAGCAATGGCATATGTAATTATATTGAGAAACGTACCTAAATTAATGCTGCACGTAACAGAAACCCAGACCGAGCTCAAAAATAAGGTGATACACTGGTTGGAAAAACTGTTTTTGAGTACCAACAGGTTTTTTCCAAGAAAAAATAATGGTCAGAAGAGTGGACTGGATAGGCCCCTCTAGGAAAATTGGTGAAGGTGACTGTATTGTAGTGAACTTTCAATCCCCCAAGATGGTTGAAACTGTACTCCAGTCTGGGTTGGAGGCCATGCCCTGAAAATACTGAAGGGAACATTTTAGCTGAATCTCTTGGCTTTGTTTACAGGCCAGACATGTTTTTTGGTAGGGCTGGCATTCCCTCACAAATAGAGCTATTATCAAACCGGAACATTATTCAACATCTTATAAAAACCAATTAATAGACATTTGATAACAGTTCTGACTACAAACAGGTTTTCACACCTCTCAAATTATGACGAACAGGATTGACAACCGGGCTGGGAGGGGAAGAAGTGTAAATCTTAATTGATACACACCATGTAGCTTGTGAATTACAAAATCTAGACCGGGGTAATCTGACCTCTACAAAAAAAGAAAACAATAATTTCGTAATTAAGACTTGGAATGTTGCAGGAGTAAAAAATAAATTAGCGAACCCAGCGTGGTCAGTCAAACCCACCTAGTCTGCCTACAAGAGACATGTGTAATAGACTATTTTCATGTGGAGGGTTTTACTTCGTTTCTCACCCCGGAAACACCCTTAGAGGGAGGGTGGGCTAAAAAAGCTTTAGCCGTCTCAATACCCATAACCACATCACTAAAACTGTTAAGGTCCTATATGTCTTCCCCCTACTTTCAATTCCTCCATCTTCATCCATCTTCAAACGGTGGAAAAGTTCAATTTGGTTTTAATTAGCTTTTATAATAATGTTTTTAATAAAACTAAAGCCAATGTTATCATGGATTTAAGTTTATTTTCTTTGTATATCACTGATCTCCCTGGCGCTCTGAACTCAGTAAGAGGGGATGCCCCCAAAATTGGTAGAATGTCCATTGGGTCTCTATTGTATGCAGACGATGTTGCAATATTTGATCTAACACCTATTGGCCTGCAACGCCGTCTGGACGTTTTAAACAAATATGCAGAGGTTCACTTTTAGAAAATTAATATTGCAAAAAGCAAGATTTTGGTTTTCCGTAAGAAGGGGTTTAGAATAAAGAGATGTTTAAGATGGATGCTTGGTTTTGAAAAACTGGAACTGGTTGACTCGTATGTATATTTAGGGAAAGTTTTTTCCAAAACAGTTCGAGACTTGGAGCATACTAAACATTGTGTTAGTAAAGCTGTCTCCCAGGCAAGTGCATTAAACAGATTTGATAAAACTTGCGGGAGACGCCATTTTAACCATGTCTTATCTGTTTTCAAGGTCAAACTCCCACCCTCGTTAATATATGCTGCCGAGGTGTTGGACATGAACCATTGGCTCTCGTTTGATAAGGCGGAAGGATGAATTATGCGCCAAATTTGCAATTTAAACTCTCTGGCTGCCCCACATGTTCTGCGCCTTGAATGTGGATTAGTCTTGTCCTTCATCTTAGGTGGGGTAACTCTCTCTTCTTGGGGGAAGAGGGTACTCTTAGGACAGCCCTGAGAAAAGAAATCTTTTGCACTCTAAAAGAACAATCAACGTTTTTTAGGCCTTTTTTATGTGCAAATGATACTTTTGGTCGTTGTTGAACTCCCGCTTCTCGTATGCCTAAATCTGGTTTGAAAAAGTTTTTTTTTCTTCAATCTTTATTGAGTTTTTACATTATTGAAGCATCCCAGCCCCCCACCCCACCCAGAGACAGGCATGATAGTTAAACGAATATATAAACAAACATAGGTCAGAATAAACACATAATTATACAAAAATTATAATTGAGCAAATTAACATATAATGACATCATCTACATCCTTGATTAATCAGTATGTTCCACCCATTGTGCTGAGGGCTCCCAAATTTCGAACCCTTTCTTTTTCTTATTCCGACCCTTACGACTGTATATAGCAATTTCCAAACTATAGGTTGCTAACAAACGAGCTTGCCATTGTTGAAATGTAGGTGAGTATAGGTCAAGCCACTTAGCTATTCTTTTTAGGAGTATAATATAGTTGAAAAAAAGTCTTATAGTATTGTGACTATAATTTAGTTATTAGGAGTGATTGAGAATGATCAAATCCCATCTGAATTGAGGTTTCTGGTATATCTAAAAGGTTCTGCCAAATTTGAATATGTTTGTCTAAATCCTCAGGCAGCATGTTAATCAGATTATTGTATAATTCCGCAATTTTAATTGTGTTATTTAATCGATTCGATTAATTGTATTTTCCGAAATGCAGAGTTGCCGCCACCCTTTTTTATTATAAAATCTCTAATTTGTAAGTATTTAAAAAAGTCGCGATGATCCAGACCAAATTTCTTTAATAATTCGAATGTACTAAACCCAGTTGAATTATAAAATGAGCCAAGTCTAGTGATACCCAGCCTAACCCACCGTTCCATACATGAATCGGAGAAGATCTCAGGGAGATTTCTATTTCTATATATAGTCGTATAGTGCGAAAATCTACCAATCCAAAGGATTTTACGTATATTGCCCCATGCAGTATATATACCCTTTTAAGTTTTAAAGCGAACCTTTTTAAAGTGACAATCATAAGTCAAGCACCAAAGATGATTTCCTGTCTCTTCGCCCAAAATAAGTTCCTGTGGAGTCGGACCCCACTGACTTGATCTAATTGCAAGTTTGGGGTTAAGAGTGCTCTGCTACAGTTGAGAATAGTCGCCAACCAATAAACTTTAAAATTTGGAAGGGCAAGTCCTCCTCTATCTTTAGGTAGATTAATTAATTTAATGGCTCTACGCGATCTACTATACCCCCAAATAAAGCGAGAAAATATACCATCAATTTCTTAAAAAATTTATTGTTCAAACATTAGACAGATAGTTCTGAAAAAATATAAAAAGTTTGGGAAAAATACCATTTTAATTAGGTTGCACCTACCGATAATAGTTAGGTGTAGATTATGCAGTTTCTTCAAAGCTTGGTCCGTTTGTTTCAATAGTGGTTTGAGATTGAGTTTAACCAAATTGTCAAGATTTGAAGTGATATTAACTCCTAGATAAACTGCATTTTTTACTACCCTTATATCACAATAATTAATTTGGTTATTGATTATGATTTGAGTTTTATTTGAATTTAATTTATAACCCGATACTACTCCAAAATCCCCAGCCTCTTGTTCAATTCATTTTATGGCCTCCTTTGGGTTAGCTGTTTTATTTAACAATATCATCGGCATATGCCAATGTTTTGGTGACTCCATTGGGGGTCGTTATTGGTCTTATGGCTTGATTGGATTCTAGTCTCCGAATAAACGGATCTCTAAATAGAGCAAATAATAGGGGGAAGCAAGGGCAACCCTGCCTTGTCCCTCTTGTCACTTTAAAATTGTCCGATGTCTCCCCATTTATCATGACCATTGCTTCCGGTATAACATACAACATACGTATTGCCCTGATGAAAGTTTCCCCTATCCCGCTCCTTGACATAGTCGTCCATAAATATTGCCAGGAGACCCTATCAAACGCTTTTTCAGCGTCTAGCAGTATAAGTGCCATAGGGTCCCCTGCAATTTCGGCTATGTCAAAGAGTGTGATAACCCTCTGAATGGGATCCGTGGTAGAACAGCCCGGAACGAATCCATGTTGCCTCACTGAAATAATTTTATGAACTAGTGGAGCAAGCCGGCTGGCCAGTAATTTAGAATAGATTTTAGAGTCATTATTGATTAAGGTGATAGAACGGTAGGCCCCTAGCTCAGTGGGGTCTTTATTCTTCTTGGGGAATACAATAATCTTTGCCTGTGCCCAGGATCCTGGCGGTTGACCACCCTGAAACACATGGGTCAATAGCTTGGTAAGAATCCCTTTCAGTTGTTTACTAAATCTGGCATAAAATTCTGATGGAATTCCATCGAGACCCGCTGCTTTACCAGTTGAGAGGGTATTAATTGAGAGGAGTATCTCGACCCATTGTGGTTCCTCAGCCAAAATATCTTGATCAGTTTGGAAAAGTAGTGTCCATGTTACCAAATCAAGATATTCTTCGATTTAAGATTGAGTTTTACATGTCTCGGTATATAATTCCTCATATCTTTTAAATAATTCTCTAATTGCATTAGTGTCTTGTATAAGGCCATTATTGGGATCTCTAATCTCTTTAATTGTATTGTCAGTATAATCCTGCCTTGTACGAGCAGCTAATTGGTGCCCCACTTTTTCCCCGAGCTCATAGACCTTTTCCTTGTTTTGGGTGGCTTTACAAACTGCTTTTAATGTAAATATATCTACAATTTGGTTTTTGGTGATGGGAACTTCTCTTATTGCTTCCTCAACATTAGTATTTCCCTGAATTGCCCTTACTAGATCTTCCTCTTTTTTAGCTAATTTATTTTGTAGATTATTTATCCGTAATTTGGCATTTTGGTTACTTTTGATAATTCCCGCTTTAAGGGTATCCCATCCAATTTCCAGCGGGGCGCTGCTGAGATTAAATTCTAAAAATTCAGGAATCCAATTTTCTATAAGCTGACAATATTCTTCGTTAAGCAGTAAAGCCCTTTCAAAAGTCCACCTCTTATGGTTCGATTGTATCTTTCCTATATCAATACTTATAATTAAAGGGTTATGATCAGACAACACCTTCGGTAATTTATCTATAGTGCAATTCGTAGCAATGCAATGTGAAGCAAATATATAGTCCAGTCTTGCGAATTTGTAATGTGGGTGGGAAAAGAAGTTATAACCGGGGTTATTTGAAAAGTGCATTTGCCAACAGTCGAAAATCCCATGTGTACTACAAAGTTCTTCAAGGGCTTTATACACTCTCGGTTTCCTGCCTTGATACATGAATTTGTTTGGCCCTTGCGCCCAATCTGCTGCAAGATTCAGGTTAAAATCACCACAGATGATCAATGGTAGTGGCCAATGTGCTAATTCGTTGTTTAGAAATATAAAAGGATCAGGATCATCATCTACACACCCATATACCGAGCAAATGGTTCGTTTTTTCCCCACACTATATTGACATTCGGTAATGGCCCATCTTCCAAACTTATCTGCCGCTGATTTATCAAATTGGAGATCCCCACCGCGTGCCATAATTGTTACTCCCCGTGTTTTGTTTGCCCGAGTAGTTGCCTTGATCACCCTATATCCTAGAGTTTTTAAAATTGCAATTTGGAACCCTTCGACATGAGTTTCCTGGAGGCAAACTATTACCGCTCCGATTGCATTAAGACATATTGTCGTTCTTTGCCATTTTTTTGGGACGTTTAATCCACAAATATTAATTGTTAGTATTTCTAATTGACTTATTAATAGACAGAAAAAAGTAATCCATCATTAAAGCTTTCCCCAAGCAAATGGATTCTTACAAATTCCACAACTTCTGACCTGATTTCATGCCTGTAACCCCACCCTCACACTCTTCCCCCGTACCCTTTTAATAAAAAAAACTGCTTCCCCCGCCCAGTGAACCATCGCACCCCCCACTACCCCTTACTGAGGTACTGAGACTTCCTGGTTCAGAGCGAACCAAGTTGTGGGCACCCGTGTGATTAGTAGCTCCAAGCGGCCACCAGCCCCAACCCCCGTATCTGCCTGAAGGAACGGGGTTATTCTTAATCATAGTGTGTTCAGTTTCCATCAATTATTTAACATATGTACAAATTAGTGACAATGATATAGCTGCTACAGACATTTTACTTATGATTGTTGCTAAGTAATCTATTTATTATTCTTGCTTTTATCTAAATTTGTGATTTCTTTTAAGTACGCTTCTGCCTGTATTTCACTGGTAAAGATTCTCGTAGTGCCGTTAATTATGATTTTTAATCGTGCCGGGTTCTGCAAATAAACGGTGGCACCGATTAGTTCAAATGGAGTGATTAGCTGTCTCAACCTCCACCTTCTTTCCAAGGTCGCGTGGGCGAAGTCAGGTCTGCAAAAGAACGAGAAGCCCTTATATTCTCTTTTTTTTGTGGGCCGAGCTAAATCAAAAAGGGCTTCACAAAGTAGAAAATTACCAAAATTTACCAAGAGCGCCGGAGGATATTGCACAGTTGTCTTAGATTTTTTTGAGAGAGTCAGAGGAAAGCGATGCGCCTGTTGTATTTCTTTGGTAAGGTCCCACATGTGTAACTCTGAAAACGCTTCTTTCAACAACGCGATCATGTAGCCCCTGGGATCCTTCCCCTCTGCATTCTCCGGTATCCCAAGAAAACGTAAATTATTCCGTCGTGCTCTATTCTCCTGGTCTTCAACCTTCTGCATTAAACCTTTAACGATACCATCCTGCTCTTTCCCAAGTGTTTGTAGAGCCGATACATCTTGCTCAATACTTTCCATACGTGTTTCCACTGATGCCATTCTGTCCGAGATTTCAAGACACGTGGCTCCCACTTTTTGTACAGCCCCCTTGAGTTTCAGTATGGCAGTATGAACGACAGTATGGATTTTTTTGGTTATCCTGTTTGACGTCTTCTTTAAAACTCTTAATTGGTTTTAACACGTCGCACAAGGAGGGTTCTAATTGTGATCTCCTGCCATCCCAAACATCAGGTTGCGAAGTCTTAAATGTTTTTGATTCTCCGGAAAGACATAGTTTAGGATCTAAACAGATAATATCTTGTGATGCAATATTCCTGGTTCTTTGACTGGTCTGATCAGTGTTACTCCCTTGATCCGTAGTGACCTCATAGATTAATTCATTTTGTCTTTTTTGTCTTCTTTTTCTTCTTTCTTGATTTTTTATTGACGCACTATCCTTTGAAGCTACACTCAATTTTAATTCAAGCTCTTGTTCTGGCTCTGGCTCTGATAAATCACATTCACGATCTGATGGTTCAGGAGACCCAACACTCGTCTGTTCTAGCTGCTGCAACTCACTTGAAGTTGAGGCGCCAGTTTCATAAATTTCAGAACCTGAATCAGACTCCGCAGACTCTGCAATGCCAGCATGGGTCAGGCATTGAAACTGATTGTGCATGACAGGATTTTGATCTAGATTTGCGTCTTCCCCGATATCACTATCAATGATTAGCTCTGGTACATGCTGTATCATTTGTATCTGATGTCTCTGTTGTACCGCGCCTTCGTCATGATCCAGAATTTGAGTCAGTTGGACGCTAAGTAGCTCTGAAGCGTGGCCATTATTGGAGTCTATTTTTGTAGTCAGCTTATACTCCGCCATTCCAGCTGTGACTGTGTTTTTCCCCACACTGACTGATCCAGTTGCTTGTTCGGGTACTGTTGTTAAATTAACCATTTTGATTGTTTCGCTCATTTTGATCTCCAACATGCCCTTATCATGATCCTTAACTTTATCCTTATCCATATGTTTATAAATTTCTGACACTTCGGGTTGTGTCCGTAATTTAACAGAGGGATTATTTCCTTGGACACATGGAATTTTCGTTCTGTTTGATATGTGGGCTAAATTTGTATCCAGAACAATGGGCCCATCGTTCCCCACAGAGCCCGACGAAGCTTTAGCCACAGGATTAAATATACTTGAAATCCGGGGTTGAGCTTCAGCAGCTTGCCCGGTGGTTTTTGCGGCAGTTTTTAAATTTTTTATTGTCGGCAATCTTCTTGCCTTTTTAGCCAGCAGGTCTGTCTTATCTGTAGCACACCCACTACTCTGTATACTGAGCAAATTATTAATTTTGTCATCTCCATTCCCATCACAATCAATATCCTTGTCTTTTTCCTTTTCTGCAATTTTGGGTTTACTTTTTTCCTTATCTTTAATCTTATCTTTGTCCTTTTCTTTCTCTGCCTTGCTCTTTAAGCCTCTTGTCTCGGGTCGGTTCACAGCGCCCGTGGAACTCTTCGCTGTTTGAGGTGTAGTCTGACCCCCGGTTGGACCTATGACACCTAGGCCCCCTGATGGTACTAAAGTGTTTGTGTCTAAAACATGGCTACCTGTAGGCTCTTCCATACTGCGCTTTATCTTTTTTGCCCGAACAATTTTTAAACGTAGCTCACCTCTGCCCGAGTGCCTAGATTTCCTCCTCCACCTAAGCAGACTCACACCCAGACCTCCAGTGAGCGTTTTGAGTGTTCTGAATGTTCATTCCACGATCAAAACGGGCAGCACACGCCCAGACCGGCAGAAGAGGCTGCAAACAGCAAGCACCAGCCAGCATCAGACCTCACAGGGCCGTCTGACCGTATCGGCCGCCCTCCAGACATTTCCCTAGCAACCGGGAATTCAGCTACCACAGCTGAGGCTCTGAATCAATGCGGAAGACGCCGTCTGCACAAACAGGTCAGTGCTGCGCACCGAGCCGTTCTCGACGTTTTCGCCAGCCGAGAAATTGTCTCGGAGCTTCTTTTTCTGTCCTTTTCTCTCCAGGACGTTGCCGCGATGAGGAAAGCTGAAAAAATGCTTTTCAATCAGCGGCATCCACCCGCGGGCTTCTCCCGCGGCCTTCTCCCGCGGTGTCAAGTGCAGTTCTCCTGCATCTCTCACATCTCCATTAGTCAGTTAAGGCTCAGGTTGCTTCACCGTACCCACATCGCACAGCGTACTCCTCCACAACAGCTTGCATCAGCTTGCCTAATGTCACTATCCTGTCATTTTCTTTGAACGCTGCAAACAAAAACCTCCATGCAGCGTTGAACACAGAAAGAGAACCGGCAGAGTAGCGGGGGTCCGAGCAAGCAGAGTCTGCCTCAAGTTCCAATTACCCTGACGCCATCTTGGCTCCTCCCCTGGTGGTTGTATACCAGTAAGTTGAAACAGTTCTTAAAGAAATTTAGACCCCTCTCAGTTTGGCGAGAGACGCTGCTTTAAGCAAATCCAGGCCCAGTAACGTGGCTGTCAGTGGGAACGCTTTGGGGAATAAACCACAGCCTTATTTAACTTGGAATATCCCTCACGGGATTAGAAGGCTGATACTCCTACTGAGACTCAATATGCTGCCCTTAAGAGACGTTACTGGCATCTGGGATAAAACACCTAGAGAGTAGAGAATTTGTGAATTCTGCCAGTTGCAAATCCAAGATCTAAATCATGTCCTATTTGTGTGTTCAAAGCTGCAAAGTCCAAGGCGAGTGTTTTTAAAATCAGTATTTATCAGATTTAATATTCACTCCACTCAGAACACACGTTCTTTGGTCTTGTCCCCTCCGAATGAAATGGTTTGTTTTAGGATATACCAATTTTTTTTAGAACATTTTTGCCTATTTATTAGAACATTGTCCAACAGTAGTACTCAGGTTAGGATACCAATTGGTTGGCTATCTAATTGTTTCATGTATTCATAGCATTATTTGCACATTTCTTAGTATGTTTGATATAAGAATTTTTATTAGTCAGTTATGTGATTGTTTTATGTATTATAGCATAATTTGCACATTTTTTAGTCTGATAAAATTTTATAGTAATGTATGAGGAAGGAATTTTGTATTGTATGTAATGTTTGTCCTTTTAAATTGATGCCGTGTTTTTGTGGACCTCTGTAGGAGTTCCAAAACAAAATAAATAAATACAATTGGAAATTGGATAAATTGGATTTAAGTAGGGAGATTGAATCATTTTTAAAACACATCAAGGACAATTATATATTAATATGGCTGGGGATTTTAATATGAGCTAATGCAATAAGAGGAGATCTAAAGGCTGTGGCTATATAAAAACTAATGGGGAAGGAATTACGCATTCCTTGCCCAATTTATACAGGGAGGCAATACATTATTTTTAGATATAGTTTGGAATTGCTAGAACATCCTTAAGAGTAAGGACTATCGCTAATACAAACGTATTATGGGAGCCGCAGAAGCTCCTTTATTGACCAAATCTTAGTGACCATCAATTAATAGAATTTTTTTACATTATTCCACGTGTTTTTAGTGACCACTCCATTTTGACAGTGGCCCCTCATATACATATCCTGAAGCCTAATATTCTAAAATTATGCACCAATTCGGAACACAGGCAAAAGTGGTATTAGCTTAAAATGGGCAAATATTAATGGTATGGTCATTACAGTGGAAATTATGGCAGGAAATCTTGAAGACTTTAATACACGCACAGATCTGAAGTCCACACCGCTGTGTATTATGGTAGCCTTTTGTAAAATAATGGCAGAAATCTCTGAGAAATTAAGATACCCCACTAGAAGTAAAGTAAATAAAAGGCAGGGATGGTTCGACATGGACTGTTCCCAAAGCCAACAGAAAACTGAGGAAAGCTTTACTGGATACTCCGAGAGACTGGGACAAAATCAGTAAATTGAGAGTTATGTACCAAATCTGCCCTAGATAAAAGAAAAAGAGATGAAAGATGAGTTCTGGGACGATCTAGTACAGGCCGCAGAATTAAAGGATAATTCCCTCTTGTGGAAAATAATAAACCAGTCTTTCCTGAAAGATAGAGCGGATCCAAGGGTATAGGTATTTGTACAACAGGGGGACTGGATAGAACATTTTGGCACTATTTTTAACCCCAACTGATCTGTAGAGTTGCCCATCTCAACTGTATATTCTACTGATATCCCAGCCGTAAGTTTAGATGAGGTCATTAATGCACTCAAGAAAGTTGCTAATGGAAAAGCCTCAGGCCCCAATGGGGTCCCAATAGATACCTTTAAGGCACATGCTATTTTATGGGCCCCTCTGTTAACACAAGCATGTAACACAACAGTTAAGGGCTTTTTTTCGGTTTCCTGGACGGAAAGTAAGATTGTCCCAATATTTAAAAAAGGACACAGAGGGCACCAGAGATGCTATCGCCAAATATCCCTCCTGGACTCCAGTGCCAAATTAATGGGTAGAATCCTTTTGGACAGGCTGGAACAATGGGTGAAGGAGAAACATATTTTCACTGACATACAGGACGGGTTCAGGGGGGATATTGGCACGATAGAACAATGTGTTAACTTACATCTGCTTATTAACAAATACACAGTTCTAAAAGAGGGACATGTTTACCTTTGCTTCGCAGACTTAAGTAGTGGGCTCGATCTGGTAAGTCACAATATATTACGGAAAACTCTCTCGGATATGGGTGCCCCGCTGGGTATTATTAACTATCCGTGGTACTCCTACCTGACTGCACAGGTAAGCTGTGGAACAAAGGGGGAATGACCCGAAAGATTTAAGGTTGCTCGGGGGATCAGACAGGGATGTGTCCTTGTTCCCCTGCTCTTTTCATTCTATGTAAAAGGGTTGGATGAGTGTTTACAGAAAGTGAAGGCTGATTCCCTCATGGTTGGATCTCTGCCTGTTCCAATTTTATTATATGTAGACAATGCTGTTCTTTTCTGGAAACCCAAAGAAATGAGAGTAAACTTAGAGAAAACCATAATGGTGAGTGGAAATGGAAGACACATCTAAATGTTTTCATACCTAGGAGTACAAATTACTGCATCAGGGCGCTGGGAAAGCAAAATAAATATCTCCAAGATGACATTTCTGAGAATTAGGAGATACGGATGCTAAACAAAAGTAAGTGCCTCCCAAGTTCGGTCTAAAGCGCTGCAGTGTGTGGGTGGACAAACTGTGCCCACTGCAAACCTTAAGAGAATTTTTTTTGGGTGCCACTGTTGGCTGTGCGAAAAAACAAGTTCAACATATATAATCCATAAGGCAGTGGCAGTTCCTTTTTTAGAGGACGACCTACATGCTAGACCTGTGGTACAATATATGGAGCAAAGTAGGGAAAAAGTTCACAAAGGCTATAATACTAGACTTCCGAATGCTAGTTGCATGGAGAAAAATAAGATAGCTGACTTATATAGACAGAGAGGGAGAGATACCAGAGAGTGCAAAAAAATCTACGGTGTGTAGATATCGGTCATGACCAGTACGAGTGAGTGGGTCTAGAAAACTACTTGATAATTGTAAAGAACGGTATGCAGCGTTTAGAACGCAAGCATTACCACCGAATACCTTTACAACGCGGGCGTAACAACGAAAGTTGTTACCACGCATTGCGCTGGGGGGCGCTCAAGGATAGTAAATGATTTAATTTACTATCCCAACACCTTCCCTACTATCCACGGGGACTGGTGTTGGAATAGTAAATTAAATTAATCAATTTTGCGCCCCCCAGCGCAATGCGTGGTAACAACTTTCGTTGTTACGAACGCGTTGTAAAGGTACGCGTTGTCAATGTATGCGTTCTAACGTCATACATCTGTAAAGAACACCCAACACAGGTTCTATCTCACCAGATTACGCCTAGGAACAGTGCACTTAAGAGTTGCCTTTCCACAAATCGGGGTGTGGACTGATACACTACTAAAATCCCCATGTGATGGTAGAACTAGCCAAAGCACAATACACTATTTTATTTTGCAGTTTTTGTAAGGATTTAAAAAAACAATTTTTAGCACTGATTTCTTTAAACTGGTAAATATATTTATTAATCCTGAGCAAAGCACTACGCTACGCTCGCTTAGTTTGTGAAGTTTGCGCTACTTCGCACTATGCGAACTGCACATAGCACAGTGCAAACACGCGTGGAGTAGTGTAGTGCAGCGGTAATTTTTTGCTTGCTCGCAGTCCTCAACGTCAAGTTGGCGACCCCGAGCAAGCAAAATGACATCCCGGCGAGAATTTTTCCTCGTTTGCGATTAGCTACATCAAGTTGCCGATCGCGAGCGTGGAAAATAGGCCTCCCGGCGAGATTCTCAACGCGGGGAGGTCAGGTTTCTCATTGCGAGTGGTCGCGTAAGCTCGCGACCGCTCGCGATGAGAAACTAGCAGTCCGCGTTGAGAAAGCTGCCGCACAAGTAAAAATCTACTTGAGCGGCAGAAAACTAAAGCTCGCACTGTGCAAGATGCCGTTTTGAATGATTGCACAGTGCTGGATGCTTGTCAGCACTGTGCAATCATTGAAAACGGCATCTTTCACAGTACGAACAGGGTACTACGCAGCTCGCGTAGTGCTACGCGTAGCTCGCGTAGTGCACTTTGCATAGCTTCGCGCAGCGCTACTTCGCAATCTACGCCCAGTTCTAATATTTATGAAGAGGATGCTTTTAACTATTTATGTTATTTGGAAAATGGGGATATCTTTTAGTCTGTTTTACATTTATTATATCGGCCTTCGGAAGAAGGAAGCATCTAGCACACTTGGAAGCTTTAACATATGAGGCTACATTATAAACCCATCCTTTATGAACTGTTTGATTACAACGACACTTGACTGATTGGGCAAATTGTTTTGAATTAATGATGGGAGCACCTGGTAACCATAATTATTAATATGGCCGGACCACTAATTAGGTTCCTGTCCGCCTTTAAGATCTGGAGATCCTATGTTGTTACGTACAAATGTTATAGGTTATCGTTTTTGGAAATGCGCATTGAGATAAAAATTAATGTATCGTATTTTAAGTTATCAGTCAATTGTATTGTCCCCTCATTACTTGTTATGCCAAATGGACTGCTGGACAAGTTACTTACCTTCGGTAACGATATATGTGTAAGACACATTAATTAGTGTTAGATTCCTTACCTTAGAATTACCCCAAGGCGTCAGACTGGATACGGAAAGTTTTTGTCAGCAGTACCCCTGCGCGTCTAAAGGTGGCGTCGTGTGGCTCCGCGTCCATCGCTGGCATTGTGGTCACCGAAATGACGTTGAGGCAGCTACTTAGATGATGCCCTTGTTTGCTGACGTCACTTCTGTACACTACTTTCCGCGCCAGGAACGCAGAGCCACGCAAAATACTGACCACTGGTGCATTGAAATCAGGGCCCTGAAAGGGATGACCTTAAATCTAGAAATCAGTTCGCAGAAAGGGGTGGATGGGTGGGGTAGTTAAGAAAGTATCACTACTAATGTTTCTTACAGATCTATTGTTACCGAAGGTAAGTAACTTGTTCATCTGAAAGAAACACGTAATGATAAGATTCCTTATCTTAGAATAGATACCCCAGCAATACCAGCCCCGGTGGTGGGTCTGGGAACCAAGGTCACACCAGAAAGTCCCAGAGAACAGAACCGCCAAAGAAACGGTCTCTCCGGACTTGGCCGTCCAGGCAATAGTGCTTAGTAAAAGTGTGCAGCGAGACCCACATAGCTGCCTGACAGATGTCTTGTAAGGGGACACCACGTCCCAGTGCCATAGTGGCAGCCATCGCCCTGGTGGAATGGGCATGCGGACCCACCGGAGGCTCCTTTTTAGCCGGAGAATAACAGGCTTTAATACACAAGACGACCCATAGGGTCTCCCTCCCTGTGCAGATCCGCCGTCTAGACTGCCTTTTGTCCTTTCGTAAAGCAATTAAAACTCTCATTTCCGAGGGACTAGCTTCCACTCCTATGGTCTAGCTTCTGCACTCTGTTGGCATGCTACAAGCGCCGGGACACATCTTTGCTGAAGCATCTGTCGCGCTATACAAAACTTCCAAATAAAAAATAGGGAGATAGGCTGCTTGTGTACGGCCCGACCTTTCTTGGCTCCAACGTAGCCAACAAAGAGATGGTCATCCACCCGGAACCATTGTGTGCGATTCAGTTAAAATGAGAGCGCGTGTTTTGGGTCCAGACGGTAGAGACTCTTCTTCTCTGGAAGGATGCAGAGGCAGAAAGACGGTGGGCAGAGTGATGGTCTGCCCAATGTGAAAGTCAGTGACAACCTTTGGCAGAAAGGAAGGACGTGTTCTGAGCACAACCTTGTCTGCATGGACAGATAGAAAAGGAGGTTTACAAGAAAAAGCCTGGAACTCATTCACTCTCCTGGCACAGGTTATGATAACCAGGAAAGCAGTCTTCAAAGTCAGCAGACGAAGAGGACAGTTGTGAAGAGGCTCAAAGGGAGCGCACATTAAATATGGAAGAACCACGTTTTAGTCCCACTGTGGCATTACAAAAGGAATAGGAGGGAAAGATAAGTAGTGCCTTTGAGGAATCTATTTACAACTGGGGACTTGAAAAGAGAAGGCCGGTCAGGTAGCCTGAGAAAGGCCGAAATAGCAGAAAGGTAGCCCTTAATAGTGCCCAGAGCAGAGCCCTGCTGGGCCAAAAAAGGAAGGAACAGAAAAAATTCAGAGCGAGAGGGCAGAAAGTGGATCCACAGCCTTTGCTGTGCACCATGCCACAAACTTGTTCCACCTGCAGGCGTATACCAACTTAGTAGAAGAACGCCTGGCTGCCAGAATGACATCACAGACTTCAGGAGGCAAGTAGAACGGAATCAACTGCCACCGCTCTATCTTCACACAAAGAGGTGGAGACTGGACAGGTTCGGGTGGAGGACCGTCCCCTCCCGCTGCAACAGAAGATCCTCCTGAAGAGGCAGTCGGATCGGAGGATCAATCGTCATACTGAGTAGATCCGGATACCAAACTCTTCAAGCCCAGTCCACAACCACAAGATTTACTTGGGCCCGGTCGTGCGTGATCTATTTCAGCAGTCTGGGCAGAAGCGGTACAGGTGGAAAGGCGTACAACAGACCGCAACTCCACTCGCGACAAAAAGTGTCGCCTAGCAAGTGCCGCCTTGGAAATTCCAATGCGCAGAATTGCTGACATTGCAATTTCTCTTCAGTGGCGAAAAGATCTAACCAAGGCTCCCCCCAATGTCGAAAGAGACCTTGTGCCACGTCAGAGTGAAAATGAAATTCGTGATCCATCATGAACCTGCGGGGAGTTCGTCCGTACTGGTGTTCAGTGAACCTGCCAGGTGTTGAACCACCAGGGAAATGCCCTGCTGTTCCAGCCAAGTCCAGAGGCACAGCGCCTCCTGAAATAGTGTCCACAACCCCACCCCGCCCTGTTTCTTGCAGTACCACATGACAGTGGTGTTGTCCGTGAACAACTGCACTACTTTCTCCTTGACCGAGGGAAGGAATGCCTTCAGTGCAAGTCGGTTCGCCTGAAGCTCCAGAAGGGTGATATGGAGCCTGGACTCCACCGGAGACCAGAGGCCTATGATCTCCACCTCTCCCATGTGGCCCCCCAGCCCAGGAGGGACGCATCCGTCACTACTGTGTGCTCCGGCTGGGGAAGGGAGAGGGATCTGCCATGGACCCAATGCCGGTTCGTGAGCCACCACTGCAGCTGCTGTGCCCTCCGAGATCTGGACATAATCGGACAGGTTCCCCAGATGCTGCGCCCACTGGAACTTCAGGTCCCACCGCAGAGCCCGCATATGCCATCTGGCATGAGTGACCAGCAGGAGGCGATGGGGCCCAGCAGCCTCAGGGTCATCTTGACTGAAACCCAGGATAGAGGCTGAAAGACCGGAATCATTGCCTGAAAATCCTCGACTCGCAGTTCGGGAAGATAGACCCGAAACTGCGTCATACCCAGAACCGCTCTGATGAAGAGGAGCTTCTGAGCGGGAATCAGGTGCGACTTTGACACATTGATGGCGTACCCCAGCAAATGCAGGTGGTCAGCTGCAGTCTGGAAGTGGGAGACGACTGTCCGAGGCGAGATAGGGGAAGACTGGAACCCCTGATCTGCGCAGATGAGCTGCGACCACCGCCATCACTTACGTGAACACTCGAGGGGCGCTGGTAGGGCCAAAGGGGAGTACAGTAAACTGAAAGTTTTCGTGACCTACAGTCAACTGCAGGTAACACCTGTGGGCCGACAGGACAGGAATGTGGAAATGTGTGTCCTACAGGTCCAACACTATCATCCAGTCTGCTGGATCCAGGGCTGACCAGACCTGAGCCAGTGTTAACATCTTGAACTTCTCCTTCCGGAGGAAGCAATTGATGTCCCTGAAGTCCAAGATAGGTCGCAGGCCCTTGTCCTTGTTGGGTACCAGAAAGTAGAGGGAATAACAATCACTTCTGGCGCAGGAACGCGCTCGATGGCCCCCTTGGCTATAAAGGCTGCGACTTCCTGTTGAAGAAGTGCCAAGTGATCCCCAACATGCGGTAGTAGAGGGGTGGCATTGCTGGAGGGGTAGTCTCGAAGGGGAGGGAGTAGCCCCTTCAGACTATTTGTAAAACCCACCGGTCCGTAGTGATAGTGGGCCATTGGGGGATGTGATGGCGAATCCTGCCGCCCACTGGGTGTTTGATGGGCCTGAAAAACCGGACTAGGAAGGTTTTGGGGCAGTGGTGGTAGTGGACTAACCGGCCGGCTGGCCCCCGACCCGCCTCTGCGGGTCCCACAGCCGCACTGAGACTGTTGCTGCAACGGCCTGTGGCTCTGAAGCGAACGTGTCGGGCGCACCTTTCCGTGGTCACAAAAGTCGCAAAAAGCATAAGGCGGAGGAGGGAGCGTGGCGTAAAGGCCCAAGGACTTGGCTGTAACCCGCGAGTCCTTAAAGCGCTCCAAGGCTGCTGCTTTGTTGACAAAAAGGCGAATGAATGCCATCAAAGGGCATGTCCATCAGGGTAATCTGGACATCCCCCAAAAAGCCAGTAGTCCTCAGTCAGGCGTGGCAGCAGAGCGCCACTGTCGTGGAAATAGCCGTGCCCAGCGAACCGGCGTGTCAAGGCCATATCGAAATGTGAACTTCTAAGCATCTCGCCCCTCAGCAATAGCCTGAGAGAGCACTGTCTGTGCCTCCACCGAACACTGAGGCAGCACTTGCGCCACCGTATCCCACACAGAGTGTTAATAACGGTCCAAGAGGCATGCAGTGTTCACAGACCGCAGACCTGAACTGGCGGAAGAAAAAATCTTCTTCCCAAACTGTTCCAGTTGCTTGGATTCCTTGTCCGGGGGCGCGGTAGCGAATGCGTCCTGGGAAGTGGAGGCTTGGACAACCAAGCCCTCGGGGGTGGGATGTTGGGTGAGGAAAAGGGGGTCGCCCGGGGCCGGACGATGACGTCGGGCCACGTTACAATCCGCAGGAGCCCCTGTGTTGGGCCTGGACCAAGTGCCCAAAAGAACGACAGAAAGTGCCTCATTTAAATGCAGCAGAGGTAGCCGCCGGCTGAAGCACTTCTATCAGGAGGTTAGTCCTGACGGTCACTGTAGGGAGTTGGAGGTGGAGAACCTCGCCGCCCTAGGGAACACCACTGCATTACTTGCACCCTTCTCCGTAGCCATGGTAGGAGGAGTTTGCATGCCAAGGTCAGGAGAGGTGTCAAGACCACTGGCATCCCCCAGCTCCTCTGCCCAGCTCGGGTCATACTCACATTGAGCTGTGAGAGGGTCCACAGACCCCTCCCAGTCCTCCCCTTCCTCCAAGGGCTGATGTACAGGCTGAAAATAAGGAGGATGGACATAGGGCTAGAAAGGGCCCATCGGCGTCAGAATCTGCGTCAAGCGATGTCGTTTCTGCGCCGTGTCTACATTGGGACTGAACCGGAGGATGATGTCTCCCAGTGGCACGGGCGACGTCAGAGGTGGTGCCGGTGGAGGTGTTACAAGGTCAACCAGCATTGAGCGGGTCCTGCGATGCCAGAGCCGAAGCCGCCAACAGTAAATGGTGAGGACCCCAGTCGAGCCCGAGGGGCCAGACGGCCCAAAGAGGCTAGCCATGGCTGTGAAATTCCTGCAGCTGGCCCTGAGTCGCAGACGGACCCAGGAAGGGCGGGTACGCTGACGGTGACTGTGTAGGCTCCGCCGGAGCCACGGGGGAGGCACCACCCACACCCTCAGCCGCGTTGCGAGCGGGGAAGTCTGAGAACGATGACGCTTCTTCGACTTCTTGTTATGCTTCACTTTACCTGACCCAGAGTGCGAAGATTGCTATCCCGACGAACGATGGTAATGGCTCCGCGACCGGTCCTTCGACCTCCCACGGGACCGGGACCTTGAGCACCCCAGGCAGTAGAGACACACGCGGTGCGGGTCCTTCACCGACATCATGCGATGACAGTTCCGGCAAGACTTCAAGCCGGGCAAACCTACGGCACCAGGAGTCGAATGACTCGAAAAATAGAGACAAAAAGGCCTCGAAAAACTCAGTCAAAAATTACTGGGGGTACCGCTCTCTCCGGATCTGCGCTTGCTGAGAGATAACATTTGATTGGTCTATAGTTATAGAGGTATAAGGTATCTTTTGTTAGCATGATGTATCTATATAAATGCTTATCGACTCTGCCTGTTATGATTCTAAAAAGTTAAGTTAAGATTTTCATTTCTCTCGTACTCTACCATTATGAAACAAGCCGAAAACCACACAGACGCCATCTTTGCTTTGTCCGCGTCAGGCCTGAGCGGTGGTCACGTGCTATCCTCCAGTAGTCAGTAGGCCCTGTTAGTTGAGTTATAGAGAGCAGCTGAATGCACACTATTCTTTCGCTATCCTGAGACCCAAGGTCGCATCTGGCTTCAGAGGTGATGAGCACATTCCTGAAGACGCCGTGCCTTGCCTCCCAGGCACCGGGACAAAAGGGAGTCACCCCTCCTGACCTTCCCCAATAATAGCAAGAAGCAGAGTTTCGAACTAATCCCGTGTACCATATATGGTCTTTCCTTAGAGCCAAGTAGTACTTTTCCATGTACGGTGACTTCACGTGTGGACCTGAAGGTATATATGCAATGTATTGACTGTAAGCTGGCAGGCTTCTCCGCGCACATGATGGTTGGGGATGAGAGAGGCTCCTCTAGAGTATTTTGTATAATAAACGATTGGTTCAAAGGTTCAAAATAAGCTTTATTCGATATTCAAAAAGAAATATCATATAAGCATACATAGTTATAACTGTTATAAAAATAGACATAAAATTTCGGTTTAAAATCATCCATTACACAGTTAAAAAGTTTAAAATTCAGAAGTAAGAGGACAAAAGGCAATATTAAAAAACAGCATCAATATCACTATCGCACAGACCATTCTAAAAATTGTTGGTAGCACACAGTTCATGGCATCCCCTTTTACCCAAATTTATAGTTCCAAGTCGTTTGCCTTAGGGACGGGTAGGGTCGGGGGCCGGGATAAAAATCGTGCAGGTCCCATATGCGAATGGGACCATCTCCCTCTTTGGGTTGGGAGGATCGCAAATAGGGGACAATATTCATAGTTTTGAACTTAATTAAAATAAGGTCGCCCGGGATGTCTTTGGCCGACGTACCAAGCCACCCCACCCTCCTGACCCTCAAAATGCCGCCATCTAAAGCAGGTGGCAATGGTCTGTGTTGTTTTAGCCAGGAGATGGTTTTATTTAACAAGTCCTGATGGGATTCAAATTTGCCCTGAATCGATGCAGGGACCCCAGAAAGAACAGTCACGTAGGGGGCAGCTTCTGGAGGTAAATTGATCCAATTCCTGCGTTCATGTGCAAACCTGGGTAGTCTATGGGGTGCAGGTACGGAGTTAGAAATAATGCTGTTCTGGCCTCTTGGATTGGGTGGAGAGATGAGAGGTTCAGGGATTCGAGCTTTCATAGGTGTCGTGGGTTTGAAGTTTTCTTTGTTGCAGGGGAGAATAAAGTGAATGGGTGCGGCAGTTGTTTCAGTGGCGATAGGATTTCTAGATAATTTATTTTCAATACTAGTCAGCCTGTCTCCCAGCTCATTGATTTTAGTAATCAAAGGTGATAGTGTGGTTGTTAATAAATGTTCAATCTGTGCCAGTAGGGTCAATTGAGGTGGTGAGACTGGGTCAGGTGTTTTATTCATCGCCTCAGTTGGAAAAATTATTAATGGTAAATTGGAGGGTTGTGGTGAGAGACTAGTGCACATTATGTCTGTATTCACAATGTCAATGTCATTTACCTCATCGGCATCTCTGTCCACTATAAGGGGAGTAGATACATTCTGGGCGTAGTTCGTGCCACACAGGGCGTTCAGCTCCTCCCAGATGGACATGATGCGAGAACAGTGCAATGTCAAAATCGGTATGAAAAAATACAGTACCTCCAAAATTTATAACAGCCAAATGGGGTGGCCCGTCCCGGCCTCCTCGTGCCTCTGAGGGCCACAGAGGGCCCGCCCTTTGCCCGGGCTTAGCCCGCGCGCGTCCCGCGTTGCGGGAGGTGTTCCGCGGTCTTGAGGCGCCTCCAGGCGCAGCGGGAGCGTCACGAGCGCGCCAGGACCCGGGGCTGCTGGGAAATGTAGGCGTTCACTGCCTGCCTTGGCCAGGAGAGTCCCAGGTGAGTCCCCGTGGCTCCGCTTGGTCCGTTGCCTTTGCCGTTCCCCTCACGGCTGGATTAGTGGAGGGATTGCCCGGCCGTTCCCCTCACGGCTCCCCGCCACTGCAGGTGAGTTCAAAGAATGCCCCCAGGCCAGCTCAGCGCTCCGCGGTCTTGAGGCGTCTTCACTGCCGACTGACTGATTATTTGGTAATTTGGTATTGGGGCTATTGGTAGGTATAGCACTTTATGTTATTTTTTATGGTACGTCAGTTGGCGGCTCTGGTGGGACTCGCGTTTGGGGTCGTTGTTGGACTTGGCCCTTCTGGCAGGTTCACCCCTGAACTTTTTGTTTGAACGGTGACCTTTCACTGTGTCCCAGTGGAAAGTGCATGCGCACTCTGAGTGCGTGGAGTAAGATTGGCCTGCCCTCCCATAGGAATGCATGGGGAATGTCTGTGTCCCTGGTAGTTCCTGATGCGTGGGGTGTGCAGGCTCGAGTCTGTGCGGACTCGTGTGATTGAATGCTGCGCAATGATGCATGCGGCGTGTATGTGTGTCTAGTGTGGAAGTGTCACTTCTAGACATGGGTGTGCGTGTGCAGTGAGTGTGCTGGTGTGTGATTGGCTGGAGCTGGCTGGTGAGCCTGGCTCCAGGAGTCTGGATGGGTCTGCCCCGGTGGGGAGTGTGGAGATTAGCATGCTGATGGCTGGGGAGGACTGCACCTGGGTCCTGAATAGGGTTGGGCTTTCCCCACACAATGCTGGCTCCGCCCCCTGTGGTGCGTCTAATGTCCCTAGCCCTGCCAGTGAATAGAGTGAGGGGCTGAGCACATCAAGAGTGCTCACAAACCAGCTGCGACTGGTTTTTCCCCTCACCCTGAGCAAAGACAAAGGAATGCTGTATATAAAAAGGGGCTGTATCCCCACACAAGTTGCTCTCTTCCAGGATCCTTTTTCCGAGGGAGGCTGCTGCTGCTGGGTGCCAGGAGGACCGCCACTGGTGATTGCCTTCCTGCCTGGAGGGCCCAGTGAGCTCTGGGCCCAGCCTTGCCCCCCTGTCTACCTTCCTGAACTTTTCCAGGACTTTCTGCTTATAGCGCTGGGGAGCGCTTTATTTTTACTGAGACCTTATTTTGCCTGCTAAGCGCCTGGAAGCGCTTTATCTATACCGCTAGCGCTGTGGGAGCACTTTTATTTATCCCCTATAGCGCTTAGGAGCGCTTTATTTTTGTTCTAGCGCCTGGGAGCGCGTTTACTGCCCTCTGGCGCCTGGGAGCGCCTTAATTGCTTTGGCCGGTGCACACCCGGCATTGTTTTTACCCCGTAATTCATCGAGGAAAATCTCCACTGCCCTCAGCTGCGCGACCCGGAGCCTGGGGGCTTGTCCGCGGGGCCGCGCTGCCATTGGCTACCCCTGCCAGCCTATCACGTGCTAACTCCGGCCGGAGGAAGGAGACAGGAAGCAGGGCTCCCGCAGCGGCGGTGTGAGCCCTGCGTGTGTCTCCCACCCGAGAGCCTCAACCGGAGAAGCCCAGCCGCCCTGCCCAGCCGCACAGGAAGAGGAGCCCCAGTGAAGGAGGGGGCTCCACAACACGGCGCGAGGACAGGCGGCACCCGAACAAGACGGAGCAAGGAGAGAAGATTCTCCCCCCCACGGAAGCCGGTGAGTCAAAGCCGGCTGGGGGGGAGAAGGAGTGAGGGGGCGCTCTGCCGGTGCCTTCACCCCGAGCGGCCCCACTTGATAGCGGGCTGCTCCCACGGTTGCGGGGCATTTTTGTTGTTAGAGCCCCGAGAGGCTCCGCGCGACAGTTGTTTCACAAGCCCCGAAAGGCTCAACCCGCCCATTTGTATTTACGAGCCTGCGAGGCTCGAGGCGGCATTTCTTTTGGTTTCAGAGTCCCCAGGGGGAGGGGACTCCAACGCGTGGTGCCTATTTCTCTTAAAGAGCCTGCGAGGCTCAGGGTGCATCTCGTTCGAGCCCACGAGACTCAGGGGGCCATCTCAGTGATCTCGAGCCCCAGAGAGGGGCTCCAACGACCCCGCATTTGGTTGTAGAGCTGACGAGAGGCTGGTGGGGGCATTTCGGTCTTGAGAGCCACGGAGGCTCAGGGGCACCTTTTCTTGTGGTAGAGCGGCCCCAGAAGGCAGTGGGCCACTCCCACCTGGCCCACATTACGTTTTGAGCCCGTGCTACGTTACCAAGGGGGTGAGCAGGGGTTATCTTGGCGTGTAACTCCCTTGCCCTGACGTGGAAGTGGTGGTCTCTGACTGACTTTGGCGCAAGCCCTGGCCAGCCAGGGATCCCATTTCTAACAGTCGTCCTCCCGTAGCCGGGGAAAGAAGGACAAAGAAAGGGGAGCTCTGGTCGAGGGGGTGGACTGACTAAAGATTCCGGCTTACTCCGCTCTCGCAATCAGAGAGCCCCAGCTGCTAGTGACCCTTCGCCGGAGTCCTACGGGCATAACCCAGGAGCTGACCGTGTTGGTCTTCAGGATTTGGCAGTGGAGAACACGTAATCATACCTGTGTGTACCAGGTGAGTGTATTGATTTTGGTGTCTTGGATTACGCTGTTGAGCGGCGTTTTGGAAGCAGTTAACTGTATTGGATTTGGTGGTCGGTGTACCACGGAGAACTTTGGAGGTCTGACGGGGCAGCATTTTGGCTGTACGGGCAGATGCTCCACGGATTTGTTTGGTGAATAATAGAGGTTTTGATCGGACACCTTGGTGTGGCACTTGTGGTGCGCACCCGGCCGGACTGCTCTCGGAAAAGCCTGCGGTTATACCTGGGTAGCCTTTAGGACATATCTGAAGCGACGCTAAGGCAGCGGGCTTATTCAGAATAGTCCTGAGGGTGAACTGGGAAGATCGGGGGATGGTCTGTAGGTCGGTCCATGGTTAATTCCTGTCTGATGGCCTTTTTGTAGTTTCCGGACTGCCTGATTTTGGTAACTGTTGGTCTGGTGATTTGAATCAACGAGTTCTCCATGAATGGGAGTCTACGGGCTCCGATCTTTGGTTTTGGAAAAGGACATGACATTTTTTGAATTTGTATGTTTTTGTTTGTTTTCTTCTGTGTGTATTCTGTGGTGAAAGGTTAAGAATGTATGAACATGGCCATGTTTGAAAGATTGTTTTCTTGAATGTAATTTAATTGCCAGTGCATAAGGATGTCGTGTTTTAGTAAATTGTGTTTTGGGTGTTGTTGCCTTTCAAAAGGCGTGCAATTGGATGAAAGTCAGCCTGCCCCGTCAGAGGGTAGTCCGATTTTTTATTTTTTTGGAAAACCTTTATTGAAACATTCAAAAGCATTAGGCCTACAACCACAGGGGCCGGCCGTAAACTCAGCAAATCAGATAGGAAATTTACTTATCAGTCAACAGCCCTGGCACCAGCTGTGATGCAAGTTACAGCGTATGGTAGAATGCAATATCAATAAACAGGATAATACAGAGGTTTTGTTTTTTCTTTTTTGAAGAAGCAGTAGCGGCATTACTATAAGAGGCGTCACACCATATGAGAAGGAGCAATTAGAGATGGGGGATGTACCTCGCACTGCAGTCGATAGAAGGTAACGAATAATATAGCCGTAGTAACGCAACGCCTAGCAGAGGCAGACAAGTAGTAAAGGATAATCTATTAGCGAGCGATCTAGTGCGAGCACCATCCAGAAAGCCCACTCTTAGGAGACAGTAAAGTAAAAGCTAGTATAGACGCCCAGTAGAGTAAGAAGTAACTGAAGGATAAACAGCCAACCACCCTGAAAAGAAAGAAAGGGAAAAGAAAGGGACCATAGAACAAAAGAAACTAAAATAACAAACCCCCCCGTATCCCCCCACCCTGCACCCCTGTAACAGCGTGTCTGTCGCCCCGAAACTCACCCTAAAGGAAGGAAAAGAAAAGCGGAGGAGGAGAACAAAAACACACTCCCGGGCTCCCATACCCCCCACCAGCAGCGACCTCCCCAAGACGTATTATCCACTATTTGAAGCTAAGTATTAAACCCCAGCCTGGGGAGGACATCAACAAAACCATCCGACTCCCGTTACACTATAAGGTACAACCCCGGCACATATCACGTAAATTAGCAAACCCTAAAAGTCAAAGTCAACCCTGGCCAGAACGGTTCTTTACGAGAGCCCTTGTCGCCCAGGCCACAGTCACCATGAGGAAATTGAAGCGTTCACAAAAGTTCAAGTCAATGAAATCGGATCGAAGACAGGATATAAGTTCGCGACATCCACAAAACCGGCAAGGAAGAGTGAAGAAGAATGGCAAACCTCTTCGATAGTCACTGAAGAACTGTTTGTGGCAATCAAAACCTTTAGCAACGAGGTTACGCCGAGCAGGGTTCGAGCAGGGAAAGCTGACGATGATCATAGGTGCGCTATCTATGAAGCCAGAGTCATCAAAGCGGGCTGAATCAGGCTTCCGCACGGGGACCTCAAAATGGTAGGCAGAGTACTCCCCGGGAACCACAGTTTGCTGATAGCATGTCTGAGTGTCGTCGTCCGGTCTCAGACACACATTGTCCAGCGTTACAGATAACTGATGGTACATGACGGTAATTTGAGAGTGGAGCGCCCCAATGGCGGCCATTACGAACATCAACGTTGGTGTGCCGTCCGTCCCCTCCAAGCAGGACCCGAACCCAGGAGAGGACAACTCCGAGGCACCAGGCACACACGGAGCCGATGACAACAGTGGGTGCTCTCAAAACTGGCAATGTCGACAACTTCGCCGCTCGCGGGGCCCAGGCCCGTCAACCCCGGCCCCCCCAGCAGGGTCTCCGGGCGTCAGACCCCCGACCGCGGCTACCGATGTGTACTTGCGTCATTGTACCGTGTCCTTAGCGTGAGCCGGATACTGAGCAGCCAATCATAAATGCAAGTTTGATCCGAGTTCGGAAGACCGGACGCAACCCTGGTCCCACAGCCGATGTTGATCAACTCTAACCCGGATGGGCTAGAAATCGAGGCCCCGGCTTCAGCCCTGAAGTAGGCCGAAAAGAAAACACGACATATCTTCGTCACCCGGTAAGTTGGAAATTCCGGGATTGCACCGCAGGAGTCAGGAGCACTTCATATGCACGGGAGTCCGGCGTGAGGAAAGGATAGAAAGCAGGATATCCGAGCTGCCGGCGGAGGTCGGCGGAGCCGGGAGCTTATGCGGCCATCTTGCTTCGCAGCGTAGCTCCTCCTGGTAGTCCGATTTTTGATATGTATGTTAAACATGGCATTTCACCTTTTTTGTTTAATAATCTGTGGCATAAATATACCAAGGATAACGTGGAACTGCAATGGCCTTTAACCGGGTCATTTGATGAGAAAAAGATACAGTATTTACAGGATCGATTATTTGCAAAACGAAGTCGGCAATCAATGTTCGACTCTTTAAATATGTGGCAGAAAGAAGCAAAGCGCAGGTGCATTAGGGAGGAGAAGCTATGCAAAATGAAGGGAGGACAGACCATCACACAGAAAGCTATAGCATATGATAAAGAACAGACTAAGAAAGGCATTGACTGTACGAATAGGCAATTTAGGTTACTAGTGGATAAGAGCTATGCAACTCGAACAGCACCGGAGGATGAGAAGAGGATTTATTGGATGCGCGCCCCCCTGCCTCTTTATGCTCCCCAGCGCATATACCCCACGGTTCCCCTAACTACAGCCTCGGCTCCAGCTGCCTCGACACCGGTCGCATCTACTTCTCCCGCCCCTTTGGGAACTCCTCATGTTTCATCATCTTCGGCACCTGGAATGGCTACTCTATTAACTGATGCATTGTTATCTCCCGCCATGTCCCCGATGGTGCTGGATTCCCCAACTCCGGCTTGGCCATCGCTGTCTGCAAGTTCGACCCCTACCGTAGCTGGTTCAACTCCTTAGTGCGCGACGATTGTATACTCTATCAGCGGTGGGGTACGATGAAAGACGGCTAGTAGTGGATCAGGCATCTCAGTGGATATGAAACTCCATTTATACTATCAAAGATATATATATGGAGTACTCTTAGAGATTACGAGCCGGTTATGCAGCCGTACGCTTTGGAAAGTATGGCCAACCGTTTGATTTACCTATGGGAACAGTGTTTCCCGGACGGGAGAGCCCCTCAGGTTTTGTATGACATTCTGGATCGAACACATAAGTTTGAGTTAGGACAGGAAGATGTGTACAGAAATGGCGATATTCTAATGAGATATAGAGAACGTTTGCATTTGAAATGCCCAATTTGGGACTCTGAGCATCCTATGCGAGAAGTCTATCCTATTTATCAGAGTTAAGAGATACCAATGATCAAGTAACTAGAGCACGTGTGAAGGCACGATTTCAGGAGTAATGGGTTTAAACTCCTTGGAAAAGGAGTGAGGTCCTTTTTCTGAAATACCAACTTCCTGATCCCCGAAAGAATTCCACTGCTTATTACAAAGAGCTCACTGAAGCTGCTTCTTCGGCTGTAATGACTCTGGCCGAGTTATTTTCGGTTTACTGGTTCCTGTGGATGTGTGGCGCCAGGTGCATGACCAGAATCATGCCACCGAATTAGGGGGGACTTGGGAGGAATTTAAGGATTGGGATCGGGACTGGAAACCTGGCGATAAACCTAAACCGGAGATTCTGGCATTACCAGGTCGGATCATTGCGTACATGCATTCTTTGATCCCGCCCGAAAGGTAGACTAGGATAAATTAACCGCTTGCAAAAAGAAGAAGGACGAGAGTATTTCCGACTTCTTTACTCTGTTCGAAGGGGTGTTCATCGATTTTAGTGGACAAGACCTGTCAGTGGAAGGTGGTATACGACTGTTTGTTAATCGTTTTGTTACTAATCTGTTACCGAAATTTCTGCATGGCTGCAAGCTGCAGAGAGTACTTGTACCACTTCTACCCCTTTGGTCATACTAAGCATGGCTCAGTATTATGAGCACAGGGAAAACAAGAGTAAGGACAAGTCAGAATAGAAAGCAAAGGATCTCAAGACTCGAGTGTTGTTGCAGCAAGTAATTAGGGGAAGAGGCAGAGATGGAGGCGGCAAAGGGTTCATCCCGAGGGGTGCGGGAGTAGGACAAGGCGGAGGTCCAGCTGTTGCTTTGGCAGTGAACCAATGTGCTTATTGTAAACAGGCAGGGCATTGGCGAGCTCAGTGTCCTTTGTTACTACCGCAGAATGGAGCAGTGAGGAGAAGAGGAAGAGGTCGAGGTGCGGTGGAGTGGATCGGAGTGATATGAGAAGAGATAGCACACGGTGAGTCAGGAAGAAATTGCTTTGATAATCAGAGAGGAAGGCAGTATTATAATGAAGACTGCATGATCGACGGGACAGATGGGTATGTTTATACATAGGACAGCCACGGACAGAGTGGGGGCCAGGTGTCCGTACCCGTTGATCAGCGAGGGCCTTATGTCAGGGGGCGATTAATGGGTACTTCCGAAAACTTTCTAGTGGACACGGGTGCAATGAATAGCTCTATTGCTCGTTCGCTGATCCCAGGGGCTGCGCTGTCTGGGCAAAATAACATTTCAGTAGGATTCTCTGGAATCCCGGTGGTGAGCCCCATCTCTAAACCTAATCTGATTACTATAGGTCCAGTGATAGTGGATTCTCCGTTCTTGCTGACATCACATTGTGGAGAAAATCTACTGGGATTGGATTTGCTAAAAAAATTGCATGCAAAGATTCATTGTTCCCCTGATGGCGTGCATGTGACTATACAATCGCCAGGCAAGCATACTCGACAGTGTTTTGCTAAAAATGAATCCCTCCCTCCAGAGTTCGCTGCTATCCCATCAACGTTGTGGGCGACTGGAGATACCGATGTTGGTCTCTTAAAGAATCTGCCTGTCTCTATTACTTTGAAGCCTAATGCTCGTTTACCACGTATCTCTCAGTACAAGATCTCACCGGCTGGTGAGAAAGCTCTATTATCTATTATACAGGACTTAATTGACAAAGGTGTAGTGGAGGAAACAGCCTCTAATATATGCAACAGCCCCATATTACGGATCTTGAAGAAGGCTCCTGCTGAAAGAGATCCTGATTATGCTGATACATACCGCTTTGTGATTGATCTGCGAGAGATTAACAAAATAGTGGTACCACAATATCCGGTGGTTTCTGACATCACTACTATCCTCACCATGATTCCCCCACTGCCAAGCATTTCTCAGTGATTGATTTGAAGAATGCTTTCTTTAGCATTCCGATCCACCCTGATAGCCGTCATATTTTTGGCTTCTCTTTATCTGGGCGCAGCTTTAGATTTTGCCGCGCTCCTCAGGGGTACACTGAGAGTCCTAGTATCTATAGTCAGGCTTTGAAAGCAGTATTGGATGAATTAATTTTGCCCCCAGGGAATGTGCTTTTCCAGTATGTAGACAATTTATTGGTGGCCTCTCACACTGAGGAAGGTTGGAAGGAAGCCACGGTTAAATTATTGTCTCACTTGCCAGTTAACGGTAATAAGGTATCCCTCTCCAAATTTCAATATTGTCGACAGGAGGTGACCTACCTTGGTCATCTACTGTCAAAAGAGGGGAGGAGACTAACTCCTGAGCATGTGGCTACTATTTCTAACATGTCTGTACCTCGTACTCAGCGTAATGTTTGTGCATTTCTTGGCATAACCTCTTACTGTCGCCAATGGATTCCCAATTTTTCTCTTCTTACTAAACCTCTCCTGTATCTAACCACCAAAGATGTGTATGAACCTCTACCTTGGACCGATGAATGTCAGAAAGCTTTTGATTCCTTAAAGTCTGCACTCTGTTCTGCACCTGTCTTAGGAACTCCTGAATATCGAAAGCCTTTTGTGCTTTATGTACACGAGGTGGACGGTTGCTCGCTTTCTGTGTTAACACAAGGATTTGGTGGTAAGCAAAGATTTTGTGCTTATATTTCGGCGGTGTTGGATAACGACGCTAGAGCCCTTCTTAGCTGTTTAAGGGCTACTGCTGCAGTTGCGGTGGCCATTCGACAGTCGGAAGGACTCGTTTTGAATACTGACCTCACAGTGATGGTACCGCACGCTGTGGATGTATTATTGAACAAAACAAAGACCCAGCACCTTACGAGTGCGCGTCTTACTGGATATGAATTGACTTTGTTTGCCCCTCATATTACAATAAAAAGGTGTGCAACTCTAAATCCAGCCACGTTACTACCCCTCCCTTCGGATGAGCCAAACAATGACGTACACGATTGTATATTTCGAACTGAAGAAGAGACGAAGGGACGGGTAGACCTCACAGACACTCCTCTATCTGATCCCCAAGGGGAATTGTATGTGGATGGCTCTTGTTTCAAATGACCAGATGGCACGACAGCTACGTATGAGATTACCACTCTCCGCACTATAGTCGAGGCTTCTCGAGTACCCTACCAGTCAGCACAGGCAGCTGAGTTAGTGGCATTGCTGCGAGCTTGTGAGTTGAGCATAGGATTGAGAGTAAACATTTATACTGATAGCCAATACGCCTTCGGCGTTGCTCATAGTTTTGGCAGGTTGTGGGCGGAGAGGAGTTTCCTCACTTCTCATGGTCAACGGATACAACATGGCCCTCTGATTCTATGATTACTGACTGCTCTGACATTGCCAAAGAAGGTGGCTGTAGTCAAATGTAGCGAGCACAAGGCAGTGGTAGATGCTGTGGTAGAAGGGAATGCCTTTGCTGACCAAATAGCGAAAGAAACTGCTAGATGTAAAATGTCTCCGATGTATGCGAGCTCTGCCAGATGGGTCGAGGAGACAGAAATGTTTGATAACACTATGGAAAGTGTCCGAGAGATACAGAGAGAAGCTACTCCTGCCGAACTGGCCGGTTGGGAGAAGGAAGTGGGAAGATTAGATGACAATGGTTGTTGGGTTGATTTGAGTGAAAAACAGAGATGGTTGCTCCCCAATGCACTGGTTAATGCTGTACTAACAATGGCCCATGGTACAGCACATGTTGGGGTAAAAGGCATTTGTGCCTTGTTGTGTGGAATAATCCTAATATTCCGAAGACTTCTGCTCACCTAGTTCAGTATTGCATGGTCTGCCTGCGACACAATCCTGGAGGCAGGGAACCTGTTCTCAGTGGAAATTTTGCACCCCCAACTTTGCCATTTGAAGTGCTCCAGATGGATTATGTCCAGCTGGAACGCGTGAACAATCTGAAGTATGTCCTGGTTGTGGTATGTGCTTTTAGTAAGTGGGTGGAAGCCTATCCGACCAAGGAAAACACTGCTCTAGGGACTGCCATGGCTTTGATTAAGGAATATTTTCCCCGCTATGGATTACCTAGGGTGATCTGGACAGATAATGGGAGACACTTTAATGTAGATCTTATCAGACATGTTTGCAATGGGTTACAAATTAAACAAAAATCCCATGCTGCCCGACACCCCCAATCAGCAGGATTGGTAGAAAAGTACAATGGAATCTTGAAGTTAAAATTGGCAAAAATCCAAGAGGTCACCGGGCTGACATGGCCCGATGCCCTGCCCTTAGCTCTGATGTCATTGTGCATTACTCCACACTCATGATCAGGCTTGTCACCATACAAGGTCATCTTCGGACGACCAGCTAATGTTTGGGGCGTCCCAAGACCTAGAACATTTCGAGAAATTGATTATCCTATGATGACGGATTATTTGTATGCTTTGACTTAAGATCTCCGTTCCATTCATCAACAGGTATAGGCAGTATTGCAGCCCCTGCCGGAGGGTCGCGGACATCGTTTGGAGCCAGGACAGTGGGTCTTTGTTCGGAATTATCAGCGAAAATCCAGCCTGGGCCCTAGGTGGTCGAAGCCCTACCAAATTCTTCTGGCAACGTGGACGGCGGTGAAGGTGGATGGCAAGCGGCATTGGATTCACGTTTCACACGTGGAACGCCTGCCTCTCCCGCTTCCTTTTGATCAACAAAACAAGGAAGGAGTTCTGACCCAAGAGAGCGAGCGGGCCCCTTGTTTTGTTCCTTTTTCCGACACCCAGGAGGTTGGAGAAGGGCAAGGAGAAGGACCGTTGGGCACGAAAGGGGCTTTGTCATCTGCACCAGATATTGCCCCGGATTCTGTTGCCCCCACAGTTGCACGAGAAGTTCATGATACTCCAATTGCTGCGAATGTATCCCCTTCTGTTTTGTTTACTAGGGAGAGACTTGAGCAATAGGGTTCGCTAGAATATATCTGTAGTACTGAGCGAGACACTAGACTGAACACGTTGAGAGCCTGGAACATTGGATTGCTCTGTTCAGAAAGAAAGACTAAAACGTAAAAAGAAAAGGGGCCCGGGATTGTGGTTTTCTTCCAGAATTGTGTGGAATGTAACTCCGGCGTGAGGATTTGCCTTGTGTCTCTTTTTGATGAACGATAGGAGCCTGCCTGTGAGGCTCTAAACAGACACAGGAAAGAAGCACCCTCTGGCAGGTTGGACTGCATCGCCCTAGTTTAGTTTTGGACTTTTAGAGAGCATGTACCCTTTTGATCGCTTTGCACCCCGTTATTTGCCTATATATGTCCCTGTGTTTTCTTCTTGGACCATGCGTGTGAAAGTAGCTTTCGTAGTCACAGTTGCAATTTTATTGATTGTATTAATGAGTGTATTTAGAATTTCGTCATCCTATGCACATCGTATTGGGAACAACTACTCCGCCTCCTGAACACTTTTTTTACCCTAGCCCCACATAAAGAAAGGCATCGTCAGACATATGCTAAAAATCTATTCGTTGAAATGCTGCTCCAGACGCATAGTGCTACTAATGTGACAAATTGTTGGGTTTGTGGTCTTCTACCTTCCGTGATGCACAGGCATGATCTATTAATTTCATTACCTATATCATATTTGAGAAGGCCTGGTTTAAGTTGTTATCGATGATGTATATGCATTATACGGTAGATACTGCTCGTTATTCCGAGAGGGATTCCGAGAGGATTTTGGCCTATATCCAAGTACATCAGGGTTTTGACTTGCAGGGGAATGATGGGGAGGGGTTATTGGATCCGAATGCCTGTATGAACCAATTAAAAAAAAAATATTTTTATTGTTTTCAAACACAAACAACAGACGTTAGGATGGACCACCACATTTACATAGAGCCCGACATATAGTAATGGAGGGAACATTGACATTATTCCGGCAATCAAAACAAATCAAATATTCATCATCAACCAATGACACAAGGTCCCTGCAATAGACCTACCAATCCGGTGTCAAGCCCCCCGTATAATATACTACGATAATCAAAATACTGGGCATCGGGTCTTCATTCAACTCCATCTACAGGTCCACCCTCCCCGCTTAAACCACCCCCCCACCCCGCCGCCGGCGCTACAACCAAAAGACTAGATGCAATCAAAATATTACCATATTGTGTGGTTTTCATAAGTGTCATCACACCAACAGTCCCATTAAATATTCTGACTATCCCGGGAGTCGGGAATTGCCTCACATGCTGGCACCCCAATGTCTAGGATAGTCTGTCTACTGGTTTTCTTCCTCGGTCAGCGGGCTCGTCTCTGAGGTAGTGTTTAGATCGGTCGTCCCTAGCTCCATCACCAGGGCCTCCAAGCCCGCGCCACCTCTAGTGCCTTGTCGTTATGGGACCTATGGGCCTGCCACAGTCTAACTGAGCTCTCACTACTAGCCCACATGAGCAATGCTGCCTTCCATCTAGGGTAGCTAGGCCCCACCGCTGCCTTCCAGTGAGATGTAATTTCCCTTTTAGCCAGCAAAAATCCTAGGTCTATAAATTCTCTAGTCAATTTAGTTTTGCTGGTATGTGGAAACCAATGTAACAGGCAAGTCCCCTTGTCCGGAGTAATCTGTCGCCCAGTTACTTCACAGAGTAAACCCGTTATCTCCTACCAGTATGTGCCCAACTGCGGACAATCCCACAGCATGTGCAGCAAATCCGCGTCCCGTAGTCTGCACGAGGGGCATAGTGCTGTGTTAACCTGGAAATACTGGTTAATTTTGGCCAGCGTAAGGTATGCTCTTTGAAGTATAAAAAATTGGATCAGTTGGAACCTAGCATTCCTGGTACCCTTCCATGCTCCTTTAAGTATTTAGGTCCAGGCCGCGTCGGGTATTTCTTTATCCAAGTTCGTCGCCCATTGCTCTTGTAGCCTCTGCAGCGGGTTCAGCCCCTCTCCCAGCATACATTTATACAAGCAAGTAACCGCCTTGTAAGTGCCCGCAGCCATCACCACATATTGGCATGCCCCGCTTGTTGGCGGTTCGGAGAGGCCAGTGCCCCAATGCTTCTGGATAGCGGCAACCAGGGCCGCGTGTAGTAGGAAATGGCCTTGTGGAAGGGCAAAAGTCTCTTGCAATGTACCGTAGGGCAATAGGGCACCATCGGCAAACAGATCACCCACCATCTGTAGGCCCAGTGCCTCCCATTCCGCAAGGGAAGACCAATCCCCACCTTGCAGGAGGGCCGTGCACATGCCCAGCGGTATTTCCGGAAAGTAAGGTTGTTGCAACCCAATTCTATTGTGGAACTGTTTCCAGTAATGCCTCAGGGCGCACTCCACTATCGACAAATCAGTAGTCCGCAATCTCTGCTGCAGGACCACGAAGGACAGAACATGCCGCTGTACATCTGGTTCAGGCTCCCTCTCCGGTCCTCGAAACTCCAATGCCACTGCCTGAGTAAGGTGTTGCTATTGCGCAGCTAGATAATACAATTCAAAATCTGGGACAGCAAGGCCCCCTTCAGCTCTTGGCCGTATCAGAGTATCCAATGCCACTCTACGCCGCCGTGCACCCCAGATAAAGCCCCCCATCGCAGAACGGAGTTGCCGAACAATTGCAACAGGCATTCGTATCGGCAGGGTCCGGAAAAAAATATAAGAGCCGAGGAAGCGCCACCATCTTCAACAGCGCTACACGACCCGCCACAGACAATCGTAGAGTCCCCAGGAATGCATACTACCCTTCAGGCCCCTCAGCGCCCTTCGTATGTTGCCTTCAAGGAGGTCTTCCCGAGTATGATACACATGCGTCCCCAAATAGGGGAGACACCTAGGTTCCCACGTCAAGTCAGGTGGTAACGCAGGCGGGTCACACGTTCTGGTCACTGGGAATACGCAAGTCTTCGCCCAGTTGACCCGCAGGCCCGAGATACCTTGGAACCGGCCAAGTAGGGAGCGGGCTCCCTCCAGGTCCTCCCCCGCATTTCTCAGAAACAATAGAAGATCATCCGCATACAGTGATATATAGTGCTGCCGATCATTAAGTCGCAAGCCTTGGAATGCTCTCCCCATCCTAGCACGCGCCGCTAAAGGCTCCACTGCTAGGGCAAAAAGCGGGCAGCCCTGTCTAGTACCCCGCCCCACTGGGTAAGAGGAGGAAACAACTGCCATCCCGCACCCTAGCGGTCACCGATGAATACAATATTTCAGTCCAGTGGACATATCCTTCACCAAGCCCGAACGCTTTCATGACTGAGAACAATTAGGGCCATTCCAGGCTGTCAAACACCTTGGCAATATCAACTGAAAGGACCATCGCCTGCCCCTCCGCTCCATAGTCTCCATCCAATATTCGTATCAGCCTACTTATGCTGCTTGCAGTATTGCGAGTTGGAATAAAACCGGCCTGATCAGAGTGGACTAAGCGTGTCATGAAGGGGAGGAGTCTAGTAGCTAGCACTCGGCTCAGTGTTTTGTAATCCGTGGTGAGCATAGACAGAGGTCTATATGCGGCCGGATCAGTTGGAGATTTCCCTGGTTTAAGGAGTGGAACGATGACAGCCTCCCTAGTGGATGTCGGCAGTACCCCCTGCTGTCTGGCCTCTCTATACATTGCCAGCAACCTGGGAGCCAGGAGGTCAATATACGCTAAATAGAATTCAATAGGCAGTCCATCACTGCCTAGAGTTTTGTTGCGCGCCAACTGCTTGATGGCGCAGCCAATTTCAGTTAATGTGATGTCCTGACCAAGTGACTCTGCCTCTTCCACCTCAACAGTAGGCAGCTCCAGTTCTCTAAAAACGTTAGCACATCTGCTTCCCCAGTCTGCAATTGGCTTGTGTATAGGTTTGCATAAGAAGACCGAAATCGATCATTTATTTGCTGCTGCGTGTATTCTAAACGTCCCGAGGACGAGGTCAGCGCCAGTATGGGTTTGCATCTAGGAAGGGGGTCAGCCAGCCAAGCCAACAGCGTGCCCACCTTATCCCTTTCAACAAGTGCACGGGTCAAGTAAGCACTATGATCGAAGCACCTTAAGCGCTCCACTACCACCGCTACAGTTTCCTTCCAAGACTGGACCGTATCACGCGTCTCAGAACCGTCAGAGTGGGCTCTCTCAGCCTCTCTAAGGGCCAGCTCGCCAGCCTTGATTTCCTGCAAGAACAGCTTCCTTACCACACCCATTTAGCAATACATATCCTGCGAACCACCACTTTAAAAGCATCCCATTCCAGGGCTGTGGTGGCCGTGCCTGAATTCTCCGCAAAATATTGCTCCACCCCATCTCCCAGCTCCGCGCGAAAGGCCTGGTCCTCCAGCATCTCCGTACGCAGTTTACAGGTCGGTAGAATAGGGCGCTCCACAACCCAAACAGAAACTCACTAATAACAGATTATGGTCCGACATGGTGCGCGATAAATATTCGCTATCAACCGCCAATGATACCAGGCCAGGACTACACAAAATCGTGTCCAGCCGCACATGTAAATCATGCAAAGCCGAAAAGTATGAATGATCTCTATCGTCCAGGTGCTGCGCTCGCCAAACATCAATAAACCCCCAGTCAGCTTGCCACTGGGACCTGACCTTCGCTAGTTTGTGAACCGGAGCCGTGGGTAGTGGAGGATGGAACCTGTCCATGACCACATCCCCAATGGAGTTAAAGTCCCCCCATCAATACTGGATTCGTAAAAAAATCCGCGAGGGCAATAGACAGATTCTCCAGAAAGGGCGCCTGTTCCACATTAGAGGCATACACACTACAGAGGGTCACCTCCCGCCCATAAAGGCGTCCTCTAACCACTACATAGCGGCCCTCCGAATCTATCAGTTGATCAGTTGCCTGGAAGAGGACCCCAGCCCTAATCCAAATCAACACCCCTCTTGCAAATGCTGAATAAGTGGTGCGCCAAACCCTCCGTTCTAGTCAAGTGTGTTTCCTGCAGGAAGGCTATCTGCGCGCCCCTACGCACCAAATAGGAGTGGACTTTGTATCTACGCTGCATGGAGTGCAATCCCCGTACATTCCAGGACACACATTTCACATCAGGTAATGGACCCATAACAATAATGCAAAATACACAGAAATCGCCCCCTCCTCCCTGGCAGCCAGGTGAAGGGTCCACAATACATATGTACAAAACACAAGAACTCTGTATTACCGCTCAGTCGTGCCGGCAGGCATCGTCCCCCAAGCAAGAAAACCACGTCCCCCAACAATCCCACCCCGCCCACAACAGAACCCTCCCCCCCAGAACAGGCACCAACATAGTGAATCCCATCCAAACTAGCCCAACCATGTGCCTCAAGCGAAGTGAAGGCAGACTAACTGGAAACATCCGGTGGGGGTGGATAGAGCGTAGCAAGTAACCTGTGAAGAATCAAAACCGCACCCTTTGTCCGCCTCAGTACCCCCCAAAAACGTAGCCCCCCCTATAACTCCCCAACCTTACTGCCGCTTCTCCCACTCATTCAAAAATAGCCCGGGGTCCCATTATTTCGTACATCCAATGCACCATAGGAACCCCCCCAACAGCGACAATCATTGTACTACATCTAACCACCCCAGAACTCCCAGTCCCATGAAGAGTGCAAAGTCTACTCACCCAGCAGTCCGTCCGCCGTTCCTGGTGTAACCAACGGTAAGTGTACACTGTCCGACGCAGAGGATTCTGCCTTCGAATGGTCCTTATCACTTCCCAGGTCCGAGCCCGTCGTCTAGGTCCTCAACAATTCTCCAGATATCGCCTTCACCGCATCCAGCACTCCCCTGCACTCTTCTGTCGTTTGTGAGGTTGATAGCTTCTGCAATCCCTGCGGTCGGCGCCGCAGTCGCTGGGATCTGCGGGGCTGGGAGTCTCTAGCCAACTCCCGCGCTTCCACCTCCCGATCGTCTTTGCCGGCCCTGTAAGACTCCAGCCATGCCCACGCTTCCTCTGGTGTATCGTGAAAAAAGGTTTTCCCATCTAGGGTGATGCGCAGCTTGGCCGGAAAGAACAGAGAGTACTGGATCCCTTCTGCGCGCAATTCTTTCTTGACAGCCTGGAAGGACATAAGGCGCCACTGAGTGTCGAGTGAGTAGTCTGGAAATAGTGTAACACTACTATTGTCGACCTGGAAAGGGCCGTCCTTTCGAGCCTTCTGAAGGAGCAGGTCTCGGTCCCTAAAATACAACAGCCGCGCCACCACTGGCCGTGGAAGGCCCCCTGCAGGGGAGGTCTGGCAGGGACACGGTGTGCGCGTTCCAGGGTGTAGAAGGTAGACAATCCTTCAGGGGCCACCACTGTTCTAAGCCAGTCCTTCAGGTAGCGCACCATGTTCAGCCCCTCTATCTTTTCCGGCAATCCCAACACTCGGATGTTGTGCCGCCGATTTCTTCCTTCTGCCTCTTCCGCCCGCCGTTCCAGCACTGCTATTCGGTCCAAGGCGCTCGCCATCATCGCGGCCTTCGCAGATTCAAGCTTCTGGATCGTGTTTTCTACTTGTTTCACCTGGTCCGATAACTTCGAGTGATTAACTCGCAGCAGGCCCAGTTCCGTTGCCACCTGCACAATGTCCGGCTGGAGGGCGGTGCGAGAGTCCGCAATGGCTGCCAGTATCTTATCTAGTTGAAGTTCCCTGTCATCTTGGGGCGGTGGTTCGGCGTCAGAGGGTTACGGGTCTTCCTCCTTCCTCCCCCGGGGCTTGCCCATGACGGCAACAGTCGGATCCCTACAAAGGCTCACGCCGCAGGGTCCCTCGATGCGCGCCGGGCGACCCCAAGGGTCAGCTCCCAGGACTGAGGAGTCGGAGAGGAGTCCCCCATCAGCTCTTCCCGTCCCGCCAAAACAGTTTCCCGCAGCGCCGCTAGCGAGCCCTTCCACTCAGCCGCGGGGTCCGTGCAGGCCCCGACAGGGCAGCCGCAGCCAGTTCCCTCCGCCAACGTCCCCTCGAATACAGGCCAGAGTTCAAGTCGGCCAGGGCGTCACCAAGTGTTCAAGCAGGACACCCCGTCCCCGCTGTGAGTCTCAGGCGGGCGTATATCCAATTCTGCCCGGCGCAGGCTCCCCCACAGTCAGCTTCACAGTTCTTCCAGCTCACTTCTGCCCTTATGAGGCTCTTCTGTGTGCCTCCGAGTAAGGGCGCCCCCGGCTCACCGCAGCACGCAGGAGAGGCCCAACAAGAGGCCCACCACCCGTCGCCGTCCGCCGGCTCACAGTCCGCGGCCCCCCAGGGCCATCCGGTAATCTCCGCAGCTCCTGGCCCCAGCAGCTGCCGCCCTCCACCCAGCAGATCCAATGGAGTGAGCCCGCTATCCCCAGGCCGGGCCTCGGTCGCCCCCTCAATGGGCACCGACCCGCAAGCTAGGCCTCACACAGGATGAGGGGGAGGGGGGGCCCAGCCTCTACAGTTCGAATACAGGCCCCCGTGGTGCTGCCACTCCAAAGTGCCAGCCGGCGCGGGCCGCCCTCTGCCACGCAGCTACCAGTCTCACCGAGCTGCCCCCAGCGTCTCTCCTCCGGGGGCGATACGCTTCGCAGTGCCGGCCGGGGGGAGGAGTCCCGACCCGAACTTCCCGGGACTCCCGCCGATGTGCTGCCTCAGCTCTCTCGCGTTCGCCGCCTGTCTCGTTCCGCTCCGGAACTCAGGGCACCCGGCAACGCACAGCAGGTCCGCCGCCCGCCACTCCAGCAACGCCGTCCAGGAGCCTCTCAGGAAGACGGCGCCACCATCTTGCAGCCGCCCTCGTGATCCGCGCGGCCCCGGGGTGTACTCCGCTATCCCCGCATTTACCGTCGCAGTGTAGTGAGGTCCTCCAGGTTAGTCTCCCATCGGTTCCCCGACCCTCGTGGCTACGTGGGGGGTTCTGGGGGTTCGATTGCCAGGATAAATGCCGGGTCTCTTAGCGGAGCTCGGCGCTCACGCTGCCGGCCGCCTCGGCATCCAAGCCACGCCCCCGTATGAACCAATATACTGAATACGAGAATGTCACTTGGTTGCGAAATGAAATACTTTATTTTGCAGAGTTTAACTTTACCCAGTATTTTCAGCAATTTCAAGACAGAAATTTTACTGATGACAAAGCCATCCCAGTGTCCATATTGAAAAGTACTTCAGCATTTTGTGTCCAGGGAGCAGGACACATCTCAGTAGGAGACCGTCGGTGTAGCAGTCCACCATTGTTAACACCTCCAAATGTATATTTTGTTTGCGGCGAAAATGCTTACACATGGCTCCCCCGGGGTTGGACAGGCCGCTGTTATTTGTCTTTTCTGTATCCACCAGTCTATATAGCCCCCTCTAACGATCATAACGATCATAAGGATCATCGATTAGATGAGCAGGGTCTGTCCGCAGTTCGAAACAAAAGAGATATCGTCACTACTGAAATAGATCATAATGATACACCTGAACAGCACTTTATTGATATCGCAAAGGGAACATTTCCTATCTGGGGCCCCATCATAACTGGCAACGAAGTAAGGCGTCTGTCTAGGGTAGTTGAGAGGGTAATCAACACCACTGCAGGAATATTGACCAACTTAACCGTGGAGCTTCAAGCTACGAGACTTGTTTTGCTTCAGAACAGGATGGTTTTAGATGTTATTTTGGCAGATCGAGGAGGAGCATGCCGCGCGATTGGCCGTTCCTGCTGTGTATATATTCCTGACTCCGCCCGTCTGTTCATTTGGCCATCCAAAAGTTACATCGTTTTGCTTCTGAAGTACATGCAGACACTGGTACTTGGTCCTTATCTGGGTGGTTATGGGGTCTGTTGTCCACTTGGGGGATAGAAGATTTTAATAATACTGGCAGGCATAGTAGGTGTCATTTTTACCTGTTGCCTTTGTATGCATTGCGGGCCTGCTTGCTGTTCTTACTGTGCTGCAAAAATTACTTCCTCTGTAACAAGTTCTCCTCCTACTATAGCAAAGGCTCAAATGGTTCAGCAGGAAATAAGGGATATTATGCAAATTGATAGATTTACTATGTTGGTCACTTCCAGCTATCAGCTTTTATTCATCTTTGCGAACTTCCTCATCTTCCCCCGTATTGCGTAGGAGTTACGACTCCTAGAACGTAAGTGTCACAATTGTGAAATTTGCTAATTGTAGCCTTAAGATGTGAAGTTCATCTGGGATTAAAACAAATAATTGGTAAAAAAAAATTGCTTTGGTCTCAAATCCCATTTCCTTTCTTGGTGCACTGAAGGTCCACAAATCTTTCGATTCCTACGGGAAACATCAATCACAACGCAACTTTTACGACGCACTACCATTACAACGCAGGATTTACAACACAAGTCATGCGTAGTAAAAGCATGAGTTGTGATGATATACATCCATTCCTACAGTGTCACACAACCATCTCTGAATAAGTACTTTTCAAATAAATGTAACAATGCTAAGTGCGTAATTTCTTTTCCACTTACCCCATTTCTAGATGGCAGTGTCTTGCATGCTGCAGATGAAATGTGCAAATATGTAAGAACTGGAGGAACATAATTCATTGGATTTCTCCCTTGAGGCGATATTACAAGAGTATCGCAACCATGAACTATTGAAGGCCAACAGTAGGATTCTGTGAAATTTGGTCCACAAAACTGATTTCGGATGAGCTCCTAAAATGAGAGAAATAGAGAATTGAAAATATGTTACCAATACGGAGAGCCAGAATTACCCTAACGGTTTTCATTATTTTTCGAAAGCTTTCATTCGGTTTTTTCCCATATAACAATCAAATAAAGTAAACAAAAAACATAGTACAATATAACTGCCATCTATATCAGATGCAACATTTGATGTGACTAGAACAAGACTACTATGACACACAGACTATGGTGGAGATGTTGAAGGCAATATTTTATATTCCTATATTCTGTGTAGGAGCAAGAAACCCTCTAACATTACACAAGACAAAAAGAGGGGGAGAAAAATAAAGGAAAGAGAGAATAGAAGTGTGCAAAACAGATTAAATGTTGTAGAGCCAGCCCCACTGATATGAGCATGCTAAGTATACATTTATCAGTGACTACAAAATGTAATTCTGATGAAGCATCCTATTAGCTTGAAGTGGTTAACATTTTTAAAGGCTTAAATGACTGCAGTGATTTATCAAACACTACAATAAAGGCCTACCCTTGGATATTAGGTTTTCTTTTCAAGATCATATTTACTGTTGCACCAATGGTGGGCATTGCTCATACCCACAATGTGTGGTTTGAGCCTTTGGTCTATTATTATTGTGAAGATACCTTAAAATCTCAAGTAAATTGGGAGCAAAGAAGGGTTTAAATATTTTCTAGTCTGAGCCAATTGGATGGCCTTAACAATTTCCTAAGTGTGATTTTGTATTAAAGTTTCATTTTATCTTTGTGTTTCAATGTTGGTAGGTTGAATTAGAAGACACATCAACATCCTATAAGGTAGAAGAGGAGTCCTCCTAATCAAGAAAAGTATGAAGTCTCTAAATCGCTTCAAATATGGCCTCATCTTCATAAAACAAATAGTTGGCAAGCAGTCACTTTTATTAAGATATAGCTTTTTAAATACTTCCTTATGCCTACTAACCCTCCTGGGACATATGCCAACAAGCAGATCTCTCCAGCAGTCTCTGTCCTGGGCTTTTCTTTCAATCTGACTCCAAATTTAACCCATCTCCTAGCAGTCCACTTTGAGGCCTTGGCGCCGGTGTTTCTTGGCCTTCCTCTTTTCTGTTTCCCTTGAGGGTTCCAGGTGAGGGCTGGTATGGTGGTTTTCGATGCAGGCTTGCAGAAGGTGTGACCTGTCCAGCCCAAGTGTCTTTTCATGAGCAGGGAGTTGGAAAGTCTGCAGCCATAGGTAGTTGTTGCTAATGATGTTTGGCCAGCGAATTTGGAGTATTTTGCTTAGACAGGGGTCGATGAAGGTCTGGATTTTGTAGGTAGTCATCAGTTTTGTCATCCAAGTTTCTGCTTCATACAGAAGGACCGACTTTAGGTCTTTGGTGCTCCAGATCTTCTTTAGCAGAATGAAGACAATCCTTGCTTTGCAGATTCCTGCTTTGACATCTGTGTTTGTGCCGCCCTGTTCGTCTAGGACACTGCCCAGGTAAATTAATGCCTCAACCCTTTCTAGTGCATCGCATGCACGAGTGACTGCAGTTGTGCTAGCTGTTATTCTATTCTAGTTGAGATAATTTGCTAATTCTACAAAGCCACATAAAATCACACATTGTCTGCGCTGGAATTTTTTTTTAATCTTTATAATGCTTTCCTGCTAAGAATGTTATTATCTCTCCTTAAGTGCTCAAATTTTATTCAATACTAAACAGGAATTCTATGGAAAGAGGTTTGTTTCAAGAACTATTAGTTTATTTGTCAGGACACCAACTCCTTTCTACAAGTTTGTCAGTATAGGTGCTATAGAAGAGAACATGCTTTGAATCAAGGCTTTTATTGCATGCCAAAGCATATATATATGCACGTGGAGTTGTTTAGCTCTTAATGCTGAACAATTTCATCTAGGATCTGTTTAGCATTTATTGAGTTTTGTAGCATACCTTCATTGAGGTGTCTTTTTTTCGCTTTGGTGCAGAAGGCATTGACATGCATAGCCCAAAATGCAGATTGGCTTAATAATTGCATTAAAGTACAAGTTACTTACCTTGCATAATGCGTTATCTGGTAGAGATTATCTGCCCGCACATTCCTTAACTTAGAATATCCCCAAGTGTCAGACTGGATCCGGGAGGTTTTCGAGGAGTATGCCTGCACACCGGCAGGTGGTATTCAGCTGCACATACACAAGAGAATAGACCAGTGGTGCTACAATCTAGGGCCTTGAAAAGGGGTGTCCCTTGCATCACAATTAGTTTGCAGGAGGATGGAAAGGTCCGTAAGGAATCTGCAGTTAGATAGAGTCCATACCAGATATGGGGCTATCTAAGTTAAGTAACTTGTTAATGCGATAGAGGCTTCTAGCCGCAGATACCTTACGTTTGAATAGACACCCAAGAAATTGCTCCCCGGAGGTGGGACTGCAAATCCAATTAAATCAGAAAGTCCTACAGGACAGAATGGGCAAAGAGCCCATCACGACAGACCTGACTGTCAAGGAACTAGTGCTTGGTTATCATGTGCAATGAGGCCCAGGCTGCTGCCTCAGATGTACAGAACCGGAAAGTTGCACGCTAATGCATTGGTCACAACCTTGGCGCTGGTGGAGTGAGCCCACAAGCCCTCAGGGGGTTGCTTCTTGGCCAGTGCATAACAGATCTTAATGCAGAGAACAATCAATCTCGATAAGATCCGTTTCTGCACTGCATTTCCTTTTTTAGCTTCTACATAGCCCTCAAACCATTGATCGTCCACCCCAAATTATATGGTGAGGTCATGATAGAATGTTAAGGCTTTTTTTGTGTCTAGACAGTGGAGTCTCTCCTCTTTGGAGGGAGAAGAAGGTGCAAAGAAGGTGGGCCGGGTGATGGTCTGTCCTACATGGAAGGAAACCACAACAATCAGAAGGAAGGAGACATGTAACTAGAGAACTAGCTTGCCTGGGTATAAAGTGGTAGAAGGATGGTGTGCAGATTGCCTTCAATTCACAGGCTCTCGTGGCCAATCTTATGACCACTAAAATGGCAGTCTTGTTGGGAAATAAACTAAGAGGGCAATTGTGCAGAGGCTATAATGGTGCACACATGAGAAAGGAGAGGTTGAGGTCTTACTGAGGCATGATAAATGGTTCAGTTTGAAAAATATGGTTGAGGCCTATAAGGAATCTAGTCACAAGAGGTGACTTGGAGAGAAGGTTGGTCCACAAACCCTAAAATTGTCGAGTAGGAGGAGAGATAACCTTTAAGTGAGCCCAGAGCAGAGTCCTGCCGGGTTAAAGATAAAGCAAGTAGGAGAACGTGGGATAAAGGTGCAGAAAGGAGGATAAAGGTGTAGATAGAGGGTCAATGTTTTGGGCAGCACATTAGACACAAACTTATCCTAAGGCAGGCATATACCAATTTGATGAGGGAAGCCTAGTTGCCAGAATACCATTACAGACTTCAGTAGGTAGGAAGAAAGCGGACAACTCTCGCCTCTCAATCTCCATTCATGAAGGTGGAGTGTGCGTAGGTTTTGGTACAGGACCCTCCCCTGTTGCTGTGACAAAAAATCCTCTCAAAGATGCAACATGTCTGGAGGACCAACTGGTCATACTCAACAACTCGGGATACCAGACGTACCCAATCCAGAGACACAAGGATTACTTAGGCCTGGTCATTCCCAATCTTCTTGAGAACTCTAGGCAGAAGTAGTATTGGTGGAAAGGCGCAGAGGGGGTCGGAGTTAACTCATGTCTCCGAGTAAGAGTCACTTTGGAAACTCCTGCATGCAAAACTGCTGACATCAAGTTTTCTAGGCGGTGGAGAAGAGATCTAGCCAAGGCTCTCCCCACTGCTGAAAGAGACCTTGCACCAGCTCCGGATGAAGATGCCATTTGGGATCCGCTAGGCATCTTCAGCTCAGTTTGTCCCCTCTGGTGTTCAGAAAGCATGCCAGATGTTGAACCACCAGGAAAAATGCCCTGATATTCCAGTCATGTCCAGACATGCAGGGCCTTTTGACAGAGGGTCCACAAAACTATCCTGCCCGTTTGTTACAGTACCACATGGCAGTGGTATAGTCCATGAACACCAGCACCAGCCTTCACCTGACCAAAGGAAGAAAGGCTTCCAATGCCAAGAGAATCACCCAAAGCTCCAACAGGATGAGGTGGAGCTCAGACTTTTGCTAGAGACAAGAGTCCTCTAATCTACACCTCTCCCAGATGTCCTCCCTATCCCAAGAGTGACTCATCTGTCACTACAGTCAGCTTTGATTGGTGAAGGGAAAGGGGTCTGCCACTAACCCAATTGTGGTTTGTTAGCCACCATTGCAGATCTATTGCAGTTCCCTTTGAGATCGGGACTATGTCAGAGATTTCCCTGATGCTGTGCCTACTGGGTCTTCAGGTCCCACTGCAGAGTCCACATATGTCAACAACAATACAGGAAGCCATCAAGCCCAACAGCCTCAGAGTCAGTCTCACCAAAATCCAGAGTAGAGAATGAAATATCAGAATCATAACCCGGATAACCTGGACTAGCTGCTTGGGAGGATATGTCTGAAAGTCCACTGGGTCCAAAAGGGCCCCGATGAAAGGGGGAATCTGAGATAAGTGAACTGTGACTTCAGCACAATGATAGTGAACCCCAGTGAGTGTAGGAGGTTTATCGTCTTAAGGTGAGAGACAACTGCATGCTGCGAGCCTGCCTTCAACAGCCTATCGTCGCAGTAGGGGTGGACAGGACTACGCCACCTCCGTAGATGAGCTGCAACCACCTCTATCACATTTGAGAACACCTGAGGGGTGCTTGCAAGGCCAAAAGGGAGCACAGCAACTGAAAGTGCCCTTGGCCTACCATGAACCGCAGGTAACATCAGTGGTCAGGTAGGTTGAAGATGTGGAAATGCATCCTCCAAGTACAAAACAACCATCCAGTCTCCCGGAACTATGGCAAACAGAACTTGGGCGAGCCTGAAAATCTTGACCTTCCACTTTTTCAAGAAGTTGCGAAGGTGGAGGTGACTGAAGAGTCAGTCCTCCGTTGACACTAGAAAGTAGCGGAAATAACAATCACAACCTACTTCTGATGCCCACATTCTCTAAGGCTCCCTTGGCCAAGAGAGCCATTTCTTCTTGATGGATCAAGGAAAAATGGTCCTCTGTCAGCCAAACCTAAGTGGGTGGTGTTCGTGGTAGAGTAGTCACAAAGGGGAGGGAGTAGTCGCTCTGGATGAAATGTAAGACCCAGCGGTTTAAGGTCACAGAATGCCAGTGGCTCAAACTCCTACCCTGCATACCCTCCCTCCCAATGGGTGCCCATGATGTTTGGAAGGCAAACTAAAGATGCTTGGAAGCAGAGGCTACGGGGGTTGAGTGGGTGCTTGGCAGGGCAGGAGGGTTTGGTCGAGGGGGATATGGAATGACCCGACCACTTGCTGTCTGCCCCACGTTGTCTATGGAACCTGCACCCTTGGCCTAGAAAAGGCTGAGAAACCTGTTAGCCTTAGTGGCTGTGAAGGTATGGGAACTGCTGGGGCGATAGGTGAATTGGGGTTGGCAACGGGCCATAGACAAATCCAAGTAATTGGCCACAGGTCTGCTGTCCTTAAAGCGCTCCAGCGCTGAATCTGCCTTCTCTCCAAAGAGGAAAGAGCATCAAAGGGCAGTCCATGAGGGAATCTTAAACATCCCCATAAAAGCCAGACATTCTCAACCAGGCATGGTGCCACATGGCCACCGACTATGAAATCGCTCTGCCCACCTAGTCGATCATGTCAAGCCCTCACCTTATGGTGAACTTTGCTGCATCTCGCCCAGAGGCAACAGCCATGGTAAGTATGGCTTGGTCCTCCTCAGAGACCATAAGCAGCACTTGTGCAACAGATTCCCATATCATTGGGAATAACAGCACAATTGACATGCAGTGTACACCGACCACAGTGCTAAGCTTCCAGAAGAGAACATTCTTTAGCCAAAGTTATCCAGCCTCTTGGATTCGTTATCAGGTGAAGTCGCAGGCATCACTCCAGGATTAGTTCTGGACATGGAGACTTTTGCCTTGACTACCACTGAGGGTAGTGTAAGATCCAAGACCTCAGCCACACTGTGTACAACCAATGAAAAATAGGTTCCCTCCTCACTAGCCATGGTGGGAGGAAAGATAAGGCCAGTGTCAGGTGAAGTGTCTAACCCACTGGCCTCCACCATTTCCTCGTACCAGTTGTCCTGTTCTTGTTCTTCCTGGGAACCATGAGGGAAGATAGACCCCTCCCATTTGTCTCCCTCTCCAGGCCTATAGACCCCTCCCATTTGTCTCCCTCTCCAGGCCTAACAAACAAAAAAGTTCTACTAGGGAGAGCATGGACCAAGTCGGCACCGGAGTCTGCATTTTACAGCGCCCATCCGGCTCCGTGTGGGAGTCTGAAATAATGACTGAGACGGTGCCGCCTAGGGGCATCGGCACTAGAGCGGGTGCCGAGGAAGGTCGGTCTTGATGGTGGCTCTGCACCGGAACCAGCAAGAGATCTATAGGGCTCGACTAGCCCCAGGACGAACCCGCAAGCATGGCTCCAGTAGGGGCCTCTCCCTCACCCATGGGGCTCGAAATACTCCAGGGGGGCAGGATCATGAAAACATGAGGCCAATGGCCTAATAGAACTTCAGCTGGGCAGGGGTCGGTCTGGCTCCAAAAAGAACAGGGAAGCACGAAGCAGATCCGAGCTCAGGTCCAACATCTTGACAAAAGACTTCGGACGCAGCGAATTCTAGAACCTCTTCGACGTATGTTTATGGGACTTACCAGACATCCCCAATAATTTTGAGTGCGACGACTATGATCATTGGTATGGAATCTGCAAAAAGATCCAGGATCTTCTGTGCAACAGGGGCCTCAAGTGTGGTGGAGTCGACCGTTATCAGCTGCCAAGCAGCATGAAGGAGTCCTCACTAGTCTTGGAGTCGTGGTCCCACTCGAAGCACCACAAACACACCAAGTAGGGGTCTGACACCGATATTTGCCTGTGACAGGCCACACATGGTTTGAAACCAGTCGGTTTCTTGAGTGAAATCCTCACACCAGCAGAAAACAAGTTCTCCAAAAAGTTAGAGAAAACATAAAAAAACAGCTAAAAATAGACCAAGGGTTAGCACAGACCGGATCAGAGCTATCTG